>NC_138346.1:167361844-167821844 GCF_046562875.1 Panthera onca | reverse complement strand
CTCAGGTTTCTGCCACCTGTAACCTCTTCTTTTAGTATGTCCTCACCTCTACGGCATCTGTCACTGTTCATCTGGTATTTTAGATTCCACGTGGGCAGGCTCTCATCTACTTCTTCTTTATATCCCCTACCAGGTTAAGTCCGGGCTTGGTACCTTCTAGATACCTGTTTGCTAGTATGTGTGTGAGTGTGTGTGTGTGTGTGTGTGTGAGTGTGTGTGGGAGGAGGTGGGGGTGGGGTAGGTTCTGTCTTGTTCTTTCTGTTTCCATCATCTGAAGATTCTTTTTCTGAGAGACTGACATGTCTTGATTTCTAAAATGGCCGACCTGACCCAGGGCAGAAACTACATTGCACCAGGGCCCTGTCATAGATACAGTGGTCACCCCACCCACCTCCACTGCAGGATTGTTTTGAAGATTAAATGAATTGATGAGCTGAATGTGTTAATCATTGTAAAGTGCTGGCACACAGTAAACATTCTAAAACTAAATTGGATGAAGAGCAAGAATTGTCTTTTGAATATTTATTTATTGCATTAGAAAACAAGCTTTTCTATTGTCGGTCATTAGAGCAACACTGGCGTAGTATGGTCATCTTTCTGGCTTTCAAAGAATGGGTTATTACTTTTAGTCAATGCACAATTAAATTCCTTCCCCACTGCCATTGAACTGTTGTTGAAACTTGATAGGCCTGAAGGCTGACCACCCCTTTTCTTTAGTTTGCCTGAGGAGTCAAAGAGAAGGGTTATTGCAACAAGTATTCCTTGAGTGATAATTATATGCAGAGTGTAATTCCAGGTGTTGTGTGAACGTTTACGAAAGAGGACTAAATTGACATTCCCACTGTAGTAAAATGGATTAGAATAAGTTTTCTAGTTCTATAGTTTTTTTTTTTTTAATGTTATTTTTCTGAGATAGAGAGCACCAGCAGGGGAGGGGCAGAGAGAGAGCAGGACAGAGGATCCCAGGTGGGCTCCACACTGACAGCAGAGAATCCCTGCAGGGCTCAAGCTCACTAACCCAACTGTGAGATCATGACCTGAGCCCAAGTTGGTGCTCAACCGACTGAGCCACCCAGGCGCCACTCTAGTTCTATGGTTTTTAAAGCCAGGTCTATACTGTGTACATAGCTATCCTGTTCTCTCTTCTCGGTTTCTGTCCTAGAGTTCACCCATGGCTTCTTGGGGCTCATTGCCATGCCATACCTCTTTTTTCTTAAGTAAGATCTTGGTCAATCACTATATTTCTCTATTTCCCCCTCTCATCTACAACCATTGTAATGTCTTACGTTATGTACTTTACAGCTTATAGAATAGGTCAACTATAAGATCTTGTTTCATTTTGACAGCACCCTGGAAGGAGGGAGGGCAGATGGTGTTTATTTCCCCCATTTTATAGATGAGAAGGTGAACCAAGAGACAGTGACTTGCGGGAGGCCATATGGCTGGTGAGTGGCAGAGTCAGGCCTGACTGCCCATACATTCTTTCTGCCACATCTCCCTCCACGAAAATGCAGAGAAGTAAAATCAATAAATATCTTACAATGAAAGAAATCCATATCCCAATTTTATTTGATATCTTTTTTAAAGGTGGTCTGAATTTCTCATAATGATGGGGCATCATTTCATAATTGATAGCCACCAATTTGGGCATCTAGAATCATATACTTTGGTGCCAGACTCTGATTTGAATCTGCCATCAGTAAGTGGCACAGTAATAAGCCGTATGATCTTGGGCAAGGTGCTAAATCTTTCCAAAACTCAGTCATGTATCACATATGTAAATAAAATAGAGAAGATATAAACATAAACAAAAGAGAGATGGTAATTCCTATGTCATAAGTTACAGTGATGATCAAATGAGTTAATGTATATGAAGTGCCTGGGACACAGCTCACAAGGTGGTAGTTATTATTTTTATTAATATTAGTTCAGATAGTCTATCATACAATCACATCCCAATGATGGTTAGTCACGAGGCTGGAGAGCTCGGTAACCTGTGGGAATAAAACATAGCCGGAAGCTCGTTAGGGGCAGCTGTTCCTTCTGTACTAACCAGGAGGTCTTCCACACCACCCTTTTTTATTCCACCAGGGTTGCAAGTGAGAAGTAGTTTAGCTTTGGGGGACTCTTGGCATCTTTTCAGCCTAACACTGTGTCCTGAATGCAGCAGATATTCAATAAATTGTGTTTTTAATGAAAAGATCCTTTCGGATATGGAGGTATATCCAAAGAGAATGCACCTGAAATTTACCATATGATCATTTGTGACTGTAAGTAGGATAAATACCTAGAAGGACAATTACTGGGTTAGAAGTATATGCTTTTTTAATTTGGAAAGATAGCTCATCTCCATACATGTGCTAATCTCGTTCCTACCAGGAGTGTGTACAATTCTTGATTCCTTACATCCTGTCAGACCTTTTAATGCTTGCCCATTTCATGAATGTGAAATGGTACTGCACTGTTGTTTTATATTAAATTTCCTTGACAAATAATGAAGTGAAGATCTTTTCACATGAATATTGGCTATGTGTGAATAAGGCCTATTCATCTCTTTTCCCATTTTTTTTATTAAAAAGTTTTTTTTAATGTTTATTTATTTTTGAGAGAGAGACACACCAAGCATGAGCAGGGAAGGGGCAAAGAGAGGGAGACACAGAATCTGAAGCAGGCTCCAGGCTCTGAGCTGTCAGCACAGAGCCCAACGCAGGGCTCGAACTCATGGACTTTGAGATCATGACCTGAGCCGAAGTCAGATGCTTAACAGACTGAGACACCCAGGCACCCCTCCCATTTTTTTTTTTAACTTGATGGTTTGTCTTTTTCTTATTCACTTACAGTTCTTTAAATACTCTGGATACTGGTGCACCTGGGTGGCTCAGTCGGTTAGGCATCTGACTCTCGGTTTCAGCTCAGATCACAATCTTATGGTTTGTGAGTTCGAGCCCCAGGTCAGGCTCTGTGCTGATAGTACAGAACCTGCTTGGGATTCTCCCTCTTTCTCTCCTCCCCACTTCCCACACTGTCTCTCAAAATAAATAAATAAACATTAAAAAATAAGTAAATACTCTGGATATTAATCATTTGTTGGCTTATATGTCCAAACAACTTTAAAAAATATACCTAAGCATTCAAGCTTTTCCTAATGGGAATATGAAGAAGCTGTTTCCAATGGAAATTAACCCTCCAAATGCTTCCAGCCTTTCTAAAAGAACTACATTTTAGGCAAATATCAAAACTTTTAGGTTACAGAGAAGGAAGTGAATAGTTGGTGAAAGTATTTTTTAAGAAGTAGACCTTGAAATAATGGAAGAAAACTGGCTCTGAGTTTCTCCCACCAGAAATTACCTCCCGCCAAGCCTTGGTGGGGCAAAGAGCCCTTTCCTGAGCTGTAGTCTTCCCCAGGAAAGACAGAGATTGGAACTATAGCCAGTCTCTGTCAGCATATGTGCTTTCCAGGACAAGTTACTTGGAGAGGAGGACAGGTGATCTTCAGTTAAATTCCTCACTGCCATTTTCTAGCCATATGCCCCTAAAAAGGTCACACTGAGTGGAGATAATGATTACTACCTAGGGATATTGGAAAGATCAAATGGGATCATAAATATGAAAGGTCTATGTAAATATGAGGATATTTGCTAGGCTCTGTGAAGTAATCAACACTGTGACAGAGTGGAAAAGACTCACTGACCTGTGATCTTTAGGCTCTCTTTCTCCCCCTAGCATCTGTTCTGCATACAGGTGCATGATTGTTGAACAGTGGTTATCCAAGCGTGGTCTCCAGAGTAGCAGCATCAACATCTCCTGGAACTTGTTAAAAATGCAAATTGTTGGCTCCCACCTCAGAGCTACCAAATGAGAAACCAGAAGTAGGGTCTAGCAATATGTTTTAAAGTTGTTTTTTTTTAAAGTTTATTCATTTTTGAGAGACAGAGTGCAAGCGGGAGGTGGGTTGGAGAGAGACAGAAACACAAAATCTGAAGCAGGCTCCAGGCTCTGAGCTGTGAGCACAGAGCCTGACCCGGGGCTTGAACTCACGAGCTGTGAGATCATGACCTGAGCTGAAGTGGGACGCTTAACCAACTGAGCCACCCAGGCGCCCCTAGAGATCTGTTTTAACAAGGCTTGCAGTAATTTTGATTTATGCTAAAGTTTGAGAAACTCTGGCCCAGTGGGATCTGCAAAGGCTTTAAAGTCAGCAAATATGGGTTCTAAATGTTAACTCTCCCATTTGCCATGAGTAACTTCCAGCATGAGCAAGTTACTGGGCCTCTCTTGGGCTTGCAAACTCTCATCCATAAAAGGAAGATGGTATCACCTCCCTCACAATGTTGTTTTGAGAAAAAAGTATCCTAGCTGCACTTCTTTTTAGTTATGTATCCTTTGGCAAGTCACTCTTCATTTCTGCCTCACTTTTTTCTCCTCTAAAAAAGATGGAATGGCAAGTGTTAACACAACTGCACTGCTTGCTCTGTGCTGGCCACTGTTCAAAACCTGTGCATATTTTTATGTTATTTAATTTTGATGATAACCTTGTTTTAACCACCTCTGTTTTACAGATGAGAAAATTGAAGCGCAGAGAGGTTAAGTAACGTTTCCAAAGTTATGCACTGGGATGCAAAGCCAGGCAGTGTTCTGTGAAAGTCTTTGCTTTAAACACAATGCTTGGCAAATAAATTCCCAATAAATGTATGAAGATGATGTTAAGAAGAGTGCTTGGGACAGAGCTGGTGTTCCAAGTAGCAATTCCTTCTTCGTTGTCTTGTAGCTTGGCTTCATGCGAGCCTACCTAGCTTTTCTTACAGTCATGCTGCCCTCCTCTGTGGTGACCCTCATCACAGACCTTCCTCCACCCCCAGTCAGCAATTTTTCTCTCTCTGTTTCACCTCCTTTATGGCCAGACAGATGCTCTGAGCAAACCATACAGGGGCTTGGCTGGATGGAGGAAGATTGAATGTGGCAGTGCCTGCCATCACCACCTCAGCATGTTTTGGGAATGGATGACTAAGCTAGAAGAGGGTCGGGGCAAGTCATTGAAAGGTCATTAGGTCTGCCTAATTTGGAACATAAGCTTCAAGTCTCTTTTGCTCTCAAATTTCCAAGAGAACGTAAAAGATCTTTTTTGCTCAGTTTTTCGTCAGAGTAAAATTTACAGCTAGGAAGTTGAACCCACAATATTAACAGCCACATTTTCTCTTTCACTTTTGTTTGAAAGGGACAATAAAAAGCCTTATTCTTGTTCAGTTCAGGGTTTCACTCATTGTTCTTGAAAATTCCATTTGGTCTTGCTCTCAAGATGGCCTCCCTTACTGGGCATGAGTCACTGGTCTGGTGACTCAGAAGTGGCATCAACCAAGACAAGGCCTGTGCAGAGCTGTGAAAGGACTTGGTGGCCAGTGGAGCCTGTCTGAGCTTTCGCTAAATCCAGTTATTGAGATAGGGGATCGTTTCCATTAATGGTTGTTTACAGTGCTCCTTGGTACCAGCTTATTTAAAGTGTGGGGTCTGTCAGAGACATTGCTTTATTTTGGAAAGCTCCAAGGCTTGAGCCCATTCTTGTCTGGGTGGGACCTTGGGGTTTACTGTGGGGTAGGACAAGGCTTCTGAGAATTCGCCTGACCCTGCTTGGACTGGCCCCAGAATCAGAGGTCTAAGGCTTCTATAAATATTGTAGCAGGAGGGGAAAATAAAGGCTCAAAAAGAGCCTTTGAAAAGGACTTTGAACCTCTTTCCACTTAATTTTCTTTTAATTCAATTAAGGATGGATAGAGAGATGAACAGATACGTGATAAAGCAAATAGAACAAAATGCACCATGCAATGCTTCCAACTTTTTTGTATGTTTGAAACTTTAAAAAAATTTTTTTAATGTTTATTTATTTTTGAGACAGAGAGAGACAGAGTGTGAGTGAGAGAGGGGCAGAGAGAGACGGAGACACAGAATCTGAAGCAGGCTCCAGGCTCCCAGCTGTCAGCACAGAGCTGGATGCAGGGCTTGAACCCACAAACCGTGAGATCATGACCTGAGCCCAAGTCAGACGCTTAACTGACTGAGGCACCCAGGTGTCCCTGAAACTTTTCAAAATACAATATTGGGTAAAATGTTAGGTACCCAAATGTTAGAAATGACCACACTCTTGGAAAACATTGCTTCCTTTTTAATATAAATGGCAGCCCTTTTCTCACTTCCTTGTGTTTTTTCCTGGGAAGCCTACTTGATTAAAGCTCACCCCCTGGAGGGAACAAAGGCCTTTATGCCAAGGCCTTTATATTCTTTCTGATGTGTAGCTCTCACAGTAGCCCTACAAGCTAGTTATTATTTTCTGCATCAGGCGCAGAGGGGTAAATTTGACCCAGGTCACAAGGTAGTAATATTAGTCTAATGGGATTTATGGAGCCCTCACTTTATGTGTCAGGCTCTGTGCCATGTACTTTATATATATATGTGTGTGTGTGTGTGTGTGTGTGTGTATATATATATATATATATATATATATATATATATATATATATATATATGTAAACTCTTTTCAGCCTCACCCAACCCTAGGAGATAGGTTCCATTATTATCTGCATCTTACAGATCAGGAAATGTAGACAGAGAGAGGTGTAGGAAAGTGTTCTGGCTTACTTTAGGGGCCAGTAAATGACAGAGCCCATGTTTGAACCATCTCTCCTGCATTATGGCCCCTGCCCTTCTATTGAAACCCAGGCAGGCAGGCGTTGGCATTCCTCTGCTTAATCACTAAATCAGCATACCTTGTAGAAACCTCTTGCCCTGAAGCCACAAGCTTCTTGAGGACAGAATGCTTTGCTCAGCAGCTGTGTCATTCATTCCCAGTGTTCAGGGCAGTGCCTGGCACAATGACTATTTATTGAATGAAAGAGTGCACAAATGGTGGCCTCTCACCACCTACTTTTTGTCTCCCCTCTCTGGCCCTAAAGTGCTCCTAACTGGGCACATTTTGGCTGTCCTGGACTTGGTCCTTGGCAATGGAGTTGCCTGTTTCTTTGATGTGGTCAGTGCACCAACATGGTTCATTTGGTGGCCAGCAAGGAGTTCCAGTGAAGGCAGATTTTCCTCTCCGGTCTTAACCTGTCAAAGAGGAGCATAAAGGTATTATTCACTGCCAAGGAAAGATGGGAACAAAAACCAAATACTAAAAATTTCCCCAAACTTTCAAGGAGTCTTTACAGTGTGGTAGCTAGAAATCAACTCCAGGACCCCTAGTGGCCAGGACAGGTTTTTACTCTGCAGCTATATTTGACTCTTGGGCTACAATGACCAGATGAACACTAGCAATTAGTTCTCTTAGCCCAAGTATGTTGCTAATTATACCTTGCTTTTATATAGGACTTAGTGTACCAAGTACCACATCTGTTCTCCCTTTTGATCTTCTGAAAAGCCTTGCACACACACAGGACACATATGATTAGCCCTACTTTACAGATGAGGAAACTGGTGCCAGACAGGTTGTCACCTACCCTACACCACTCAGTTAATAGTGTGGAGACAGGTCTTCAACTCTCTTATCTTGACTCCTGCTCCAGCAAATTTTCCATGTCAATATTGTGTTTCACCCAGCAATTTCTGGGGATGAGAGCAACAGGTAGGTGTATTTCTTGTTATTGCTCTACTCACAACTTAGTGAGGTCCTGAATTGGGTCAGTTAATGTTTTTGGAGATCAGCTGACTGATCTATAGTGGGGAATAACCACTACCCATCACCTACAGAGCAACTACGGCAGAGGAGGTCAGCTCAGGTCATTATCTCACGGTCCCACTGAAGCAGGTCTGAGCCTGCTTCAGATTCTGTGTCTACCTCTCTCTCTGCCCCTCCCCTGCTCACACTCTGTCCCTCTCTCTCTCTCTCAAAAAGAAATAAACGTTAAAGAAAAAAAAAGGACAATGTCTGAATGAAGATGTTCCAAAGGGACTATGATGACACTGACCCATGTTTCATAAAATAAATACCTCCTCTAGCCACCCTGTCTAAAATGGCATGTGTGTTACTTCATTACCATGCTTCATTTTTCCTCATGGCATTTATTTTTATTTATTATATGTTTATATTTGTTTGTTTAGTGTCTGTTTGAATACCCCCACCAAAATGTAACAGCTATGAGCAGGATTTGGTCTGTTTTCTGTGCTCTTGAATCCCTAACAGATGGAATTCTACCTGGCACAAATAAACATTTGTTGAACGAAGAAATGAAGGAATGAATCCTAGCTACGTAATGTTTGAATTGGATGATTGAAAGATTTGCTTGAATCTTCCTTGGTCTCTAAGAGAGGGCTTTTATGGTCTCATCCCCATTTCTGGCTCAGCTTTAAGAATCAACTTACACCTGGATAAACTGGGTTCAATAATATGTGTCCATTTAGCAGACACAGGTCACCATACCACACTGTAGGTCTCTGTACTGTAACAGCCTGTGGGCAGCTTGAGGACAGGGACTGGTCCCCTTCACTGTTGTATCCTCACTACCTAGCATAAGGCCTGGTCCACAGAGAGGTGAAAGAAATATTTGTTGAATGAACAAATATGAAAGAGAAAGCACAGGTCTCTTAATTCCCTCCAAAATTAAGGTCTCTGTTTGAGAATACGCTGGGCACATGGCACATGGCACAGACATTCACCTTTCAACCGGAACCAAGTCTCTAGAGAGCCGAGGAGGCACTAAGCAGTTGGTTCCCTAACCTTAGAGAAGGAAAGGCAAGCCTAGACTCCAGATCCAGTTCCATGCCATGTTTTGGAATTTGTGTTTACGTCGGCCTTCATCCCCATCCTTTCAGCTCCAGCATAAGCAAAATTATCACCCTGCACACTGACTTGCATGCAATTATCAGAGCTCGGGTGCTCTTCCGTTGAGGGACTTCGCCCCTGAGATCGCTGACTTTCTGTGAATGACAAATCAAAAGTCAGGTTTGGAGAACCAGCCCGACTTTCCTGCTCATTTGCAGCAGAGGGAGGAAAGAGAGAATGAAAGATTCTGAAAATAAAGGTAAGGGGTCAACTGCAGAGGGGAGGCTAAAAGATGCTAGGGATGAGATGTCACTCCACAGATATATTTAGTTTGTATTAATGGCTGACTATAAATTACTGTGTATATGTTAGTTTAAAATTCTAGTTATATAATAAACATGACTTTTTTTTTTTTTTAATGACTGGCTTTTAGTTTCCAAATATTGTGTCATTCAGTTTTCCATATTTGTGCTACCAAATAGAACAATATTTTTGCATTCTTCATTTAATCCTGGCTGAGTTACAGATACTTCCATTTCACAGATTTTCTTATAATAGCTCCCAGGATTTTGACAATTTTATTTTGGGAGAGTTCACAATAGTTAATTAATATGTAGGCTTTCGATGCATTATTGCAATTGGAATATCTGAAATACTTCGGACTTCTGCAGTTTGGGTTCACGAGAAAAACGTTGACAGATAATTCCTTAACGTCAATCCTTTAGGGAGGACCCAACGGAGAGCCATCATTGACCTTCAGAACTGTTTATCTTGCAGAGATATTCGGATGCAAACTACCCCCACCCCTCCAGCCTCCAGCCTAGAGACGTCCCTGGTACCTTACCCCCTACCCTCCAGCCCTTCACTCTAATTCTGTCTGAGCCATGGAGGGAGAGAGAAAAGGATTTAAATGAAAACTCAGGGAAGGGCAGGGCTCACTAAAATGAGCCAACCAATTTTTTAGTTCAACAACAGGGATTCTGGAGGATTCTGATGTTTTAAATTCCGAGGCTCCTTAAATTTTCTGCCGCAGTTGGGGGAGGAGCGATAGACCCCAAGGTCTCCGGAGGCTCCACGTGTTCCCAGACCCTGTTCCCGGAGGGAGCCCTTCCTTCATGCTGCGTTGCTCCTGCTCCTTGTCCGGGTGCCGGTGGAAGGCGCAGAGGGGCCAGGCTCCTGGGGAAGCACACCCCCCTGCCCCCCGCCTCCCTTCCAGGAAAGCTCCTGGGAAGCCGCCGCAGCAGAGGACGCCATCTCCGCGCCACCGTACCCAACCCCTGCTTCCCGAGCGCTAATTTTAGGGTTTGCCGTCCTCCCTTTGCCACCCCCCCCACCCCCCCCGCGGGCTGTCGGTTTTTTCGCACCGGAGCCACTGCGCAGCAGTTAGCACCCTACTCTGTTTTCCCTGTGCGCTCTGCGTTAAGGAGGCCCCAGCATTTTGCCCTTGGGCACCCGGGCTGGGGTGCGCAGGTGGAGTCTGGCATGCCGCGCCCCGGGGAGGTTACTTGCTTCCACTGGGTCTCTCTCCCACGCGAAGTTGTTTGGGTGACGGGGGAGACGACACATGCCCCCAGCCTTTTCCTTCCTGTACGCAGGGCCGCCCGGCTTGGGCTTCCCCAGACCAGTTCCCAGCTGCTCTCTGGCTTGTTACAAGATTCTTACCGTGTGGTGGCCAGTGATGTTTATTACACACCAAAAAATGAAAAGGAAAAAAAAAAAAAAAAAAGCCATAAACAGCCTGAGGCCAGTGAGGAGACTGGCATTTTAATCCACTAAACTGTAATGAAGTCTCCAAGCAATGCTACTTTCTGTAGTGAAGCTTTAAAAGAGCCAGGGGTAGCTGGTGTTGGTAGTTATCAACATCTAATAGGCTCTGGATCATTTACATCCATGTATTGATCTGTGTGGTTTTGATGTTCAAATTTTAATTAAGCAGCTGTAGGTGAGGGAAAAGAGCTATGTAAGCATGGGCCTGGCCAGTGGAAAGAGGGCCTCTCCACTGCCGTTTCCTAAGCCAGCCTCTGGTGAACAAATAAAACCTGTGCCTATGTAATTAAAGTATTTCAAATGAACTTGAGAGTGTTGGCTTCCCCTGTGTTGATTTCAGTCAGTGGCCAGAGAAAGGGTTTTTGGAAAGAAAAAAAAAATTGCTTATATGCCATGTCATGCTAGGCCATGCTCATGTTTTAGAAAAGTTAAGACTGCCTCAATTGGACGCTCAGGATGAGGCTAATATTCAGCATGGTTTGGAATTTTAACACTCAGTTTATCAGCGTGTCAACGTGTTTTAAGGTTCACGTCTCTCGCTGCTTTTTGAGGGGAGGTGGTATTTAGAATTTTTGTTTCCCTTTGTTTTGGAAAGAGCTTTGAGGATAGTTAGGTTCGGGCTTGTACCACCTAACTTATTAGTGACCAAACACTAGTGACCAAACACATTAGTGACCAAAACAAGACCCTTTGTTTCTTTGGATCTTAGTTTCCTTATTTCTAAAATGAAGAAATGTTAGACTGGATCACTGCTCTTACGATTGTGGGTGGTAAGAAAAGAATCTAGTGAGTCTCCAGCAGCATTTTAGAAAGATGACGTAGCACAGAAGGTATCAGACACCACTGCACCCAGTGAGGGTAAACACTGTTTTCTGAAACTTGTTTTAGATTCTGTGCTTGTTTATGTATGTAGGTATGGGCTGCCTTGATATCAGGTCTGTTTCTTACTGTGAATCCCAGCAGAGAGTTTGAGAAACGCTGAAATACAGCACAGCGTATTAACGTGGTTTTCCGGGAGTCTGTGAAATGCAGTCTTATATGCATGCCCATTTTGTTTATGTTTGAGGAGAACGTCAAGAGTTCTCGTCAGATTTTCAGAAAGTCCAACAGGTTCAGAATGATTGTTTTTTTAAGGTCTCCCAAGACCCTTCCAAGCCAATTTATTAATGATCATAGAATCTTTCCAGGGCCGGGAAATAGGTGTGTGTTGACAGACACCAGCTGAGTATACAGCGTGAGGTGGCCATGCGCATGCGCGCGTGTGCGTGCGTGTGTGTGTGTGCGTGTGCGTGGCATCTGTGCCGGGTCGTGAGGAAAAGGTGTGACCATGGTAACCAGACCATGAGAGCTATTTGTAGGTTCCAGAGTACCAGTTGGTGACCTGAATATGAAACGTAAATATCTAAAAATTAGTGTTTATGCTGAAAATACCGCAGAAAAACTATTACAATGTTGTGAATTGTTTCGGAAGACTGAAAACAAAGAATCAGATAAAATCTGAAGAGATTGTCAGGGGAAAATAAATTATCCAGATATTGGTAGGCAGAAACTGAATTTTTATAAGCTATCCTCACATGACTAATGTTCAGTAAATGCGGAGTTGGGATTTAACAAATGCCTTTCTTTCTTCTCCTTTTGGGACATCTTGTCTTAAGACGGTTCAGTGAGGCTTTTAAATACAAAAGGTATTGTATAACATTTGCCCTGCATATCTCAAAATGGTTTGTAAGCCAAAAGAAAATATTATGTACGAGGCACCTAAGAAGAAAATAGTTGAATGCATTAATAAGTAGATATTGGCAAACTTGACAGTTAATAATAATAACCATAGCTGCTATTTGATGAACAACTAGTATGTGAAAAGCTCTCTGTGAGGTGCTTTATTGTCACAACGCTGTAAGGCAGGGGGTATTGTACATGTAAAGAAATGGATTAAGAATTTTGTAGAGGGACACATAGTAAGTAGCAGACTTAGGATTCAAACCCAGATAATTTTACCTCCCAAATCATTCACGTGGTAGTCAAGGGCTTGAGCATAAGTCACATGGTGAAATTGCATACTTACTAATAAAATTTTCAACGTCGTCTATTATTAGAATTAACTTACTTACTATAAAAAGGCATAGGAGAGCTGTGAAAAATGATGGCTTTTGACTAATTTTCTGGATTGTGTTTATTTGGAAAATAGGCGTTCCAAGTCAGCTTGAAATTTCCTTTTTATTTTTAGTAAGTTCTCTGAGTATTTTATGCAACAAGGTTTTAAAAGTAGTGATATGAAGGAATAGGAGGGGAGAGTTTGAAAATTTGGTTGGGAAAAATTTTTTTTCTCCAAGAGTTTAGGGCAAAAAGTTCTTTTAAACTTTGTTATTTTTCCATATTTTATCTCAGAATAACAAGCATGACATTTTTGGAGCAAATGAAGTTATATATAACATTTTAATGTGGTAAAACCAGGTGTAGAGCATTGTCTAGAGCATTGTCTATGCGGGCAGTTCTTGAAAGAATCTGATTTTTCAGTGAAAGTTATTATAAAATCTGATTGAGTGTTTGAATATGGACAGACCTAGACTTCTGGGTGCTAAATATTAAGAAGACTGTGGTGTACATCCCCTCAGTCTATAATCCAAATACAGTAAGTGTAAGGAAATCAAAAAATGTTGTGACTTTTCTTAACCACTATGACTCTGTTGATACTTTTAGAGGAAACTCAGATTCCTTCAGGGATTTTTGTCATTGCTGCTTGTGACTTGGGTAGGTTGGAGAAATGATATGTTGGCTGGGATGATCTGTAAATGGTTGACTGATTTCTTGGTTTTCAGGGCTAGCATGTGATAAAACTGGGTTTTAAGGCTGGTCTCTACCAGTGGTTTTCAAATGGGCACAGTACTGCTTTCTGGGGGACACACTGGAAGTCAATAGGGGCTCTAGCAGCATTCATTGGGAAGAAACCAGAAATGTGGTAGATGTCCTGCAATGCTCCGGACTGTTGCATTCAGTGACCAATTATCCTGTGTCCTGTGCGACTTTCGAATGTTTTGCTGAACAGGTAAGTGAAAACCCTCTATACTTTTCTAAGCCTAGAACATGCACTGGTTTTACTCTGAAATATATATACACTGAAATTTCCAGGATTACAAATGCTGTGTAAATTGAGGAGAGATTATGCTTAATTTTGTTCAGAAAAACTACTTACCCAAAGCAATGCTGCTTGTATTTGAGAAACCAGTAGAACGCACCTGTCTCGTTCAGTCTACATAGAAGTACACGTATGTGACTACGTTATTATATATTCTAATATAGTACTGCTTGAGCATTTGCATATTGAAATCCATTTGGGGTTTTTTTTTTGAGTTTATTTATTTTTGAGAGAGTGCACAAGTGGGGGAGGGGCAGAGGGGCAGAGAGCAAGGGACAGACAGAGAGAGACAGAGAGAGACTGAGAGACTCCCAAGCAGGCTCGGCACTATCAGCGCAGAGTCCGATGTGGGGCTCACATGACCAGAGCTGGAACTAAGAGTTGGACGCTTAACCGACTGAGCCACCCAGGCGCCCCTGTTTTATTATAAATAACGTTTCTTTTACTTCTCTTACATTATAGTTGGCGTATTATATATATTTTTAATTTTGTGTATTACATATATTTTTGTTTAATTTTGTTTAATTTCAGTTTCATTTTGAGATACTACACAGGGAAATACAAAATATTTTTATATCTACATATATTTGTGTTATTCAGACTATATAAAATGACTTTATTTTGACCTCAATGATTTTAAAGAATTTGAGCCAACATTACAACTTTTGAAGATTATATATTCAATTCTATATTTCTGGTTCCTTAAAAAAATTAGAACAATCTACCACAATGGGATTGAGCTGAGCATAAACTTCCCTCTTTATGGCAGAAATACTGGGATATAGATGTCATAAGTCTTCTTAGAAATGATGTCACTGGTAATTGCTTTTATTTATGCTACTGTAACTGGTATTTTAAAATTTTATTCTCTATTGCTTGTTGTTGAGAAATATAGCTGATTTTTATTTGTTGACCTTATTTCAGTGGCCTTGCCTAATTCACGTATTAATTTTAATAGTTTTTAGATTTTTACAGGCAGTTGTATTTCTGTGAATAATGACAATTTCATTTCTTCCTTTCCAATCCTTAGACTTTTCATCACTTGCATTATTGCACTAGCTAGGGTCTCTCTCACTATATTGAATAGAAGTGGTGATGGTGATTATCCTTATTTTGTTCCTCATCTCAGAGGAAAAGCTATCAATATTTGACCATTACTTAAATACAATATTTGATGCAGGATTTACCTAGGAACTTTTTTTTTCTGTTTGTTTATTTTTTGGGGGGGGGGTGGTGGCAGAGAGAGAGAGGGAGACACAGATTCCAAAGCAGGCTCCAGGCTCTGAGCTGTCAGCACAGAGCCCAATGCGGGGCTCGAACTCACCAACTGCGAGATCATGACTTGAGCCAAAGGCAGATGCTTAACTGACTGAGCCACCCAGGTGTCCCACTTGGGCATTTTTAAAATTCAGATTAGGAAAGTTATCTTCTATTCTTAGTATGCTAAATTTTTATCATGAATTTTATCAAAAGTTTTTTGTGTTGTGATATCATATGATTGTACTATTTTGTTAGTATGAATTACCTGTTTTTTGTTTATTTATTTTGAGAGAGAGAGAGAGAAAGAGAGAGGAAGAGAGAGAGAGAGTGAGAGAGCGAGCATGAATGGGGGAGGGGCAGAGAGAAAGAGGGAGAGAGAGAATCCCAAGCAGGCTCTAGGATATCAGCACAGAGCCTGACTTGGGGCTCTATCTCACAAACCTCAAGATCATGACCTGAGCCAAAATCAAGAGTTAATGCTCATGGACTGAGCCACCCAGGTGCCCCTATGTTGATTTCTTTTTTGAGTATTAAATTGACTTTGCTCAGCTTAGTTGTGATATGTTATCCTTTGTTCATATTGCTGGATTTGACTTGCTAATATTTTATTGAGGAATATTTTTGTTCACAAGAGAGATTAATCTGCAGTTTTCTATTGTTGTGGCCCCTTGCCAGGTTTGGACATCAAGATTTTGCTGACCTTATAAAACAAGTTAGGAGATGTTTCCTCTTTATTCTGTTGTCTGGAACGGTTTTGTAAGATGGCATTATTATTTACATGTCTGGAAGAATTTACTGGTGAAACCATATGGGCCTGGAAATTTTGTTGTAGGAAGGTTTTAAAATATGGATTCATTTATTTTAATAGATATATATTTATTCAAATTTTCTATTTCTTTTTGTGTAAGTTGTGTTTTTCTAGGAATTTGTCCATTTTATCTGAATTTTCAAATTTATTGGTAAAAGGCTTTCTTTATATCCTCTTAAGATCTTAATATTTGTAGGTTATGTGGTTTATTCCTATTTTTTGGTTGATGTCAGTATTTCTCTCTGTTCTTTTTTATTTATTTTTATTTTTTATTTTTTAAAATTTACATCCAAATTAGTTAGCATATAGTGGAACAATGATTTCAGGAGTAGATTCCTTAGTGTCCCCTTACCCATTTATCCCACCCCCCTCTCACAACCCCTCCTGTAACCCTCAGTTTGTTCTCCATATTTATGAGTCTCTTCTGTTTTGTCCTCCTCCCTGTTTTTATATTCTTTTTGTTTCCCTTCCCTTATGTTCATCTGTTTTGTCTCTTAAAGTCCTCATATGAGTGAAGTCATATGATTTTTGTCTTTCTCTGACTAATTTCACTTAGGATAATACCCTCCAGTTCCATCCACGTAGTTGCAAATGGCAAGATCTCATTCTTTTTGATTGCCGAGTAATGGGCTCTTTCCATACTTAGGCTATTGTTGATAGTGCTGCTATAAACATGGGGGTGCATGTGTCCCTTCGAAACAGTACACCTGTATCCCTTGGATAAATGCCTAGTAGTGCAATTTCTGGGTCATAGGGTAGTTCTATTCTAGTTTTTTGAGGAACCTCCATACTGTTTTCCAGAGTGGCTGCACCAGCTTGCATTCCCATCTCTCTGTTCTTTATACTTATAATTCTCATTTTTTTTGATGCATATGGCCAAGGTTTTGTGAATTTTATTTATCTTGGCAAAAAGCTAGTATTTTTAATTTGGTTGTTCTTTTATATTATACATTTGTTTTCTATCTCATTTCTTACTTGTACCATTATTATTTACTTTTTACACTCTTTGATTCCAATTTTCTGAATTTTTTTCCAGTTTCTTAAGATAGAGTTTTACATCTCTGATTATCAGTTTTCTTCTAAAAAATATTTTCATTTAAGTGTTTTGTTTTTTCTCTAAATAGCTTTAGCTGCATGCTGTTAGTTTTGTTATATCATGTTTTTATTGTCATTTAGTTTAAAATATTTTATAATTTTTGTATTATTTAAATTTATATTGTTTAAGTTTAAAATATTTTCTAACTTCCATTGTGTTTTTTTTTTTTTTTTTGACACACAGGGTCATGTATAAATGTACTTCTTTTTTTAAAAAATTATTTATTTATCTTAATTCCAGTTAGTTAACATACAGTTCTATATTGGTTTCAGGTGTACAATATAGTGATTCAACAATTCTATACGTCACCCAGTGCTCATCAGAAGTGCCTTCCTTAATCCCCGTCACCTATTTCATGCATCCCCCACCCACCTAGAAATGTACTTCTTCATTACCAAGCACTTGTGGAGTTTCTAGTTTTTTTGTTTTTTGTTTTTTTGTTTTTTCTTTGCTATTTGTTTCTACCTTAGTTTACCTGTGGTCAGAGAACATACTTTGGATGATGTTAGTCCTTTGAAATCTGTTGCAACTTGCTTTGGGCCCTGTATATTGTCAACTTTATATATGTATGTTACACGTCTACTTTAAAAAAATGTGCACATTGAGGTTATTTGGTTCCATGTTCTGTATATGTCAATTGTGTCAATTTTTAAAATCTTATAGCACAGATCTTATGTATCCTTTTTTTTCCTCTCATTCTGTTTGTTGAGAGAGATTAAACTGTCCCATTATGACTTTGGATTTGCCTGTTTCTCTTTTTATATTGCTAACTTTTGCTTTATTTAACTTTGAGGCTGTGATTTTAAGTGTGTACCATATACATTTAGAATTGTTGTATATTTATTGTGAAATGTCTCTCATATCTAGTAATGCTTCCTATGTTAAAGTCTATCTTTCTAATATTAATGGAGCCATCCAGTTTTTTTGGGCTATATATACATATATATATATAATATGGTATATGTTTTTTGTTTTCTTTTTTTCTTTCTTTTGAGAGAAAGAGCATGCGCACATGTGCACACATGCATACACAGGGGAGGGACAGAGAGAGAGGGAGAGAGAGAGAATCTTAAGCAGACTCCATGCTCAGTGTGGAGCCCAATGTGGGGCTTGATCCCATGTCCCTGTGATCATGACCTGAGCCGAAATCAAGAGTCAAATGCTTAACCGACTGAGCCACCCAGGCGACTTTGTAGATCTTTTTTCATCTTTACACTTCAATTTATTTGCATTTATGTTTAATCTGCATCTTTTGTAAGCAGCGTATAAATGAATTTCTAAAACTCCAGTCTGACAGTTTAGTTCAATTATTTAAACCATCTAATGTAATTATTGATATATTAAGGTTTATATGGCTACTGTGTCACTATTTGTTTCTATTTGTGTCCCATCTGTTTTATGTACCATTTTTTTTCCTTTTGCTTTCTTTTGGATTGATCAAGCCTTATTTTAACTTTCCCTTTTTCCCCTCTGCTAGCATGTTACCCATTTATTTCTATTTTACTTTTTGTGTATATGTGATTAGTCCAATCCCACTTTTACTTAATCACATTCCAGACAAAGGTAGGCTCTGAGGATACTTTAACTCTATTTACCCTGTCTTCCCTTCTCACTACCCCCTCCCCTTCTGCCTCTTGTGTCTTTATTATAATTAGTTTTAATTATATATATTTATGTATGTATATTTATTATATATATGTATATATATATACATATATACATATATATATTTAATCCTCCATGAGGCATATTGTTTTTTAGTCACTCTCCATTGAGATTTACTCACATATTTACCCTAGCCATTGCTTTTCATTAGTGCAGTATTTTTCCTCTGGTATCTTTTTCCTCTGTATAACAAACAAACAAACAAATAAAAAACATTTCTTTTAGTATTCCTTGTAATGCATATCTGGAATAAAAGAATATTCTTAGTTTTTTGGTCTGGAAATGATTAGTTTTGCCTTTACTTTTGAAGATAATTTCAATGGATGTATAGAATTCTGGGGAAAAATATCCTCCCCTTCATCCCCAGCACTTTAAAGATTCCATTCCAGGGCGCCTGGGTGGCTCAGTCCGTTAAGTGTCCAACTTCAGGTCATGATCTCGCAATTTGTGAGTTCGAGCCCCACATCGGGCTGACAGCTCGGAGCCTGGAGCCTGCTTCAGATTCTGTCTGCCTGTCTCTCTGCCCTTCCCCCATTCATACTCTGTCTCTCTCTGTCTCTCAAAAATGAAAAAAAAAAAAAAACGTTAAAGAAAAATTTTTTAAAGATGCCATTCCATTGTTGCTGGCTTTCTTTATTGGAAAATTAGCTTTTTTTTTTTTTAAGTTTATTTATTTTGAGAGACAGAGCACGCTCACAAGTGGGGAAAGGGCAGAGAGAGAGGGAGAGGGAGAGGGAGCATCCCAAGCAGGTTCTACATGGTCATTGAGCAGAGCCCCAACTCATGAAACTGCAAGATCATGACCTGAGGTGAAATCAGGATTTGGACGCTTAACCAACTGAGCCACCCAGGGAGCCCTGGATATTAGTTTTATTGTTGCTGTTGATGTTGCATCATTTTTCCTTGGCAATTTTTAAAGACTTTTCTTCATATATTTGGTTTTCAGCAGTTGTCCTAGGTATGATTTTCCTTCTGTTTATCCTGCTTGGGGCCTTCAGCCCTTCTTGAATCTATGTGCTTGATGTTTTTTGTAATTCTCATGATTCTCTGCCATTATCTTTTCAAATATTGTTTCTGCTTTGTTCTCTTCTCCCATTTTGGGACTCTAATTACTTTTATGCTGGAACTTTTTACTCTCTTCCATACATGTCCAATTCTATTACCTATACTCCTATTCTTCATTTCTTTGTTCTATTTTGGGGCTCTATCCCACGACTGTGAGATCATGACCTGAGCCAAAATCAAGAGGTGGACGCTTAACCAACTGAGCCACACAGGTGCCCTGTAAAGACCATGCTTATTAACTCCTATATTTGGGTCACTTGTGAGTCTGTTTATATTTTCTGGGTTTTTTTCTTGGTTTTCTTTCTTCATATGCCTGGCAATTTTTAAAAAAAAATTTATTCATTTTGAGAGAGAGAGAGAGGGGGAGACAGAGTGAGAGTAGAGAAGGGACAAAAAAAGGAGACACAGAATCTGAAGCAGGCTCCAGGCTCTGAGCTGTCAGCACGGAGTTTGACGTGGGTCACGAACCCACAAACTGTGAGGAACCTGTGAACTGTGAGATCATGACCAGAGCTGAGGTCAGACGCTTAGCCAAGTAAGACACCCAGGCGCCCCTGCAATTTTTTGTTAAATGTCTAATATTGTGTATGAAGATGTTCTGGATGATGTCATCTCCTTTATGAGAGCGTTTACCCTATTCTTTGCCCACAGTAGAAAGATCACCTCAATCTAATCAAGCACTCAGTCTAAGTGTGTTTTGCAGACTTTTAAGATTTGATCTACTTCTGGGTTTCCTAGGCCCCCGGGAGTACTGATTGAGAGCCTGAGATATTTCCCTCAGCAGGTCCTAAACTCAATTTTTTGTCTTCCTGATACTGTGAGTCCACCGAATACTCTCCACGACCCAAAGTGCTCGTTCTGCCTTTGATTTCCTTGGCTTCTGAGCCTCTTATCCTGTGCAGCTCAGTTAACAATACTTCAAGGAGAAAGCTCATGTCAGGTTCACTTCTTTGAGCCTCTCGAGGATATGCCTTTTCAGTCCTGAACTCCGCTTTTTTGTTGCTGCAGCCCCATAAGAATGTCAAAAGTTCTGCAGGCTTCTCTGCCTTTTAGCAGCTGCCCTCTGCCTGGCTTCTCAACTTCTTGCCCCATGCCAAGAACTGGCAAATACCCTACAGAGAAAAATGGGCTTTCAGAAAGCTGGGCTTACCTCAGTGTGCCTCATGTCTCCCCAGGATCTGGATCCTCAAATCTTGACTGATCAGTAGCTCTACCTTTGCTTCAAACAGATGTTTTTGGATTTTATCTGGCTTTCTGATTGCCCTCAACAGAACTGTTGGTCTGCTATATTCCACTCTGTTATAGCTGAAAGTTGAACCAGACCATTTGTTCTGTTTCATTTATTTTTTATTTATTTATTATTTAAAAAAAAATGTTTATTTATTTTTGAGACAGAGAGAGAGCATGAACCAGCGAGGGTCAGAGAGAGAGACACACACACAGAATCTGAAGCAGACTCCAGGCTCCGAACAGTTAGCACAGAGCCCGACTCGGGGCTCAAATCCATTAACTGTGAGATCATGACCTGAGCTGAAGTTGGATGCCTAACCAACTGAGCCACCCAGGTGCCCCTGTTCTGTTTTATTTTATTTTATTTTTTTAATTTTTAATTTTTTTAATTTTTTAATTTTTTTTCAATATATGAAATTTATTGTCAAATTGGTTTCCATACAACACCCAGTGCTCATCCCAAAAGGTGCCCTCCTCAATACCCATCACCCACCCTCGCCTCCCTCCCACCCCCCATCAACCCTCAGTTTGTTCTCAGTTTTTAAGAGTCTCTTATGCTTTGGCTCTCTCTCCCACTCTAACCTCTTTTTTTTTTCCTTCCCCTCCCCCATGGGTTTCTGTTAAGTTTCTCAGGATCCACATAAGAGTGAAAACATATGGTATCTGCCTTTCTCTGTATGGCTTATTTCACTTAGCATAACACTCTCCAGTTCCATCCACGTTGCTACAAAGGGCCATATTTCATTCTTTCTCATTGCCACGTAGTACTCCATTGTATATATAAACCACAGTTTCTTTATCCATTCATCGGTTGATGGACATTTAGGCTCTTTCCATAATTTGGCTATTGTTGAGAGTGCTGCTATAAACATTGGGGTACAAATGCCCCTATGCATCAGCATTCCCGTATCCCTTGGGTAAATTCCTAGCAGTGCTATTGCTGGGTCATAGGGTAGGTCTATTTTTAATTTTCTGAGGAACCTCCACACTGTTTTCCAGAGTGGCTGTACCAGTTTGCATTCCCACCAACAGTGCAAGAGGGTTCCCGTTTCTCCACATCCTCTCCAGCATCTATAGTCTCCTGATTTGTTCATTTTGGCCACTCTGGCGTGAGGTGATGTTCTGTTTAATTTTAATGTGGGCTCTATTAAAAACTAAAAACAATGGAGCAAAAAACCCCCAAGATATCAATGATATTCTAAACATCTGTAAATAATAAAGGGTGGGTGCAATTGATAGTTACAGTTTCTTGCTTTTTAAAAGCGTGTCAGTATCTTCTTTCCCCATATTTTCTCTGAAATGTATATACATTTGTGTGCCTTGTTCCAGAGAATATGTGTAACTAAAAGACTTTTTCATTTTCCTGAGTCTGGTCCTCCATCCAAATGTTTAATATTTTTGTGATTTTATGATTTGGAATTGTTAACTCTTACCTCCCAAGTTCTCTGTGATTCTAAAATTCACAAAATAATTTGAATGCTTACATTACCATAAGTTTTAGAAAACCTGATTCAAATATTTTACTATAGCTGAGTAGGTGTTTTTTTCAAAGTCCTTGTCCAGATGCAGGGTCATGCACAATGCTGGCCACACCCATGAGCTTCATCTTGCTGCCCGTGTCCTCAGTTTCTCGAATTCAAGTTCAGTTCATTCACTCGCTCATATTTTTTGAACACTTGTGCACTAGACTCCTTCCTTCTCAAATACACATTTTTATAGTTCTAGGAAATAGGTCAGGGCAATAAATAGCTCTCCTCAAATGTGGCATAAAACTGAAGGGTGACTGAGTGATTGGTGCATTACCCATTTGTGGAAATGTTTTTCATGTTTCCTCAAATTTCCTGTTAAAATCAAACAAGCTAGCACATAGCACACATTTTTCAGTCTTTTCAGATGTGTTTCCCTACTCCAGTACTGGTAATGTTCTATTCCTTATTTTGGCTACTGTTTTTTTTAGGTCCATTCAGTTTGTGAGAATTCATAAAGCTGAACATGATTGGATCACTTTTCAGTATGTCTGCTGTACTTGAATAAAAATTTTTGAAAGAACTAACGTTTTCATGTTAAATAACAAAAAAGGAAGTGTCAAGGACAGAAGAGCTTAAGAATCACTGATCAAGGTTGTCCTCCAAATCCCTAAAATGATTAGGAAGGAGGGAACCAAAGCTTGGAAAGGGGAAGCTGCTTGGGGGTGTGCAGGGACTGTCAGCTAGGTTTCTCACTCCTGGTTCTGTCTTGCTTTTCTAGGGGGTTGATTCAGAAAGAGGACAAGGAAAGATCCAGCCTGCACTGGAGCTGGATGACATTCTCAGAACCCCAAATGTACTCACATGAGTCAACACTTAACTCCCCACCCTTTTCCTGCCCTCTTCAACCTCTTCCCTGGTCATTAAAAAACAGACACTTTTATTTCATGTGACCTTGAAGATGGTTATTACCTAAGAATCACTTGATTACTTATGCTTAGAAAAAGGTAATTTGTGTCTGTGAAATCTAACAGGATCCCAGCACAAGGTACTTTGTTTCCCTTTTAAGCCATTTTTAGTTTGGTGCGTGTGGTTTAAATTTAGAATACTTCTTCCAAACTGGGGGTGGGGGTGCAGAGATTGAACCCAGCTGTGACTCTTGCTGCTTGGAATAAATGGGAAAATATGGGAACCAGTGTTAAAAGGAGAGGATTTCAAAAGAAGGGGCTGCAAGGGAGGGAAATTGCCTTAATTGGGATAAAGGAGGGGAAGGAACAGTGGTTAGTATCTCCTCTTTCCTTCCTACTCTTGCAAGATTTGGCCTACTGAAGATGTGGTGAGGACGTTTTATTTACACACACACACACACACACACACACACACACACACACACACATGCACAGGCACACACACATACATAGACACATAGCCCTTGGAATTGATAGTGGATCATTAAATCATCCTGGATTCATTTTACTTTCTCAAAGACTAGAGTTTTCAGTTCCCAGCATGCTGTTCCTTCTGTCTGGAATGTATTTACCCTCCTCTTTCCAGGCTTAGCTCTACTCTTTCAGATAATAGCTTACTCTGTGAGGCTTTCTTTAACTCCACATCCCCTCCACATGCCCTGCCTTATAGCATACTTCCAGAGCATCCTGTGTTTTCCCTTTCATGTCACTTCTCATAGTTTTAGTTACTAGATTAAGTTCTGGCACACCATCAGCCCTCCGCACATACTGTAAAATGGAAGGAAGGAAAGAAAAGGGAAGAAGGGAAGGAGGGAGGGAGAGAGGGGCAGGAAAACAAAACAAAAGAAAAAAGAAAGCCATGTTTTGTCCCTGCTCTTAGACTAACAAAGTGGGCAAGTTCCTTAACTTCTGAGCCTTAGTTACCTCATTTTAAAACTGAAATAGTAATACCCAACTTATAGGGTTGTTGTGAAATTAGAAATAATACATAAAAAGCACCTAGGACTGTGCCTGACACATAGTCGGACACAGGACTGACTCCATTCAGTGTAATTAAAATGTATATATGTTCTCAAAAGAAAGTATGAAAATTCAGAAAAGCACAGAGAAAGCTGTAAAACCATCTATTAATCCATACTTTAGAGACCACTATAAAAATTTGGATGTATCCCTTTTCTGTGCATATCTTTATATTTCCATATATGTGCTTTATCTTGTTGAGGTCATATTTACTTTTTTCCTACATGACTGCTCATACATCTTCCACTTTTTAGTATCTGCAAAATACTGCAACATTCAAAATATTTCACAATAATAAATAGGCCTTCAGTTGTTATAAGAAGATTTAGGGGGCGCCTGGGTGGCTCAGTTGGTTAAGCATCCAACTCCTGATTTCAGCTCAGGTCATGATCTCATGAGTCTGTGAGTTCGAGCTCTGTATCAGGCTCTGCTGTGGCCGTGCAGAGCCTGTTTGGGATTCTCTCTCTCTCCCTCTCTCTCTGCCTCTCCCCCGCTTGCTCTCTCTCTCAAAAATAAACAAATAAACTTTAAAAACAAAAGAAAAAAAAGAATATGTAGAAACTGGCACTTTCACCTTTCAGACTCTCCTTTTAACAGAACCATGTTTAATTTAGGAGAATAATCCAAATGGCAGGGTAGACAAATCATATATGGGATAGGGTACAAATTTATATATATATATATATTTGTTTACATAACCTTTCTTATTTATTTTGGTGAATTGGAGGATTTTTTGAGATGTTTCAATAAATGAGGAGGCCAGGGAGAATGAAAACTCCATTGACCTGGAGGTTCAGAGGCCTGAATTTTTTCCTACTTACAGTCCAGTTCCCAACGCAGCTTGACTCAGTGACTTCACATTTGGGTCTTGTTTTCCCCATCTACGTAAATGAGAGAGTGGGTTTTGATATAGAGATTTTCAAACTGGGCTTTCTCGAGTGCTAGAGTTCTGTGGAGATTTTTTTTTCACATGGGGTAAGATTTCCTCTGAGGAAAGAATCGCACGGCTTAAAACAAAGAAATAAACACCAAAAAACTTAAGTTGAACATTTCTAATAAAATTCCAGTGAGCTCTTTTCTTTTTTCTTTTTTTACTGCGATATAATTCACATACCCTAAAATTTGCCTTTTTACAGTACTATACAATAAAGAGGTTTTCTAGTATATTCCCAAAGTTGTGCAACCAATCACTGCTAATTCCATAACATTTTCATTGCCTGCAAAGAAACCTGGTACCCATTCATGCTCTTCCCTCTTTTCCCCTTTTCTGCAATCCCTGGCCACTGCTAGTTCACTTTCTGTCTCTATGGATTTGCCTTTCTTTGACTTCTCATATAAATGGAATAATACAACATGTGGTCTTTTGTGTCTGGCTTCTTTCACTTGGTATATAGTATTTTCAAGGTTTATTCATATGGATAAGTACTTCATTCCTTTCTGGTCAAGCATTTTAGGAATTTTTTTTCCCCCAGGCTTGGAAGAAAAGTTGATCAGACTACTAGAGGAAGTCCCATAATAGTAGATTTCTTTATCTGTACTGTTTGTTGAGAGGTAAACCAATTTCAGTATTTCAGGCTTTTAAGTAGAAGGCTCTATTTAGTGCATGTGAAAAACCATTTCAGCTCTCCACTCCCCCCCCCCCCCCCCCCCGTCCCCACCCCAACACTCCTTAAAGCCACGAAATAGATATACTGATTGGTCAGTTTTGTTTTCCTTCTCTGGGTCTGGGGGAGTCTTTTATTGCTGAGAATGTATGAAGTGATTCTTTCCAATTCATTTGGTCAATTAAATGTACTCTTTCTGAATTTTTAAAAATTTTGTTTATTTTTGAGAGAGAGAGAGATAGAGCATTAGTGGGGTAGGGGCAGAGAGAGAGAGACCGAGAATTTGAAGCAGGCTCCAGGCTCCAAGCTGTCAGCACACAGCCCTGACACGGGCCTCAAACCCACAAGCAGTGAGATCATGACCTGAGCTGAAGTCAGTCGCTTAACCAACTGAGCCACCCAGGTGCCCAGGGATCTACTCCTTTTGAAGACCCATTTCGAAGAGTAACTACTAATGTGAGGTCTACCACTATAGATTACTTTTGCTTGTTTTTGAATTTTATGCGGATGGAATCATTCAGTACCGAATCTTTTGTTCTGGCTTCTTTTTCCCCAGTGTTGTATTTGTGAGATCATCCGTGCTGTGTGGTGATTGTAGTACATTCGCATTACTGTACAGTATTCCAGAGAGTAAATACACCACTTTACTTTTTTCATTTTAATTTTGACAGAAATTTAGGTAATTTGTGGTTTTGGCATAGTACAAAAAGTACTGCTATGAACTTTCTCTTTGTGTCCTTTGGTGCACTTATTTCTGCTGGCTGTGTGCTAAGAGTGAAATTGCTAGATCATAATGGACATGTACATTAAGCTTTGGTAAATACCACCAAACAGTTTTACAAAGTGATTGCACCAAGTTTTACTTCCATCATCAGTGTATGAGATTTCTAGTTGCTCAACATCTTCCCAACATTTGATATTACTTGTTTTATTTTTAGTTTTATTTTAGTGATTCTGGTGGGTGTGTAGTGGTCTATCACTGTGATTTAAAATTTTTTTTTTTCAACGTTTTTTATTTATTTTTGGGACAGAGAGAGACAGAGCATGAACAGGGGAGGGGCAGAGAGAAAGGGAGACACAGAATCGGAAACAGGCTCCAGGCTCCGAGCCATCAGCCCAGAGCCTGACGCGGGGCTCGAACTCACGGACCGCGAGATTGTGACCTGGCTGAAGTCGGACGCTTAACCGACTGTGCCACCCAGGCGCCCTAACACTGTGATTTTAATTGGAATTTCCATGATGAATCTGAGATTAAATATCTTTCCAGTAGTTGATTGGACATTTGTGTATAGTTTTTTGTGAAAGGCCTGATTATGACTTTTGCCAAATTTTCTGCTAGGTTGTCTGCCATTTTCTTATTGATTTGAAAATTTCTTATTGATTTACATATTCTGGAAGTGAATCCTTTGGATATATGTGTTGCAAAAGTTTCTTGCACATGTGGCTTGCCTTTTCTCTCTCTTAATAATGTCTTTTTTTTTAAATTTTCTTTTTTCTTTTTTAAAATTTATATCCAAATTAGTTAGCATATAGTGCAACAATGATTTCAGGAGTAGATTCCTTAATGCCCCTTACCCATTTAGCCCATCCCCCCCCCCCACAACCCCTCCCGTGACTCTTAGTTTGTTCTCCATATTTATGAGTCTCTTCTGTTTTGTCCCCCTCCCTGTTTTTATATTCTTTTTGTTTCTCTTCCCTTATGTTCATCTGTTTTGTCTCTTAAAGTCCTCATATGAGTGAAGTCATATGATTTTTGTCTTTCTCTGACCGACTAATTTCACTTAGCATAATACCTTCCAGTTCCATCCACATAGTTGCAAATGGCAAGATTTCATTCTTTTTGATTGCCGAGTAATACTCCAGTGTGTGTGTGTGTGTGTGTGTGTGTGTGTGTGTGTGTGTGTGTGTGTGTATGTGTGTGTGTGTGTGTATACACCACATCTTCTTTATCCATTTATCCCTCAAGGGACATTTGGGCTCTTTCCATACTTAGACTATTGTTGATAGTGCTGCTATAAACATGGGGGTGCATGTGTCCCTTTGAAACAGCACACCTGTATCCTTGGATAAATTAATAATGTCTTTTGACAAACAAATTCTTTAATGTATACTTTATTAATTTTTGCTATAGTTAATACTTTTGGGGTCTTGTTTAAGAAATCTTTGCTTGTCGGGGCGCCTGGGTGGCTCAGTCGGTTAAGCGGCCAACTTTGGCTCAGGTCATGATCTCACAGTCAGTGAGTTCAAGTCCCGCGTCGGGCTCTGTGCTGACAGCTCAGAGCCTGGAGCCTGTTTCGGATTCTTTGTCTCCCTCTCTCTGACCCTCCCCCGTTCATACTCTGTCTCTCTCTGTCTCAAAAATAAATAAACATTAAAAAAAAAAATTAAAAAAAAAAAGAAATCTTTGCTTGTCTTAACATCATAAAGATATTGTTTTATGCTTTTTTCTAGAGGCTTTATTATTTTAGAGTGTTTTTATCTAAAAACTTTTAAAATTCATTTGTTCGTATGTCAGCCTGATCTATTAAAATCACTAAATAGATGATGTTTAAAAAGCATTAAATAAATTTAGATAATGACTTTGCCACAAACTCCCTACCTGTATGATCTGTGGCAAGGTAGATTAGCATTCTGAACTTATCCTCAACTATAAATGGGATTAATAGTATCTACCTAAAAGTACTGTTGTGAGCATCACATGTATATGTATACATCTATATGTAAAGTATTAACAAAAATTCAGCTGTTATAAGAGACATTTTGGGGACAATTTAGGACATTTGAATAAATATTAGGTATTAGATACATGGGGGAATTATTATTAATTTTGTGGTTGTGTAGGAGAATGTCCTTATTCAGAGATGCATGATGAAGAATTGAGAGATAAAGTAATATGATGTCTCAATTCATTTGCAGTAATTTCAACAAAAAGAAAAAACCCTCAAATATCTAGATAAAGCAAACTGGTAAAATGTTTTCAGTTGTTGAATCTAGGTATTAGATATGTGGGTATTGTGAAATTCTTTCAACTTTGTAGTATGTGTGAAAATTTCATAATAAAATGATCAGGGAAAAAGTTAGTTATTAGTGAAGTTATGGCAGGGGTGCCTGGGTGGCTCAGTCAGTTGAACATCTGACTCTTGATTTTGGCTCAGGTCATGATCCCAGGGTCATGGGATTGAGCCTCATGTTGGCCTGTGTGTTGAGCATAGAGCCTGCTTAAGATTCTCTCTCTTTCTCCTCCCTCTACCCCTCTCTCCTGCTCATGCTCTCTCTCACTCTCTGTCTCTCTCTCAAAAAAAAAGTTGTAGCATTCTATTATTTAACATTTTTTCCCCAAAGCTAAAAGTACATAAGGACATAGTTAAGTGGATTTTAAGTAATTGACTTTGTTCTCTTAGAAAGGAGATGAAAATGTATTAAGAATAAATGTGAATTCAAGTATTGCCACCTTGAGTGGGATAAAGCTGAGCTATTTTCATAAAATAAAGGCATTGCTGGGACTATAAGGAAGGAGAAGGTTAGGAAAGGATCTAGGATGTACTTAGTGCCCATTAAACTACTCTTCTAGGTGCTATAAATATCACCTTTAATTTAAAAAAGCAACTCTTTGATGTAGGTAATATTAGAAATGTTCAACATGTTTTGAATAATTTGGCTAACACAGCTACTGGATGGTGGAATCTAGGATTTGAACCTAGATCTGTGTTTTGTCTTTTTCCTTTCCTCTCTCCCTCCCTTTCTTGTTTATGATGAAGATTGTATTGTTCTGTTTTGTTTTTTATTTTTTTTTAATGTTTATTTTTAAGAGAGACAGAGCACGAGCAGGGGAGGGGCAGAGAGAGAGGGAGACACAGGATCCGAAGCAGGCTTCAGGCTCTGAGATGTCAGCACAGCACAGAGCCCAACGTGGGACTCGAACTCATGAACTGCCAAATCATTACGTGAGCTGAAGTTGGACGCTTAACTGACTGAACCACCCAGGCGCCCCTTGTTTTGTTTTTAAATGCATGCTATGCTTTTCATTGTAGAAGCTCTATAAAACACATATTAATCATTTAGGCTTCCTGCATAACAAACCACTCAAAACTTAGTGGCTTAAGACTATATTTATTCAGCTCACAGTTCTTTTGGCCAGGAGGTGGGCTCTGCTGGGCAGTTCTGATCTGGGCCCGTCTTGGCTGTTGTCAGTGAGGCTTGCTTGCTGTCATGTGTGGGATGACTGGGCCAGTTCTTCCATGAAGCCTCCCAACCAATGGCAGACTAGTTTGAGGTCATTCTCCTAGGGAAGGGGAGGGGAGTCCAAGAGAGCAGACACGAGTATACCAGGCCTGTTGGTTGGGTCTAGGCTTAGAACTGGTACAATGCCACTTCCTCTCTTAGTCCCTTCCAATAGACTGGGTAGTCTAAACAACAGACATTTATTACTCACAGTTGTTAGGCTGGGAAGTCCAAGGTGCCAGGAGATAAGATTCCTGGTAAGAGCCTTCTTCCTGGCTTGCAGAAGTCCACCTTCTTGCTGTGTCCTTACATGATGGAGAGAGAAAAAGCTCTCATCTCTCTTCTTTTTATAAGGAAATGAGTCCCATCACTGGGGTCCCATGCTCATGACCTCACCAATACCTAATTACCTCCCAAAGCCCCTACCTCCACATACCATTTGGGGCTACAATAGATGAATTTGGGGGGGACACAGACATTTAGTCCATAACACCCTCTGTTGTTCAAAGGAAGTTTTAAGGCCAGTACAGATTCAAGGAGTGAGGAAGTAAACTCTACCTCTTGATAAGAGGAAATGTGAAGGAATGTTGCAAAGTGGTATAGATGGCAAGGAGTGGCAGTGGGAGGTGGGGGGTGAATGCAGCCATTTTTGCAAACAATCTTCCAAAACATACAAAAGCAAGCATCTTTTAAATAATTCTAAATACTACTATGAAAGTATAATTACTGTTAATATATTGGTGTATTTCCTTCCATTGTTTTGTCTATGCACATATAGAGACCGACCTTTTTCTCTTTTAAAAAAGAATATGATTCATATCTAGAATCTGATTTGTGTTCTGATAATTTCCCTTAACATTATATTGTAGGTATTTCCCAGGCATTAAATATTTCTTGACAATGTGGTTTAATCTATGATGCATAGGAAGCCAACAATAAATTTCTGTGTTCTAGGCACTTTGTTAAGCACTTTCACAGTTATCTTGATTAGAAGCAAGTTTCCTGTTAATTTCCAGGATTTATAATCTGCTGCTTCAGTGAAAAAACAATGCATTTTATGTGATGAAATGATCCAGAGAAAATTATAATAGTTAAGATATTATCAGCAATTCCCATTTTTCCTGTGAAAGCTTAGCCTGTCAACTATAACTGCTGAGGAAAGGGCAGTCTCCCCCTTGTAAATGGTGGGAAGATTGGGACGCTGACAACAGATGAAAGTTTGTGCTCTGCATTTCTCGCTGATGCTTAAAGACACCAGTTTGCTGGACTAGTTCAGGTGTTAAAGTTACATTGTTGGCCGTTGAAGACTGTTTTGGTGAACAATTTTATTTGCAAAATTTTGATTTTGATTCTGCGAACAGAGTGATAGCTAGTTAGACAAAAAGGTGTAGTGGAGGGAACACTTCCATTTGTGATAGTAAGAGATTCATGATGCTCGTGAATCAATAGATACAGAGAAGTTGGGATTGTTCCCATATGAGCACCTCTGTCCCATTGGCAGGCTCTATGTCCTGAGTGATCAATCAGAAAATATAGCACCCATGCTCCAAGGCCACCTGTCCAACCCTTTCATTTTATAGGTGAGGCCACATCATTATTAAGTTATTTGATCTGGCTGTATTTCAGAGTCATGGTGAGCATCGGTTCTTACTGTACAGTTAGCATAATGTGATAAGGAGCATAAAATTTGGAGGCCAAAGACCAAGATTCAAGCCTCGGCTTTCTATTTTCTAGCTGTCAACTATGAGCAAATTACTTAATTTCTGTTGTCTCATCTATAGTTATAAAAGCTTCAGTCTTCTTAGAGTTACTGTGGAGATTGAGACAATTTATATCTGCACTAATACAGTAGCCACCAGCTCCCAGTGGCCTTTGAGCACTTGAAAGTGTGGCTCATCCAAATCTAGACGTGTTGTAAGTGTAAAATGCACACTGGGTTTTGAAGCCTTGCTTGAAAAAATATAAAGTATCTCGCTGATTACTGATTTCAACATGTAGACTACATATTGAAATGGTGATATATTGTGTTCCTTGAAGTAAATAAAATATATTAAAATCAATCCACTTGTTTCTTCTTCTTCTTCTTCTTCTTCTTCTTCTTCTTCTTCTTCTTCTTCTTCTTTTCTTCTTCTTCTTCTTTCTTCTTTCTTCTTTCTTCTTTCTTCTTTCTTCTTTCTTCTTTCTTCTTTCTTCTTTGTGGCTATGGGCACCTGGGTGGCTCAGTCAGTTAAGCGCCTGGCTCAGTCAGTTAAGCACCTGGCTCTTGATTTCATTTCAGGTCATGATCTCATGGTTTGTGAAATCAAGCCCCACATCAGGCTTTGCACTGATAGCACAGGGCCTGCTTGGGATTTTTTCCCCCTCTTTTCTTTCTCCCTGTCTCTCTGCTCCTTTCCTGCTCTTTCTCTTTGTCTCAAAATAAATAAATAAACATTAAAAAAAATTTTAAATGTGGCTACTAAAGATTTAAAAATTATATATATGGGGGTGCCTGGGTGGCTCAGTTGGTTAAGCATCCGATTTGGGCTCAGGTCATGATCTCACACTCTATGAGTTCAAGCCCCGTGTCGGGCTCTGTGCTGACAGCTCAGAGCCTAGAGCCTGCTTCAGATTCTGTGTCTCCCTTTCTCTCTGCCCCTCTCCTGCTCCTGCTCTGTCTCTCTCAAAAATAAATAAACATTAAAAAAATTTCAAATAGAACTCATATTTGTGGCTTGCATTATATTTCTACTGGTCAGCACTACACTGCCTGGAAATTCCCTGTAGAACATAGTGTACAGAATAAGTGTGAGCTATAGCCACAAAAAGTATGGAAGGTTTGAATGGGTAGGGATTCTAAGTGATAGCATAAGATTATTATTTTACTATATTTCTAACGCAAGCTTTATTTAGGCATCTTAATTTTTCCTCTTAAAGTGTAGCAGGGAAAAGAGAGGAGTGATAATCCAGCTATGTAAGCAAACAGTAATGCCAGTACATTAAGATGATGCAGGCATTGTGCTAAGTATTGTCTTAGGTGGGATTCCTTTGGTACGTGTGGGCCTCTTGAATTCTTAAGATATAACTGCTGTTTTTTTTTTCTTCTCTCTTCCTCTCAAATTTACTTCTTCCTTCTTGACAACAGTGTTCTCTCAGTTGACTTATCTCCCTCCACATTTCACAAGGTGTGGCTCTTACTACTCCTGACCGTCATCCTTATTCTAGGAGAGGACTCAGACCTATTCTCCCTGGTTTTAAATTGAAAAGTCCTGTGAAAAGGCCAGGTTGACCTAGCTTGGTTTCAGTTAGCTATCCCTGGGCCGTGGCTCTAATTCCAATGCCAGATGAAGAAAATTTCCCGGTGAAAGACTTGGTTAATAAGAGATTGAGTGTGTATACTGTACCTACCTTAGGTAATTTAATAAGTACAGCTATTCTGTGGGGTAATACCTCAATTTATAAATGAGGAAACTAAGGCTCAATGATGTTATATATTTTGTCCAAGTTTAAACATCCAGGCTGGAATCTCAGATCTGTCACCAAAGCCCATGTTCTTAACCACTACACTGACAGAATTTGAGAAAGTTGGGTTGTGTTGACTTAAGTTTTACTGAATTAGCAATTTGCTATTTTCTCCCCGACCAAACTCTTTTCCACTGAAATTTGTGATAGGAATGAAGGTAAGGCAACTGGCCCCACAGTAACATGCAGTAAATCTTTCCTGAATTGAAACCTATACTCCTGTGCTCTCCAATCTTGTATCCAAAGCTTTAAAGGTCACAAAAAAGGTCTACCATAATTATCTTTGTAGTAATGAGTTTAAAACATATTTATCACCACTTGGGCATTTGCTTTTGTAATTTTTGATCATACACTTTTTTCTTTTTTTTTGGTGCCTGTCACATAGTTGGCAATAAATATTAGCTACTGTATTTACCATACTAGCAAATGTTAGCTATTATATTTACATTAATAAATGTTAGCTATTATGTTGATTACATTAATACATATTAGCTACTGTATTGTTAAAAATCATATCCAATTATACCTTATAACATTTCTAATATCATTATTATTTTTTGCAACAGCTTTATTGAGACCTGATTTATGCACCATATAATTAACCCATTTAAGTTGTATCATTCAGGGCTCCTGGGTGGCTCAGTCAGCTAAGTGTCTGACTCCTGATCTTGGCTCAGGTCATTATCTCACGGTCTGTGGGATTGAGCCCCACTCTGTGCTGACAGTGCAGAGCCTGCTTGGGTATTCTCTCTCTTCCTGTCCTTCCGCTGCTCTCTCTCTCTCTCAAAATAAATAAATAAACTTTAAAGGAAGTGTATCATTCAGTGGTCTTTGATACCAGAGTTGTGCAGCCAATCACATACTTTCTTTTGAGAACTTTTCCATCTCATTTTTCACCAACACGTGATTTCCTACAGTCTATACAATATGGGCATAGTGATTTCAGAGGCAAAGATGAAAGGGCCATCTTCTGTTATTTATAAACAATACCTGGCCCAAAGGAAATACTCTTTAAAAATGATGATCCAGTGGCCCCTGGGTGACTCAGTTGATTAAGCATCTGATTCTTGATTTCAGTTCAGGTTGTGATCTCACAGTTCATGATATTGAGCCCTGCTGTTGGGCTATGTGCTGGCTGACATTGCAGCAGCTGCTTGGGATTCTCTCTCTCCCTCTCTGCTCCTCTCCTTCTCACATGCATGCACTCTCTTTCAAAATAAATAAATTTAATAAAATAAAAAATAAAAATGATGATCCATAAGTCTTGCAAGAAGATGATCTGGAGTATGTGAATCTCCTAGTCAGGTTAAAAAGTACATTTCAAACAAAAATGATTTTTTTTGCATGTTTATTTATTTTTGAGACAGAGAGAGAGAGAGAGAGATCATGAGTGGAAAGAGAGGGAGACCAAGAATCTCAAGCAGATTCTGTACTATCAGTGCAGAGCCCAATGGCAGGGCTAGAACTCACGAACCATGACATCATGACGTGAGCAGAAATCAAGAATTGGGCACTTAACCTACTTAGCCACCCAGCTGCCCCCAAACAAAAATATTTCAAAATACTATAAATCTAGGCACTTTCCATTACTCAGTAGAAATGGTTTTATTTACATAGGAAACTAGCAATAAGTGACAGTACTGGCAGAATCCATATTAAGCAGTGCGGTAGAAAGCTAAGAGCTCTGACCTGTGCTGGTCAGAAAGCCAGCCAGTCCCTTATATGTAGTTCTGAGGTGTGACGTAGTAACAAATGCAGTGACTAATCTTCATTGGATGCTAGGCAGTATACAGAGCAACTTTCCCTTATATCTTTCGTGGACTCTTCTCGGTGGCAGTGACCATTCTTCTATTTAACATGTATATATCCGTGTCTGCATTGTGTCAGGCATGGAGTTAGAGCAAACATGGCTGTGCCATCATGAAGCTTATAATCTGATGTGGGAAGTCATACATCTAATAGGAAATTTCAACACAAATTAGTGTGTTGTAAGTGCTATGTTAGATGTACAGTGTTCTGAGAACTCTGGTTTTGAGAACTTCGTTGGTTTCCTTGGGGAAGTGCTATCTATGCAGGGATCTGAAGGGCAAGCAGGAATTGGCCAGACAGGGGATCATAAAGAAGCTTTATGTTTAGACTTAGAATGGAGAGAGGGGCAAGTGGTGAGGGCTGAGTAGCTTATCTTAAAATGTGAGGAGTTCATGATGTTAAATACCTTAGACAGAGGGCAGCTGGAAGCCCTCAAATGGTTTTAAGCAGCTGAGTCACATAATTGGATTTGCATTTCAGAAAGCCAAAAGTGAATCAATTTGTTCACTTCCCGGTCTCAATATTCTTATCTTTAAATTGAAAGGAATATCCTGCCCTTTATAGCTCCATCCAACTTTAATATTCCATAAATTTCTGCTATCCTGGAAAAACTTAATTCTATGCTGATTTCCACATCTTTTGGGCAGCAAGGCCTTACTAAGATTATGATTAGTACTTGAAGAGGTGAGTTATGTGGGGATAGGAGTGAATGAGAGTAGGGACAGGAAGCTGAATGGATGATATATTATTTCCACTGGGAAATAAGGAGACAGAAAGGTTAGGCAGGTTCCTCTGAAGTCTCCTGAAAGGGAACTGGTGGGTGATTTTAATTTCTCAGTACACAGTGGAAGGGCACCTTGCCCCATTACAATATAATGAAATATGATGTTCCAAAAATTAAAGTGCTTCATACTGAGATATTTACTGATGAAATAACAGAAAGTCTGGAATTTGCTTAAAGGTAGTTAGGGATTTATACGTATAAAACATGATTGGCTATGACTTGGTAATTGTTGATGCTGAATGATGGGTACAAAGGGATCAATTATATAAATTCATAATTTGTATATGTTTGAAATTTTCCATAATAGTAAAAGATAAAATAATAAAATAAAGATGCTCTGACTTATTATCCAAATTCTTTATTATTTTTAGCATGAATGGAGAAAGAATCAGACTCTCTCTCACTTGTTCATATTGAAATAGACTCAGGACTACTATATCATAGCACTGACACTTTGCTTTAAGTTTTGTATCAACTTTAATGCCTTAAAATGTTACAGACTGCATTGAGATTATGTGGGCAGATCAAAGAAAGAGAATTACACCCCACAGAAGGAGCACTTCTTTTAGGGATTTCATTGATGACATAGAGCTCTGTAGCTCCGGGCTGGGTCTGTCTAAGAAGGCAGTCTCTGGATAACAAGGTGAGGTGGAGAAATCACTGGCTTTGGAGTCAGGCATAAGAGACTCCGCTATGTGTCAGTTGAAGGATAGTGACAAGAAATAACAAAATAGATAACGTTCATTGTATTGTGCTAAGCTCTTTATGTACTTTATATCATTTGATTATAATGACTGCTCTATGAGTTAGATGCTACTATTTTACAGATGAGGAAGGTGAGGCATAGAGAACTTATTTGTCCATAGTCACATAGACTAAATAATTGCCAGTAAATGTTGTGGCAAAAAAAAACAGCTGAAATCCAATGGTTAGGTTGCATTTTGTATCACAGTGAAGATTAGCTTTGGGTGCACCTCACAGAAAAAAGCAAGTAACAGTGGCTTAGAACAAAATAGTTTTATCTTTATGAAGTCCAGAGATAATCAGTCCAGGGTTGTCATGGTCCTCTGGGAATCAGGTTCCTTCTATTGCTTCATGTGGAAGTCTTCCAACCTCAAGTTTACTTCATGGTCCAAGATGTGTGCTGGAGCGTCATATTCCAACCAGAAGAAAGGGAAAGGAATGGAAGAAGAACATGAAACCCACCTCCTTTTCAAGGATGCATACTAAAAATTGCACATATCATTTATACTTATATCACAAAATCATTATTATTATACCACAACTTAGTCTCATGTGTATACCTAGCAGATTATAGAAAACTTGCTTCTGGCAGGTCCAAGACATGAAAGATGACTGAGAAATATATTTGTTGTAATAGATGGCCATGTGCCCACCCAAAGATCAAGGTTAGCATAGAAGAAGATGGAAAAGAATATTGAGGATCACTGACAATCACTGTTTAGCTCACGCTCAGCTGTGTGTAGAGCTCTGGTCTCCATGGTTATGGTAATCCTTCTCAAAAGACCTTTCAGGTTTAAATGGGTAAATAGATTAAAATAATAATAATAAAACCCCAGGCAATTTTGTGCCCAGGAAATGCTAGTTTTTTCCCCCTTCAGTGAAATATGATTAAGTGGGTAGCAGTGGTTTGGTGCCCTGGACACTCAGCACTCAAGGAATGGATTCTACCCACATCTGAGGTGATCATAGTTTTCCTTATCACCATCATATAGGATTTGTCACATGCACTAGGGCTCAACCTTTAGGCACCAAAGGGTGGTTACAGAGAATAAGCACCTACATGTTAAGGATCTTGAACATAAAATCTTATATAATGAACTCAGGGTCAAACATGGGGATATCTAAGATTTAGGGAAACTTTTACTTCAATGTAGATTTGTACTTGCTTTGAGGAGCTATTTACCACATGAAAATTTTCAGTTTGTTATTCCTTAGACTGAGAGCAATTGAACACAGGGCCAGTTTACGGTAGTCTGTCAGTGTCTGTCCATTTAAGAAGCTGATTTCCTTGCTCATAAAATGACAAATGAAAGAAACAGGTGCTTCTATGAGTTACTCTTGGAATGGTAATGTAGGTGTTACATTGTTAAACCATGAGCTCGTCCTTGAAAAGTCAAGGGTAAATTGAATCTTAGCAAGTGGAGCTGTGTTTTAAGGGAGCTTACTAAGAAACCCATGGTGAATTTTTCTGTAAGTTAAAGATGGCCTTTCAAACTTTCTTTTTTTTTTGCATTTTCATTCGGTTAGTGGATACTGAACACCAATTACTTGGCAATTACCAAGTTAGGCCTGGTAAAATGTGATGAATGTTGTCTTTAGCTACCAGAGGTGCTCAAAATACCTGAATTATAAATAGACAAATAATATTCTCAGGTTAACAGATAGTCAAATAATAGTAAAATTTGTTGCATCAGTTCTAAAACAGCTTTTAATATATTAACACTTGTGCAATCTTGGAACCTTTTAAAGATGTCATATGTATATCATAAGTCGTGTATTTTTCTTAATGCTTTTCAAAATGGACGATTTCTTAGATTTGATGAAATGCAGCATTTGAGTAGGGCTTTAGTGTTAATTATGTGCTTTCATAGACCTTATTTCATTTGATTCTTTCTGTGAGGGAGGACAAGTAGTCTCTTCAACTTCATGGAAAGGGAATGTGGCTTTGAGTGGGAAATTAGATTATAGAACACCTACATGTGGAGAGTCCTGAACTCATAGTTGTATTTTTCTTCCCAAAGAAAAAATGTCTTTTTAATCTGCATACACATATATTTATACATGTACACATGTGCAAACACAACGGGGGGGATAACCTTCTTTCAAAGTGAGGAGCTTTCTTTTAATGAATATGAAGATTATTTTTCCTTCTAGTGATTAAAACTAGGCCAAAGAGTAGCCAAGTATCAATTTTCAGGAGCACAATATATCAAGTCCTCTAAGCCAGATAGTTACAAAACAAGATTGCCTATTGGGAAGCCACATACATTGAAAACTTGCAGGTTTCACTGAGCAGAACCTACCCTGTGGATAGTAAAGCAAGGGGAGTTCTGGTAAGGTGTCCCAACCATTTTTCACTGGCCACCCTTAGGTCAGATCCAAGAAATGACCCAAAGAGCCATCCAGCATTCACTTTGACCACTGGAATTGTCCCCTCAGACTGGTGCAGTGGCCAAAGCATAATCAGAAAGACTGGATTTTGAATACTGATCGCTAGCTGTATGAGCTTGGGCGAGTAACTTAACCTCTCCAAGTTTGCCTTAAAAAAAAGGGTAACACCTTTGCAGGTGGTTGGGTGGAAATTATGGTAGATAAGGTACCTGGCAAATGGAAAGTAACTAGTGACAGTTATTTTTATTACTGTTAGAGATTCAGGGAGGCACAGGTTTGGGGGTATTGAGTTATCTTAAAAAAAAATGCCCTGGCTGGAAAATTTGTCCTGTCTTGTAGGAGACCCAGCATTCCATCAGGCATCAGGAACAGACAACCTCATTTCCAAGGAACTATTGTAGGAATAGTTGAGGTTTTCTTCTATTAAATATTACCAGCTCACTCAGTTTTTCCAGCATATTTCCTCATCTCTCTTGTGTATTGCTCTATGTGTAACTCTTGACAGCTGCCACTATTTAAGCATGTGTTCTGTAGTAAAACCTTGATTAACTGGGACTTAAAACTGGAACACTTAAACGGTCATGGTTTTTCCCTCTGGGCTTCATTTGGAGAAGGAAGGAAATGACAGCTAAAGTTTTGAGAAGGATAGGAAAATTTGAGAACTAGCAAGAATCCTGTAATCAACACCTTCAGTTTTACTGCTAAGAGGAGAATGATTATCAAGGCTACTCTGCTGATTAATAATAGAGTCAGGAGAGGATTCCAGCCCATTGCTCTTTCTTCTGGACTGTGGCCTAAAGATGTGGCTTTTGGCATCTGTCTTGGTGCTGTTACTCCTGTAGTTCTGGCCACTACTGTAGAAGTCTCAAATTCAAATGCCTTCAAGGGCTGACTGATGGTAAGAATGAGTGGGGCAGGCTGGGTATTTCACGTGGGGAAGTGGTGGTGAACTATGGCACTCAAGCTGGAGCCTATGAACCTTCTGTGAAGGCATGTAAGTTTACAATGAAAAAAAAGACAAACAAAACATGTTTGGGGGCCAGACATGGCCTGTTGGTCCTCAGTTTGAGCACTTTGCATTGTTTATATCCATAGACCTTTATTCAATAAGGACAGAATCTGAATTATATACCTGAGGCATGTTGCCAAAGAGAATTTCAATGCTATTCATTGATTTATATTAAAGCATTAAATTGAAGAAATGCATTTTATTTTATTTATTTTTAAATTTATTTTATTTATTTCAATTAATTAATTTATTTTTAAATTTACATCCAAGTTAGTTAGCATATAGTGCAACAATGATTTCAGGAGTAGATTCCTTAATGCCCCTTACCCATTTAGCCCATCCCTTCTCCCACAACCCCTCCAGCAGCCCTGTTTGTTCTCCATATTTAAGAGTCTCTTATGTTTTGTCCCCTTTCCTGTTTTTATATTATTTTTGCTTCCCTTCCCTTATGTTCATCTGTTTTGTATCTTAAATTTCTCATGAGTGAATTCATATGATATTTGTCTTTCTCTGGCTAATTTTGCTTACCATAATACCCTCTGGTTCCATCCATGTAGTTGCAAACGGCAAGATTTCATTCTTTTTGATTGCCGAGTAATACTCCATTGTATGTGTGTGTGTGTATATATATATATATATATATATATATATATATATATATATATATACACACCACATCTTCTTTATCCATTCATCCATCGATGGACATTTGGGCTCTTTCCATACTTAGGCTATTATTGATAGTGCTGCTATAAACATGGGGGGGAAAGTGCCCCTTTGAAACAGCATACCTGTATCCCTTGGATAAATACCTACTAGTGCAATTGTTGGGCTATAGGGTAGTTCTATTTCTATTTTTAATTTTTTGAGGAACCTCCATATTGTTTTCCAGAGTGGCTGCACCGGCTTGCATTCCCGCTGGCAGTGCAAAAGAGATCCTCTTTCTCTGCATCCTCACCAACATCTGTTGTTGCATGAGTTGTTAATGTTAGCCATTCTGTCAGGTGTGAGGTGGTATCTCATTGTGGTTTTGATTTGTATTTCCCTGATGATGAGTGATGTTGAACATTTTTTCATGTGTCAGTTGGCCATCTGGATGTTTTCTTTGGAAAAGTGTCTATTCATGTCTTTTGCCCATTTCTTCACTGGATTATTTGTTTTTTGGGTGTTGAGTTTGATACGTTCTCTATAGATTTGGGATACTAACTCTTTATCTGATACATCATTTGCAAGTATCTTCTCCCATTCTGTCGGTTGCCTTCTGATTTGCTGATTGTTTCCTTCACTGTGCAGAAGATTTTTATTTTGATGAGGTCCCAGTAGTTCCTTTTTGCTTTTGTTTCCCTTGCGTCTGGAGATGTGTTGAGTAAGAAATTTCTGTGGCTGAGGTCAAAGAGGTTTTTGCCTGCTTTCCCCTGGAGGATTTTGATAGCTTCCTGTCTTACATTTAGGTCTTTCATCCATTTTGAGTTTATTTTTGTGTGTGGTGTAAGAAAGTGGTCCAGGTTCATTTTTCTGCATGTTACTGTCCAGTTTTCCCAGCACCACTTGCTGAAGAGACTGTCTTTAATTCATTGTATATTCTTTCCTGCTTTATCAAAGATTAGTTGGCCATACGTTTGTGGGTCCATTTCTGGGTTTTCTATTCTGTTCCATTGATCTGAGTGTCTGTTCTTGTGTCAGTACCATACTGTCTTGATGATTACAGCTTTGTAATACAGCTTGAAGTCTGGGATTTTGATGCCTCCGGCTTTGTTCTTCTTTCTCAAGATTGCTTTGGCTATTCAGGGTCTTTTCTGGTTCCATAGAAATTTTAGGATTGTTTGTTTTAGTTCTGTGCAGACTGCTGGTGTTATTTTGATAGGGATTGCAAGAAATGCATTTTAGAAACCTGATCATACATAATAATTTTTGCATTTTGCCACAGAGAGAACAGAGACAGAACTCTTTGTTGTCCAGTTATGTAGGCAAGTGCATTCAGATGTCACAGTGGGTAGGACATTTACAGTTGGGACCCTAGGACCCCCTTACTACTGCTATACATAGACATTCAAACGTTTATAATTAGAACCCATAGTGAAAAATACATTTATGTCATTATTGAGGAGAAACACAAACATACTTTCACCACACAAACTCAAAACAGTAGCTCAAGAAACCATATCTTACCATATGCCAAAAACCGATGTTTTCTGACCTGTTTCATTTAATAATGGTAATGAATTGCTAAGTTTATTTTATAACCTAGTAAACCACAACGTACAGTTTTTAAAAAATCACTAGACTAGGTGACACAAATGCATTTTATTTGTTAATTTATTCACTACTTTATTCAGTAGATATTTACTCAATCTCTAGTGAGTGTGAGGTGCTCCTTTAGACATCATGAGGGATACAGACATGAGAAAACATGGATTTTGTCCTCAAGGAATCTGAAATCTAATAGGAAAGAGATGCATAAAAATATCTAAAATGTCAAGGCAGAACAATTTCTACATTATACATAATGTTTTTATATTAGCCTAATTTTACAGATAGGAAATTACAATTTTTTTTAAAAAAGTTACTTATCCTTGGGGTGCCTGGGTGGCTCAGTTGGTTGAGCATTAGACTTTGGCTCAGGTAATGATCTGACGATTCATGAGTTCGAGCCCCGTGTCGGGCTCTGTGCTGACAGCTCAGAGTCTGGAGCCTGTTTTGAATTCTGTGTCTCCCTCTGTCTCTGCCCCTCCCCCGCTCACACTCTGTCTCTCAAAAATAAATAAACGTTAAAAAAAATTAAAAAAAAAAAAAAAGTTACTTATCCTTATAAAAACAGTAGAATGATAGGGATAGCAGATAACATTTGTTATGCACTAGCTATATGTTAGGTACTGATTTAATTCTCACTACAGCCTTATTCTGATAGTACTATTCTTATGCTCATTTTACAAAGGAGGAAAGTGAGGCAGAGAGGTTAAGTACTTTAGGAGATACAGCTAAAAGAGTCTGTAGAAATAGGGTTCAATCCTAGGAAATATGGTTCTAGAACCTCAATTTTAACCGGTATGTTATACCTGGAAATTTAAAAGCACGGATCATATTCCCAGATGGGTCATGGCATATATCATCTTCTACTCCCACCACAAAATATTGTGACATCTGTTGTGATGGGAGAGTATTTTGAGGGGGTGGACGTGATGGGCAGGAATAGGGCCTGAACATTCCTCAGTGTGGATAACCTTTACCAAGTTAGTAAAAGTGACTTACTAAGTCAGCAGTAGAAAAGGCAAAGGGAAAGAATGCTACCCCCAGATCCCTGAAGAGGGCATCTAATTCTTTGGCTCTGTTCCATATGTGAGGTCGTATTGTCGAGATAAAATAAATTGTGGAGCAATCTTGCTTTTGGAAAAGCAGGAGAGTTTGGCTCTAAATGTTCACCTTGGATTTTACCAGTGCCATCTCCCTTCCTTAAGCACAGGTCCTCATTCAGAATAACACAGACAAATTTCCATTAGTATAATCCTGGAAAAAATAATACTGTCCTTTACTGAGCATCCCCCCCAGGGAAGAACTAGGACTATTGTGCACTGAGGACACAGCCGTGCCCAAGCCAGCCCAATAATAGTGATAATAGTGAATATTTAAGTATTTACTCTCTATGTGTTAGGTACTAATTTACTTCAACTATACAGTGATGCTGTTTATACTATGCTGTATTTTATGGAGTAGAAAAGTAAGCTCCTCATGCACAAGTGAACTCTTTATGAATTTGATCTTTAGGATAGTAAAGACAATTTTAGTGTCAAAATTGGTGCGTATTCCAATTTAAGCCCCAAACTAGTTTTTAGACTGTTGTAAATTAACATACTTATTGTATTTTCCTGCCTTTGTATGTTCTTTATATCCTTAATTTTGTAGGGTCATTAATAGTTACTCCTTTAAAAAAATTATTTATTTATTTATTTTGAGAGAGAGAGCAGCAGCAGAGGGGCAGAGAGAGAGAGAAAAAGAGATCAAGGGTTTGGGGGGGGGGGGCAGAGAGAGGGAGAGAGAGAATCCCAAGCAGGTTCCATGCTGACAGCATGGAGCCTGACGTGGGGCTCATCTCACAAACCATGAGGTCATGACCTGAGCCCAAATCAAGAGTTGGGATACTTAACTGACTGAGCAACCCAGGTGCCCCAACAGTTATTCTGATTAATTTTATTTATGTTAAATTAATGTCAAGAAAAAAATTCAGTGGTCCCTTTAGCCCATTCATGTTTTTCTTTAAATTTGCAAACTGGGGGATAGATATCCAAAAATACAAAGGCATATGTTTCATCTAAATTTCTTCCAGCAGTATGTCTGGAACTCTCAAAACAGTTGAACAAAAAGAACTGAGAGAGCTCTTTTTGAAAATAATTATTTTTCACTTTTGAAAAGTGGTCATGTCTAAATTCTCTTAATCCAGTGATTATAAATCCAGAATTTGCCAAGGCATATGATGGATACTAGGTATTTACTCTCCCTGTGTCTCAGTAATGAATTAAGAGAGAAGGAAAAGTGCAGAAAAAGATGATTTAAAATGTTATTGGAAAATATGTATTTACTAGACTTCATAGAGTATTACTTTAGTCAAGTACATAAAATAGCTCAATCTGACAGATTTGGAAAATTAAAAGTATGAAATCTGTGTTTAAAATTTTATTACAGTTTTAACTGCTCTCACTCAAGTTGTTTGATCTTGTAAATGAGCATTAACTGCAATTTGTGATTTGGGTCACACCAGACCTTTTTCAGATACTGCACTTTGGAAAGCAACTGGTCAGGGAATTGAGGTCTTCCCAGAGGGACTGGAGGAATCTGCAGCATTCTTGGCCTCTACTGATTCGTCCTATTCTTCTAAGACTTTGTGTTTGGGTGGTCCTTGAATAGGCAAATGTCTTTCAATCCAATTAATTTATTTTATGTAGATCTATGTAGAGCTAGAGTTTCTTGGAAACTTAGGGTCCCAAGTCATTAGGACCCAAGCCTCTTAGACGTTGTTTGATTTCATATCCTTAAGTGATCAAAATAACAGCAGGAGAAAGCCACGAAAGGTGAGAAGGCAAAAATGCCTTTGTGTGGGCTTAAGCAAATTTTATATACATGCACTTTTTTCTTGCTGATCCGTGATGAAACTCTGCCAAATGACTTTTGAAAAGCTCTTTACTTAGTCATTGCAAGTCCTAACAGGGAAAAGTATCATTTTAAACCAGGATTTTACTTGAAATGATAAAAATGAGAGATACTTCTGCAGTATTAGTAATTCAGGTGAAAATGAACATTTGAGACTTAGAGTTATGTCCAGGTTTTGCATGCCATGAAACATATAATGCTGGGGTTCTCTTTAAGAATAAGGAATATAAAATCACAAATATAAAATTAGGTGCATAGCCTTGCAAAGGGCTTCTGCAAGAAAGGGGCTCTGACCCTTCAGCTTGATTAACTTTGTGATTAATTCTGCACTGATAATGAGTGACTGCTTTCTTTGTTTTCTGAAAATTATGAAAGAAAAAAGGGGGAGGGGCTAGAGAATGGAAAGAAAATCCTTGTCTAGCTTGCTTCCTAACCATCCCCTCAAGCCAACTGAGTGGTATAGTCCTTTCTCCAGGTCCCAAGGTAAATGATGTCAGAACTGAAATTGCACCTGATTCGACCTCCCCTCCTCCCCCAATTATTCGTTCAACAAATAGTTCCTGAAACAGTCACATCTACCCCCAAGGTGGAATGGACCCTGTCTCGTACTTAGAATAGCCAGCTTTTTGAAATCTCACTTAGGGATCATTCCCATTATCCTAAATGTGCAAACTACTGCTGTTTCTTTCTGTGTTAGCATACATATAACTGGCATTTAACATGCGTTCTCTTTCTGTTCAATTAAGTTACAAGTCAGTCCTCCAGGACGATAACCTTTGATATGCCGAATCTTCCAGCAAATATAGGCTAAGTTATACAAAATGGGCGTGTCTGGATTTTACCAAGAGACCCCCTCGTCCCCAAAGCTTACCAAACACAGACACCCAGCCTCTTTCTTCTTTACCTCGCGCGCGAAAACACCCACTACCCGGGTCGTAGTAGTTCCCTCCCCCTTCCACCACGCCCCATTTTCAGCCCTCAGCCCCCCTTCTTCAGAGTCTCCCCTCCCTTACTCTGTCTCTTTTCTTCCCTCCCCGTGGGCCAGCCGCGCTTGGAGCTGCCCTGCTGCGCGGCGGGGCGACGCGGCGACACCTATAGGATTGCTTCCGGGCACTCCCCAGCCAGAGGGTGGCTGGCCCGGGTCCCGGAGCTCGGCAGGGCCGGCGGCTCCGCGGCGGCGCCGAGGACGCGCGCACCCGCTAGCCCTCCCGCCCGCGCCCTCTTTTTCAACCTCGGTCGCGCCGGGCGCCCAGAGCCTCCCTTTGCCCAGGGCGGTGGCTTTGCCGCGCGCCCCGCCAAGCTCCTCTCTGGTGGCCGCTCCCTCTTTCACTCATCTATGCGTCATGTCGGACACTTGATGGTTTTTTTTTCTTTTTCTTTCTTTCTTTCTTTCTTTTTTTTTTTTTTTTTTTTTTTTTTTTTTAAATTCCTCCTTCGAGCCCTTTCCACCTTCCACCTCCCCTTCGTTTCCCAGGTTGATTTTTTCCCCCCTCTTCTCTGGGCTTGCCCATGAGTCTCCTCGGGAGCTACCGGAAAAAGACCAGCAACGATGGTTACGAATCCTTGCAGCTGGTGGACAGTAACCGGGACTTAAGTGCGGGAAGCGGCGCGGGTGGCGGCAAGCAGAGAGTGAACGCCGGGGCGGCGGCGGCGCGGAGTCCCGCCCAGCAGCCTCAGGAACGCGCCAGCACCATGGACAGCTCAGGTAGCGCTGGCGGCGGGGTGCGCCCCGCTGAACTCCACTGGGTCCTCCAAGAGGCGGCCCACTCCGCTAGCCCAAGGCTCCCACCTCAGCCTTGGCCTGGGAGGGGCCGGGATGGAGCGAAGGCATCTAATACCACCAGAGTGTCGCGTCTCTAATTTCTCTAGTTCCTGGAGCTAGGAAACGTTAGATCTGTCTTGAGGCCCAGTGACTGTAGCGAGCGCCTCTTAATCTCGCTAGGCTGCTGAATACACCAGCTGGAGGCGGGGAGAGGAGGGGAAAGGGGAGGGAAGGGGTGGAGGCGAGAAGGGAGAGGGTGGCGCGAGGAGCCACTGGGAAGGAGGGCAGGGAGAGGCAGCTGCCTTCACTACCCAGCTGGATGAGGGGGAGAGGTGAAGGAGCAAGTGCGTTGAATGTTTTTGCAGCCTGCAGACGGTATTTATTCCAATTATTATTCTCGTAATGCTGATGTCATTTGCAATTCTGTAAAGCTGTGCCTCTTCTCAGTTTGGCTGTCTGCTAGGGTTAATGTTGTTACCTTTCTTGAGCAATTTTTACCTTGAGCAAATTTTTATCTAGAGATTTTTTACACAGCTTTAGGCTTTGTACGATGAAATTTATTTCATCGGCTATTGACTTTGATCTTATCTTTTTTGCATTGAGTGTACTAATATATCATAAACTTTACATGTAAGGAAAATGAAAATGCCTCTAAACTTTGTATCTGGGCTTGCAACCTTCGTTTATAAAGCATTTTGACAAGTTGGATTTCTCTCTGTTGGAAATGCTCTTTTAGTGATTTCCATAGCAAAACTGTCATTTAATATACGTATGTTGGACCAGGGGTATTATTATAGCTGTTTGCTCACCTTTTCAAGGAACCAGGATCAGAGGATTGTTTACATAGAGATAATTTATAATTGAAGTGCTCAGTGTTTTGTTCTACATAGGTAACTTTAATATATTGGACAACTGAGGAATCCAGAGGAAAGATTCATATTGGGTTTTTTGGGAAGTAATGAAAAGAAACTGAATTTAATTCCTGCACTTTGGAAATAAATGCTTGTTTCTTTTAATCGTGTAATGGCTCTCCCTGGACTACCATTTTCTATTTTCCTCATCCCATAAGTGGGATAAAATATTGTTTACATATGTTCAAGTGTCCTGGCCTGAAAACATATTTTACCCATACAAGCTCTTACTGAAGTTAAATAAGGTGTTGGTGCAGTGTTTTCTCAGGACCATTTTAAATTAAAGCTAAAGTTACCCGAAGGGACTAATGGTTCTAACAGCTTTGGTGTTGATGTTGTACACGGGTATTTGATTTATGATTTTCAAATCTTTGATAAAGTCCAGAGCATCTTTTGCCTGGATGTGATCTCTTTTAAATCTTAAAAAAAGATTCATGCATTCCAAATGATGCCATCATAATCCTTTCTGGAACGTAGTGGACAAGTACACACATGACTGAAATGGAATGAACAGTTTTCAAATGAGTGAGGGAGAGCCCCACTTCTGGAAAATGAAAGAAATATGAAATTTTGTGTAGTTTTCACTTTTCATAGGGATTTTTGTTTTAAGAATTGGAATTTGTTTTTAAAGTTTGTTACATCCTAGAATAAATTTAACACCTATTTCCTGAGTCTGTTATATGCCAGGTACTGTGCTAAGGACACTTCTGGCCTTTAGGGGGCTCATATAATAGTAGTAGTAGCTCAAACACACAGCAGCCTATATAGTAAGTTCTGGATTTTTGAGGATTGTTTTTTTTTACCAAATCACTTTTTCAATAGGTTTAGAGAATAAAAATGAATTGATAAACTTTTATAATGGGAAAACATTTTATTAAGAATATTGTTATCTCTAAAGTGCTTTGCTAGGAGTTGATTCTTCAATTTGATCAAACTAGCCTTGTATGAAGAGGTTGCAGGGATTCCTCCCTTTCCCCACTCCTCTTTCTGGTTAGGGGAATGTTGTGGCTGCCTTAGGGCAGTACTGTTTATCTTCTGACTAGTTTGATGCATAATTGCAATCGAGCGAAGTCTGGGAGGATGCTCTTTGTTCGGTTTGGATGAACGATTGGGCCCTGAGAGTGGGGTTTCTTTTAGTGGGTAGCAAGTTTCATTGACTAGTGCAACTATATCTATCTTGTCTAATTATAGTTCTTTCTTCTCAGATCCTCAAAGAGTGGCCTTGTGCAGTGTAAATGTATCCATTTGTTTAAGACATTTAATTAAACTCATGGATCATTTCTAAAGCAGCAGTGATCTACCCATTTATTCAACTCATTGTACTGTGACATGCTAGATAGAATAGGTGGTTCATGGGGCTTTTGGTCTAATAGAAATGTTTATGAGTGGAAAAAGTATGTCTAGAGGATTTAAAAATAAATCTAGAGGACTTAAAGCTTAGTTTTAATAATACCCTATGCTTGTATAACTATTTATAATAGGTAGAACATTTTATCTTTATCTTTCTATCTATCCATCTATTTATATCCAAGTTAGTTGGCATATAGTGTAAAGATACTTTCCAGAGTAGAATTTAGTGATTCATCACTTACATGTAACACCCAGTGCTCATCCCAACAAGTGCCTTCCTTAATGGCTGTCACCCATTTAGCACAATCCTCCACCCAACACCCCTCCAGCAACCCTCGGTTTGTTTTCTGTATTTAAGAGTTTCTTATGGTTTGCCTTTCTCTCTGTTTTAACCTTATTTTTCCTTCCCTTCTCAGACCTATGTTCATCTGTTTTGTTTCTTTTTTTAAAATTTATTTGAAGTTTATTTATTTTTGAGAGAGAGCGTATGAGCACATGACGGAGTGGAGGCGGAGAGAGAGGATCCCAAGAAGGCTCTGTGTAGAGCCTGACATGGGGCTTGAACGCACAAACCATAAGATCATGACCCAAGCTGAAATCAAGAGTCTGACACTTAACTGACTGATCCACCCAGGTGCCCCATGTTTCTTAAATTTCACATATGAGTGAAATAATATATTTGTCTTTCTCTGCCTGACTTATTTCGCTTAGCATAATACATTCTAGTTCCATCCACATTGTCGCAAATGGCAAGATTTCATTATTTTTGACCACCGAGTAATATTCCACATATATATATATTCACACACACACACACACACACACACACACACACACACACACACCACATCTTCTTTATCCATTCATCAGTTGATGCACATTTGGGCTCTTTCCATACTTTGGCCTTTGTCGATAGTGCTGCTATAAACGTTGAAGTGCATGTGCCCCTTTGAATCAGCATTTTTGTATCTTTTGGATAAATACCTAGTAGTGCAATTACTGGGTTGTAGGGCAGCTCTATTTTTAATTTTTTGAGGAACTTCCATGCTGTTCTCCAGAATGGATGCACCAGTTTGCATTCTCACCAACACTGCAAAAGTGTCCCCCTTTCTCCACATCCTTGCCAACATCTCTTGTTGCTGAGTTGTTAATTTTATCCATTTTGACAGGTGTGGGGTGGTACCTCATGGTGGTTTTGACCTGTATTTCCCTGATAATGAGTGACATCAAACATCTTTTCATGTGTCTGTTAGCCATCTGGATGTCTTATTTAGAAAAGGTCCGTTCATGTCTTTTGCCCATTTCTTCACTGGATTGTTTTTTGGGTGTCGACAAGTTGGATAAGTTCTTTACAGATTTTGGATACTAACCCTTTATCTGATATGTCATTTGCGGATATCATCTCCCATTCTGTTGATTGCTGGTTAGTTTTATTGATTGTTTCCTTCTCTGTGTGGAAGCTTTTTATCTTGATGAGATCCCAGTAGTTCATTTTGGACACTTATCTTATTTAGTTTCCCCAGAAATCTATTAGGTAGGGTAAGTGGCATATGTCTAGTCTTAGAGATTAGATATCAAACATCTGCACTATTGTTACTAGCTGTAGAACCTAGAAAAATTTTAAGCCTCTTCCCCATTTATAAAATAATCATAATAGTTGTTCTTAAAATAGAGCTTTTAGTTTGAAGCTTAAAACAACATTAGGATACATTTGCAGTTTTTCTTCATGTTGCTGTCTGTGTCTTTCCAATTAGATGAGGAAGCTTATTCTTAGAGATGGTAGGAGACTTGTTCAAGGTAAAATAGCTACTTAGTTGACAGCAAGATTCAGGTTTTCTGACTCTGAGCTCTAAGTTTTTCTCCATTGAACGGAACTGTTTTCCTGTGTAGGTAATAATATCAACTAATTATTGAGATGGAAACAATATTATCTCCTTGGATTTCCCCTCTGTTTTTAGATGAAAGAATGACAGATGTTCAGAGAAGTATAATGACTTTCTTAGTCAACAGACTCTCAAGTGGTGGATTCCAGAGCAGCCCCTAAGCCAGAACTGTTTCTAGAGCTGTCTGCCTGCCCTGGCTCACTTTCTCTTCATTTGAATTATTCTTTAGAAAAGATTGTCATTCAAAGGTCATCCTCTCATTTCCCAGATGGCACTGCAGCTTTCCCAGTTCATTAGCTCAGAAACCCCGTATTTCTTTTGGGCACATTTCACCTACCATGGAAAGCAGAATCCACAAATGTAGAACGCCCAGTCTTGAGTCACTCAATTGTTCCAACATTAGGCTTTACTTACCAAGTTTGTAATGACAAGCCATAAAACAGAAGTCCAATTAAAAACTGTTTCCAGATTTTAATGGGACTTAAGAGTATAAAGATAATGAAGAATGCTAAAATAAAATACTTTCCTGTTTAGTATAAATCTGATTGAAAGCAAAAATTACCTTTAAAAAATCCTATTCTGTAGGATGTAGTGTTTAAACACAGCATCTACATTTTAAATCAGGCTTTCAGGGCGCCTGGGTGGCTCAGTCAGTTAAGTGGCCGACTTCAGCTCAGGTCACGATCTTGCAGTCCATGAGTTCAAGCCCTGCGTCGGGCTCTGAGCTGATGGCTCAGAGCCTGGAGCCTGCTTCTGATTCTGTGTCTCCCTCTCTCTCTGCCCCTCCCCTGTTCATGCTCTGTCTCTCTCTGTCTCAAAAATAAATAAACGTTAAAAAAAATCAGGCTTTAACATTATGAAGTATTTATTTGGATAACTTCATCCTTCGTTGAAATAATATAAGCATATATGTGCTAATATTCCTTTCTTAGGAATACCTGTGCATTTAAGGGTCTTGTAAGGTGAAGGGAAAGTGATTTACTAATTTATTTAATGTGTGGCTAAAGTTTGAATGTTTCTGGATAGCCATTTAAGGATGCATCTGTGTCAAAGTTCAAATTTGCTCGGAGACTGCCAGGTTTCATAGACTTAAAAGGGGAATCTTTTGAATCGAGTTTTAGAAAGATGACCATATAGTCTATGATATGCACCTTCTGTGATGGAGCTATCACTGCCTTTGACGCTATACGTTTCCACTGTTCTCATCCTTTTATTTAAGCAAAATTGGACTTTTTGCTCTCTAGATACAAAATAAATCCAATCCCTTACCCACATGGCCACCCTTAGAAAATTAGAGAACATATCCTGTTTCTCTTCTTAGTCCAGTTTATTTCTAATCGTACATATATATATATGTATATATATACATATATGTGTGTGTATATGTATGTGTATATATGTATGCATACATATATACACATACATATATACATGCATACATACACATACACACATACATACACACATATACACATATACATACATACACATATACATATATACATACATGCATACATACATGCATACATATACATGCATAATATATACACATACATATATATATATAAACATGTGTGTATATATAATATATAATTTTTTTAACTTTAGCAAGGTTTTTTAGTCAATTTTTATTATAAAAGTTTTTATTATGTAGGTTTTCCATGCTCTTGTTAAAAAAAGAATTAAGGGTTACAGAAAAGAATGCAATGGAAAATATAAAAATAGGGGCACCTGGGTGGGTCAGTTGGTTAAGTGTCTGACTTCGGCTTGGGTCATGATCTTGCAGTTCGTGGGTTTGAGCCCTGCATCAGGCTCTGTGCTGACAGCTCAGAGCCTGGAGCCTGCTTCAGATTCTGTCTGTCTGTCTGTCTCTCTCTCTGTTCCTTCCCCACTCGTGCTCTGTCTCTCTCTCTCTCAAAAAAAATAAACATTAAAAAAATTTAAAAAAATAAAAATAAATGTCCATAGGATTGCAAATGAAGAATTTAGTGGTGAATGTTTCTGTTTGCTTCTTTCTCTGCAGTAAGGAGAAATAGGGGTGTCTGAGGTAACTGAAATGAATATAGTTGTTTTTCACTTTGAATCTTATAAATAAGTTATCTCTCTTGACTTACATATAACATAAAGAATTTTAAAATGCTAGAAATAAAGGAAGGCAGGAAAAAAAAAGCAGTATTGACTAAGACTGATTACATCCTTATATGACACCAATATAGAGATTGGAGAACAATATAATTGGTACCACTTTATGACTTCATGGAATAATATCTTGCCAATGAAAATATATCCCCACTGCTCTCAGGATAAAGCCCAGAACTGGACTTTATCTTAACTGGACCTCGGAAGCCCATCATGGTACCTCTGCAAGCCAGCCCAGTAGAACTTCTTGTCCTTTCTCCCCTGGTGGGTCCTCCCACCCCCATCTCTATGCTTTCATGTACACTGTTCTCTCAGGTTAGGCCAGCTTCTCCCATAGCCACCTAGATGTCCACTTTTCCAGGTTATTTTCTACTCATTCTTCAGCTCCTTTACCCTGGAGGCTGCATGGGATGACCATTCTCCCTGCGCCTCCAGCAGCTTGTATGTCCCTGCCATACCTCTCATCACACTGGTTTGTGATATGTTGCTTGGCCTCTCTTTCCCTCTAGACTGTAAGTAAAGTTCAGAACAGGGCTGTGTCTTACTCACCTTTGTCTTCTTGTCACTGTGTGGCACTGATAAATACTCGAATGAATAAAAGCATGAACTGATTTTGAATTTTCAAAAAGGGCATTTTTAATGAAATGTACCCATCCAACTCAAAAAATAAGCATACAGCTAGATTTTAATAGAAATGAGGCCAGACTTAATAGAAATGAAACTGTTGGCAGAAAGCTAGACCAACTCAGTAATGAGCATTTTTCATATGCAAGGACACTAGAGGGGAGAGAAAGATAATTAATACATAGTCCCAGACCCCCAAGAGATTTCTAATGTGGAAATGTAAAGAAATAATAAGCTTACCAAAAGACTGCTTTTTTGACCAAAAAAAAAAATGCATTGTATTATGCCATTCATCATTAAGATAATTTTTTTTAGCAGAAAAAAAACAAAACTAAATGTGTATAATTTTTTTTAATGAACTAACAATAGATGATTTTTATCTGTAGATTTGTGTGTTTCTTCATCAGTATCACAAGTTTGGAATCTTCACTATTTTCAGGTTTTTTATTAAAAATTTTTGGGGTATCTAGGTTGCTCAGTCAGTAAGTGTCTGACTCTTGGTTTTGGCTCAGGTCATTATCTCACCATCATGAGATGGAGCCTTGTGTCAGGCTCTATGCTGACTGCAGAGCCTGCTTAAGATTCTCTCCCTCCCTTTACTTCTACCCCTCCCCTGCTTACCCTCTCACTTTCTCTCTCAAAGTAAAAATTCTTTGTTTCACCTTTGGTCATCTGCAGTTGTAGGTAAGCATTATGGTAACCTTTTATAACCTGTACTCACCATTTTGAACTCCTTTTGGAAAGAGTCTATAATTTTGAGGTGAATTAAAGAATCCTGGGGTTTATTTTTTTAATGTTTATTTTATTTTTGAGAGAGAGAGCACAAGGGGCAGAGAGAGAGGGAGACAGAGCCCAATGCAGGACTTGAACTCACAAACCCATGAGCCGTGAGATCATGACCTGAGCTAAAGTCAGATGCTTAACCGACTGAGGCACCCAGGCGTGCAAGAATTCTGGAGTTTAAATTGTACATTTCCTCATTGGCTCAGGAGAAAACTAAATTATAGTTATTGTATACTAAACAACATCTCTTGAAATTACTTAGAAGCTTTTGACAGAGCAGTTCAATGTCTGAATAATAAGTTCTTCATGGTCCAAGGAATTAGGAAATTTCATGACATGTGCCAAGAGATCTGGCAATTTCTACTTCGTTTATTGGCTTTACTTGACATCTACAGGCCATAGCCTAGTCCAAAATAGCTTTTTATTTCAGTAATACATCAAAGCATAATTTAAAAATGTACTAAGGATAAAAAATTAAAATTCAGCTATGTGTGATGTTAACAATGCAAATAACCCCACAAGGAAGCAATCAGATGATTCAGTGCTTGCTACGCAGGTTGGGTTTGCACATGCAGAAAATTACTGTTGACATGTTCAAGTGTAGTACTATACCTGGTGGCTGGTGAGTTTGGCACGTGTTACAGCCACTTTCTGACTTTAGAAATGTTATGCTGTAGCCTGGGTGGCTTGGTCAGTTAAGCGTCCGACTGTTGATTGGCTCAGCTCATGATGTCACAGTTTGTGAGTTCTAGCCCCACACTGGGCTCTGCACTGTCAGTGCAGAGCCTGCTTGGGATTCTCTCTCTCTCTGACTCTCCTCCACTCTCTCTCCCTCTCAAAAATAAATAACTAAATTAAAAAAAAAGAAAGACACGTTATACTGTAAAAGAAGTGCATTTCAGAAGTGCGACTAGGGAAGGCCAGAGTAGAAAGTGCTGTTTGAGCGGGAGGTCAGTAGGTAGAGAAGGAAAGGAAAATTGATTTGGGCTGAGAGCTAGGGCATAGTGGTATCATCATACATGCATGGTGTGTTGAAAGAACTACATTTAGGCCTGGAAGCTGGAGCCTATATGGGTTGGAAGAGCTACAGTGGATGGCGTTGGGAATACAGATTGAACCTAGATCAGGGTGAGCCAGCTGAGAAGGTTGGACTTTATTCTGTAGGCAATGGGAGGATCCTGCAGATTTGGGAGAGGGGCTGAGGCAGGGCTGAGTTATCCACAGGCATAGCACCTAGGGATCAGAATAATTTTAAGGCCAAGAAAAATGTTTTAATTTTAATTTCTTTTACAAAGCAGAATAAAATAAATGAGTATAACTGTAGGGAATTAAGGAATTCGTTTTCATACCAGTGCAGTGAGTGGTGCCTGGGTGTCTCAGTTGGTTAAGCATCTCACTGCAGCTCAGGTCATGGTTTCATGGTTTGTGAGTTTGAGCCCTGTGTTGGGGTCTGTGCTGACAGCTCAGAACCTGGAACCTGCTTTGAATTCTGTGCCTCCTTCTCTTTCTGCCCCTCCCCCACCATGTTGTATGTCTGTCTCTCTCTCAAAAATAAATGAACATTAATGTATATATTTAAATATATATAAACATAAATATATATATTTATATATATATATATATAAATATATATATATATGTATATATATGTATATTTTTTTTAATGGAGGAATGAGCACACGGGGGCAGAAGTGCCTAGGGCCCACAAAGGTCTTGCTGCAGTTCCAGAGAGAAGACTGTAATAAGTGAGCACTGGAGACATTCTGCAGCTGCATAAAAGATGGACCCCATCTGTGGTTCCCAAGTGTGTCCTGCCTGCATCAGATTTTCCTGAGATGCTGGTTGAAAACACAGGTTCCTGGGCCCCAGGGATTTATGATTTAGGGAGGGGGCATACTGACAGAGGGGGTGCATGTACCTGGGGGACAGGGAGAATAAGTAAATGCCCATTAGGTTGATGACCTGAGAAATAAGGACAGCCCAGTGAAAAAAAGAAAGAAGTACGTCTGGAAAGCATTGCACAAAAGAATGGACAGACTGACAGCTAAAAAGTGGAAGTGGAAAATGTGACCAGGGGTTTTCTATGCATCGTGAGCATACTAGAGAGAGGGCTGGATATGCTGTCAGGTTGGCACAAGGTTTCACCAGGCTTTCAGCTTTTTGGTAGGTTGCCCATTAGGCTGTGCAGATCTCCATGGGAGTGCTGTGGAGGAGGTAGGAGGCAGGAGGAGGGCCTGTGTTTGCCTAGCGGAGGAGTAAGGTAATCGGTGGAAATGCTAGAACTGAAATTCTGCGGCACTGGGCTGACTCCAGGCCAGTGGCCGGAGGCCAGGATGGTGTAAAGTAGCCAGCCTGCCCTTATGCCCATTCTCAGGGGCAAGCCCCAGGCTCTGGGCCCTTTCTTGGTGATGGAGGCACGGGAAGAAAGCTCAAACACCAGAGAAACTTGCAGGATGATTATTGAAGCAGGAATTCTTGGAAACAGACAAATGTCTGAAAAAAACAACAACACCCTGACCCCCAGAAATTCTCAAGGACTGCCTTGTGTCAGCCTTTGGTCACTTGAGCATCACAGCAAAAATCAGCAGGCTGACATTTCTCTTTGCTGCTTATTCTCCCTTCGTTGTCTCTCTCTTCTGTGATCCTTCTTCCCAATATTCTCTTCCTTCTGCCTTCTCTTCCTCCTTCTCCTGCATCTTCAGCTTCCTTGTCCCCCTCTCTCTTCTTCCCCTCTCCTATTTGCATGTCCTCCCCTTTTCCCCAGTAAGTGAGTCAGCATATTGGGGAGACTTGGAACCCCATGCTGTAGGAAGGTGTGTGGATGACTGTAGTTTGGGGGGTATTTGTGTGGGGGTGTACATGTGTGACTTAGATCCCAGGCTGCTTGCTGCTTGTGATCCAATGAGTGTGAACACTGGTGTCACTTTCCAAATTGGGTAATTGCATCTGACCTACCTAAAATTTCACTTGCTGTTTCAATTAGCCAAGTGTTCTGCACTGTGACTTGGTGATGAGAGGTTTCATAAGCCTCCATCCCAGAGGTAGCTGCGTTTCATTCAGATGAAGGAAAGAATTTTACTTACTAATTTGCAGCTAGGGAATGCAAGATAATAACACACCATTTCCCCCTCCCTGTCTCTCCTACCTCACCCCTGCAGGAAAGCAGATCTTTCTCTTCCCTTCCCCTCTTGCTAAAGCCTAGATAAATGGCTGTATTTTCAACCCTTTCAAGTCCAAATTTGTGGATGCTATTGAACAGTGGGATATTAGGGAACCATGAGTTAGAAACCCTAGATGTAAGCTCTGGCTTTGTCATTTATAAGCTGTGACGTTGGGCAGGTAATTCAAATGAGAAAAATCAGACTGACCCTGCCAGTTTCATAGGCGAGGGGGAACTGTGGGAATGTGGAGGAAAACACTTTGTGGTGGGTAATTCTGCATTCATTCATTTCATAAATGTTTCCTGACCGCCTGTTATATGCCAGCACTGTTCTAGCCATGGGGATACAGTGGAGGACGAGACAGATAAGACTTCGGTGCTTATGAGCTTATATTGTAGAGCACAAGACATACCATAAACCAGTAAACCAAGATAAAGGATTATAAGGTATGCTAAATGCCACGGAGGGGCTAGAGTGAGGGAGAGAAGAACTCAAGGTGGTGGTGGGGAGGAGGGAAGCCTAATTTACAGAGCACGATCCAGTAAGGCCTTTCTGAGGAGGTAGTATTTGAGGTGACATCTGAAGAAACAGACACAAACAGGAAAAAGAGACAGAGTGAGAGAGAGAGAGAGAGAGAGAGAGAGAGAGCTGTATGTAGAGCATTTCAAGTACTAGGTTCAGCAAAGACCTGGAAGAGGGACCAAGGCCTGCAAAAGGGTATGTGACTGTTAAAACCAGCACTTAGTGAGCTGGGAGGGAAGGGGGACAAGTGAAGTGTGAGTTGTATTTGTAAGAGACCATTTTGTCTGCTTGCATCAAGAAAGGATTTGAGGTTCCTTCATAGCTTCATAGGTATTCGAGACTGTAGACAGGATTTATATACCAGAGATGATATCAGTGACTATTACTGTTCAACATTAATGGTCAACTTTTTAAAATTCAAATGAACTAATGTTCTCATAGCATCTTAGTGTTGACAACATGTTTTTCTATACTCTCTCCTACTTAGTTCTTAGAATGTTGAATGTCCCAGTGAAATCGGTGGCATTAACAAGATTTTAGAGATGGGAAGCTCTGTAGAGGTCAGTGAGCTGATGTGCATCTAAACCAGCAGCAGGCTCCAGGTCTTCTAACATACTGAAGAGTGACACATTTGCAGAGGAAGAGAGTTGAGGTCTTGGGCACCCTGTGGCCAAGATCTATCAGCTACTTTAAACGGAGACAAGTTGGAGGAATATAACGGTAAAAACTGGATTTTAACTGCTAAGAAAATTGGCTTAGGTTGCCTTGAAATGGATAGCAGTGGGGCACCTGGGTGGCTCCATTGGTTAAGCATCTGACTTTGGCTCAGGTCATGATCCCACCGTTCGTGAATTGGAGCCCTGCATCAGGCTCTGCACTGGTAGTGTGGAGCCTGCTTGGGATTCTTTCTCTCCCTCTCTCTTTGCCCCTTCCCCACTTGCACATTCTCTCTCTCTCTCTCTCTCTCTCAAAAGAAATAAATGAACTTAAAAAAAGAGAAATGTGTAGTAGCATTTCACTTTAATTATTGGCCTTAAAATCCAGCCACTAAATCCCCTAATGGGGTAGGAGCCTGGCTTTGTCTCTCAGTGTGCCAGGAGAGAACTGTCTCCATTATGCCTCATTGGCACACAGAGCCTGGGAGGCTTTCACACACTGTCTTGTTTTGTGATCATTTGCTGTTGTAACAGAGGACAGTTCTATTTCATATGTTGCTTTGTTTTCAGGCCATTGCATGAGAGCTGGGCTTCTTGTCTCTTAAAAAGCAAAACCAAACCCAAACAAAAGCTCTATTTTTGTTTATAGCAAGATACATATTTATGAAGAAATATTATAAAACAATTTAGTAAGTTGTATAAAAATGAAAATAAAAGTTCATTTCCTTCCTTCCCACCTTTTAGTTTTACTCTCCAGGTATAATTAATATTAATGGTTTCTTCCATGTACTTACAGAATTTTCTATGCATTTTAAGCTTATACACAACCACATAGACACATGCAGATTCCTGCACACTGACACATGTTTGCATACACATTCATACGTAATAAATACCTGTATATTCTTTTTTTTTTTTTTTTTTTTTTAAATTTTCAACGTTTTTTATTTATTTTTGGGATAGAGAGAGACAGAGCATGAACGGGGGAGGGGCAGAGAGAGAGGGAGACACAGAATCGGAAACAGGCTCCAGGCTCCGAGCCATCAGCCCAGAGCCTGACGCGGGGCTCGAACTCACGGACCGCGAGATCGTGACCTGGCTGAAGTCGGACGCTTAACCGACTGCGCCACCCAGGCGCCCCTATACCTGTATATTCTTGAACCCTTCTATACATGCTATTATAGAACTTGATGTTTACTTAACACTATGTATTGGATAACTTTGTGCAATAGTATCTAGGGATATACCTCATTTTCTCTAATGACTGCTTTGAATCCACTGTCCCAATTCTATTGGTGGGAAGCAAATATCTTTTGAGTATATATTTATGTATATGGTATCTGTGGTACACCCATGGGATAAATTCTTAGAGGTGGAGCTGCTAAGAAAAAGAGCACGCACACACATCACATTATGATGGATCTTGCCAGGTTACTGTCTGAAGAGCTTTGTACTAACTTAAAATTCTACTAACTTAAATTTCTAGTAAAAGTATATACAACTACTTGTTTTCCCAGAACCTTGTTAAAACCGAATGTTGTCATGAAACTTCTTAATCATTGGCAGTCTCATAAGTGAGAAATTGTGGTAGTGGTTCATTGAAACTGGCATTACATTTTGATACTTCCTTGAGTTATTTTTGTCATTGGAATTGGGTTTTAATTACTTTTTATTACATAGGTAATACATATTTAGAGTGAAACAATTTGGAAAATGCAGAAGAGCACCAAGGAAAAAATAACTGGTAAGCTTGTTTTCTGTAGGTGACCACTGTTGACATTTTGAAATATATCCTTTTGTCTCTTATCTGTGCATAAAGTATAAATGAAACGATGGTGTTACCTTCTTTGTTCTTCACTGACTGTGGCTACTTGTTTTCTTGTGAAATATTGCAATACAGCGCTGGGTTTGGAGCTAGTACTTGTTCAGACTCAAGTTTTGACATCACTGATGAGCTTTGTGACCTTGGGCAAGGCATTTTACTCCTCTGAGCCCCTCTGCAAAACAGATAATGTCTTTCTTATCAGATTGGTAGGAAAATCAGATGGGGTAAGGAGTAGAAAAGTACCTAGTGTATTCCCTGCCCTATAGTAGATGCTTCATAAATGTTGGCTGTGTCAAGATGTTGGCGTGAAGTAAGAAAGTAAGACCATGTTGGCAGTATTTTATTATCCTGGGGTTTCTCCAAGGTAGATCGTGTTTCTGTCTTCATTCTACAAGGTTCTGAGCATTTTCCTCATTATATTCATATTGGGATTGTTTATAAGCTTTGAGTCAATTTGTGGTCACCATATAGTCCTCATAAATGTGTAGCATATTTCTTACTACAACTCTTGGTTGAGGCAGTTCGCAGGCTTGATACATGATGGGGTGCTCAGAATAGCCCAGTTTAAGGAGAATTTCTTTGTTGGTGGGGGGGTGGGTAAGGATGAAATGAGGAACTTTCTAAGGATGAAAGGAAATTACCACTTATGTTCTAAGTATAACTAGGCGTTGCTTATTTTTATCTTTATTTTTTCTCCCCAGTGTTTCCACAAAAGCTAGTTCATGTAAAGACATGGTTCCCAGTGAGGGGCTAGTTTATACCTCCCCCAACATGGGACATTTGACAATGCCTAGAGACACTTTTAGTTTTCACACTTGCAGGGGTGGGTGATGGGTTGTTACTGGCATCTAGTGGGTAGAGAGGCTGCTAAACATCATACAATGAGCAGGACAGCTCCCCACAGCAAAAAATTGTCTGGCTCAAAATGCCAATAGTGCAATGACTGAGAAACCCTCATACAAAAGAAATGAATATATTGATTATGAGTTGAAGATGGTGAACTTGGTGAAGTATGTGTCCATGGACCCATCAGGTACTGTTCAGCACTACATATTAAACTGTATCTAGAAGGAATTCTTCCTGGCTTCAGGGAGATCCTTCACTTTTCAGAGAGATGGTGTGGAAAAGGTCTAAGCTGTGAAATAGTTCTTTGCCTAGGGCTATTCCCTAAAAACCCCTGAAGTCCTAGAGAGTTCAAGTTCCTGTCTCAGTTTTTTCAGAATCCAAGATACAGTTCCTTTGTTCATTCAAGCATTTATTCATTCAGAAGACACTATTCAAATAACTATTAGCCCAAGTAGTGTGCTCTGAGATAAAAAGAAAAAGAAACAAAAGCCATAGTATCTCCCCTAAAGGAGCTTAGAAGACATTATTGTGTTTAAGAACTCAGATCTGGATCTGTGATTCCTAGGTTCCTGCTTCTGCCATCTGTAATCTACGTGATTTGAGTCCTCATTTTAGGATGAGGTTAAGAATATCTACTTCATTTTATTGTTGTGATGATTAAAATGTTGATAAACTGGGTATTTTTTTTCCCTCAAATTTTTATTTAAATTCTGGTTAGTTAACATACAGTGCAGTACTGGTTTCAGGAGTAGAATTCAGTGATTCATCAGTTACATACAGCACCTAGTGCTCATTACAACAAGTGCCCTCCTTAGTACCCATCACCCATCTAGCCCATGCCCATGCCCAACTCCCTCCATCAACCCTCAGTTTATTCTCTATCTTTAAGAGTCTCTCATGGTTTGTTTCCTTCTCTTCTCTTCTTCCCCCCTCCCATATGTTTATCTGTTTCATTTCTTAAATTCAACATGTAGGTGAACTCATATGGTATTTGTCTTTTTCTGATTGACTTAATTTCACTTAGCATAATACATTCTAGCTCCATCCATGTCATTGCAAATGGCAAGATTTCATTCTTTTTGGTGGCTGAGTAATATTCCATTGCATATATACCACATCTTCTTTATCCATTCATCAATCAGTGGACATTTGGGCTGTCTCCATAGCTTGGCTATTGTTGATAATGCTGCTATAAACATTGGGATGCATGCACCCATTTGAATCCGTATTTTTGTATCCTTTGGGTAATTACCTAGTAGTGCAGTTGCTGGATTTTAGGGTAATTCTCTTTTTAACTTTTTAAGGAACCTCTGTACTGTTCTCCAGAGTGGCTGCACCAGTTTGCATTCCCACCAACAGTGCAAGAAGGTTCCCTTTTTTCCACATCCTTGCCAACACCTGTTGTTTCTTGTGTTGTTAATTTTAGCCATTCTGACAGGTGTGTTGTGGTATCTCATCATGCAAACTGAGTATTCAGAACAGTGTCTAGCTCAATAAAATTTTAGTTGGTTTTGTTATATTTATTTTACTACTACTACTGGAATCTTGGAGCTTTATGGATTATCTAGTTTAGGATTTTCAAATTTGATTAGTACTAGATTCCTTTTCTCAATAAAGCATTACCCAGACTACCAATATATGAAATATGTGAAAACAGAGCAACTCTTTTTAAAGTAAGGATGGGAGGCTGGGACACTGCTTTCTTGGGACCACTCTCCTCTCTCTCATAACTGCCAAAGCTGAGGCTGTGGAGATTCCACTTTGACAACCACCAGTCTCAAACAGTTAACTCATTTTTAAAAATTTTTATTTAAAAATTTTTTTAACATTTATTTATTATTAAGAGATAGAGCGTGAATAAGGGAGGGCAGAGAGAGAGGGAGACACAGAATCCAAAGCAGGCTCCAGGCTCTGAGCTGTCAGCACAGAGCCCGACACGGGACTTGAACTCACAAATTGCAAGATCATGACCTGAGCCAAAGTTGGACGCTTAACCAACTGAGCCACCCAGGTGCCCCAAACAGTTCACTCATTTTAAGAGTGAGGTACCTGAAGAATGGAGAGAAGAAGTGATTTAAATGAAGCATGAGGCAAATATACGAATAACTTTCATGTACATGTGTCAAGCACAGAAACAATGTTCTAAGAGGGAGTTCAGAGAGGGCAGAGACAGGATCCTTGGTTAGGTTGTATTTAGAGTCAGTGTAAAGATTGGGTAGGATTTTTAAATTTTAGATAAGGGGCGAAATAGGGTTTCAAGGGAAAAATAGAGTGATAAAGGGATGGAAGAAAAAGCATTGGAGTTCTTACCCATATCTTAGTAAATTGTCTTTGGTTGCAAGTAATAAAAGCTTATTTCAAAACATCTAAATTGAAAACCAAAGAAAGGGGGCTGTTGAAAATTCACAGGGTACCTTCTGGGTCCCAGGACCAGGATGTGGAACTCAGCTTTACTTGCTGAGAGCATTCTGACAGCTTCTCTCTTTCTTGTGCTTCATGGTTCTTGTTTTACCCTCACCTGTACATTTGCTTCATTCTTTCTCTCTCTGTAGACCAGTTTTCCTGTCTTCTTTGTGTACATGGATACCCCAAACATGACAAGTTTATACATCACTAATTCAAACAATCAGTCTCTATGGACCATCTGTCTCTGAATCTCAAGCTCTAAATTCCAAGAGCGAGAATCCAGTTGGCTTAGCAGGTGTTACTTATGTACCTCTCATCCAGTAGTTGTAGCCACAGTAGGGGATGTGAGGAACCTGTCTTGTCATATCAACATGGTTGGCGAAGCCCTACTCAAGGATGAAAAAGGAACAGAACTGACCCTCGCGTTGTTCCTTTAACATCAGTGCAGACAGGCATCTAGGCAACTATAACTAAGTATGAGCAAGAGAGAGCAAGAGTGTGCATGCACTGGGAAGGGGCAGAGGGAGAGAGAGAGAGAGAGAGAGAGAGAGAGAGAGAGAGAGAGAATCCTAAGCAGGCTCCACACTCAGCACTAAGCCCAGCATGGGGCTATATCTCACAAACTGTGAGATCATGATCTGAGCCGAAATCAAGAGCTGGATGCTTAACTGATTGAGCCACCAAGGTGCCCCTAGAATGTACCAAAGTCTTAGAAACTTTTTTCTCTATAATTTCTTCATTTATGCTTTTTCTACTTTATTCTTCAAGGTCAAAAATGATTTAGAGCAAGATTTGTGGCTCATTTTTTTTTTCTAAGCAGCTTTTGAAATTGTACTGTGTCCTTGCTTCCTAAAGTGAGAATAGGCACATAGTTTTCATAATTATAAAATGATTTATATGTGACTGTGTGTTTGTTTTAGGAGGACTGTTTGGGTAGATGATTTCTAAAATGCTTGCTGATTCCAACATTTTGGTATTTAAGGACTTGTTCTCATTCATCTCAGTAATGTCAGCAACCAGTCAGATTTAATTTATTGTAGAATTACTTATAATAGGAGAAATCTAAAAACAGCCTAAAATGTTCCAAATAAGGGAATTGGTTCAGATAATTATGATATGCCTATATGGTATTACTAAGTAACCATCAAAACATAATTGTTAGGGGTGCCTAGGCGGCTCAGTCAGTTGAGCATCTGACTTTGGCTCAGGTCATGATCTCATGGTTCGTGGGTTCAAACCCCACGTTGGGCATTGCACTGACAGCATGGAGCCTGCTTTGGATTCTCTGTCTCCCTCTCTTTCTGCCCCTTCCCACCCCTCAAAAATAAATACATAAAAAAATTTAAAAACAAAATTGCTTAAGGAATTTTTACAATAATGGGAAGATCTTTTAAATATAAAATATGTGGATTAACAAGGAGCAAACTATGTTAATTAAGCTATAAAACCACATATATATATATATATATATATATATATATATATATATATACACACACATATACATACAGGAAAATCATTGTAAGGGTGTATACTAGTCTAAAAATTAAAGAACGAGATCAAAATATTACAAAAGGATATTTGGGTCATAGGGTACCAGTAATTCCAACATTTTATTTTTTATGCTTTTTGCTAAAGTTTCAATAGTAAATTGATATTTCGTAACTGCAATTTTATATAACTATATTCTTTTTCTGTTGCTACTTTCATAACTGAAATTTGAATTGAAATAATTATAGATTCACATGTAGCTGTAAGAAACAATACAAAGAGAGCCTTGCAAACTTTGCCTATTTCTCCCAACGGTAATATTTTATAAAACTGTAACATAATATCACAGCTAAGATATTGACGCTGATACATTCCATCTCATATTTCCTTGGGGCACGCATGTGCGTGTGTGTGTGCGCGCGCGTGCGTGCACATTCTGTGTTATTTATCAGTTGTGTGAACTCATGAATCCATTACCACAGTCAAGATACTGAACAGTTCCAACAGCACAGGGAGCCCTCCTGTTGCCTTTTGTAACCACATCACACTCACTCCACTACTAGTCTCTTAAAAATGTGTGCAGAGCATGTATTTTATTTTGCTTTTTCATCTGAAGCCATAATTGTGGAACCTTAGACTAGGACAATTAGCAGTCCTGTAGTCACTCAGAATGTGGGAGCTTTGTAGGTTTGAAAGGTTTCATGATTCTCCACCCTTCTTCAAATATATTATCAACCTGAATTCTTTCTACCCTTTGCCCCAAACACCTTTTCCTCAGTAATGTCCGTCTTAAGTTAGCTATAATTTTCTGTGGAACCCTTATCTGACCTCTGGGTCAGATGGTTCTCCTCCATGCCCCGATTATACTCTGTGTTTAACATCTTGTGATACTCTTACCATCTTATAATTGCTTGTAGATAACCAAGAAATTTTGGATGGATGGATGAGGCTTGGATAAGAGTTCTTTTTCCGTTTCTGATGAGTCTCCAACTGCCAGCTGCCCTTCCTCTTCTACTCTTTGCATTGCGTTTGATCCTGCTTGCATGACACATCATGTCACACCAAGTCCTGGCTAATTTGGGCTGCGCAACTATGCGCCCTGTCCACAAATTCCAGCCCTCTACCTACTGGTGCTTCCACCAGGATGACTGACTCCCATCTTCTGTACTCCTCACATTTTTCTCTTTTCTTCCTCCATTTCTAAAGCTAATGTGATACTGATGATAACTGCTATAAAGAGCTGTGGGCCTAACACAGTGCTCTGTGCTTGCCATGTATTATCTCTTTTCCTATAGTATACTTTAAGTTATGTTTTACTATTCCCATTTTTTAAAATGAGGAAACTGAGACTCAAAAAAAAAAGGTGAATTAGGGCACCTGGGTGGCTCAGTCGCTTAAGTGGCCAACTTTTGATACTTGCTCAGGTCACGATCTCGCTGTCAGGAGATTGAGCTGCTCATAGGGCTCCACACTTCTCTCTAACCCTCCCCCACTTGCTCGTGCACAACCCCCCCCCCCCCCCAGTCTCTCTCTCAAAATAAATAAACTTTGAAAACAGGCAAATAACTTGTCCAGGATCATATAACCAAGTAAGTGACAGAATTGGATTGAGATACAGGACCGTCTACTATAAAGCCTGCTGGACTGACCAATCTGTAAGAAGGAGCTGAGTCTGTTTTAACTCCATGATCCTCCCCAAACTCAGCACTTCCTCTGGAAACCTATCAACTCTCTGGTTGAATCCTTCTAGTCAGGTAACTTTGGACTTTGGAAGGCAGCCATTCTATTTCTAGATGAGAAGCATTGCTAGAAAGTTGTCTTTTTTTTCTTGTTAAATACCCTTTATTTAATTTTTAAAGTTTTTTTTTTAAAAAAATTTTTTGGGGGTGAGGGGCATAGAGACTGGGAGAGAGAGAGAATCCCAAGCAGGCTCTGCACTAACCGTATAGACCCCGATGTGAGTCTCGAACTCATGAACCATGAGATCATGACCCGAGCCCAAGTCAGACACTTAGCTGATTGAGCCACCCAGGCACCCCTAGGAAGTTGTCTTTTGATGTTCAGTGGAAATCTGTCCTTCACTTTCACAGTGTTGTGTCCAGGTGGGTTGTAGTTCTGTCCTGTGGTACAATGTAAATTCCTTTGACTCTGTAGATCCCTTGTGGGATGGCCAGAAGGCATTTTCATGATTTTCTGGTCTTATCTGTTACAGATGAGGAAACTAGAGTGCAAAGAGAGGAGCCCTGTTCAACTTACTACACTTGAGTTACTTGAAATCTAATTCTGTTGCTCTGGCTTACCTTTCTCCTTCTTGATCTTACACTCTTTCCTCTTGAGATGGGTTTTTCTGACCTTTCATTGCCCTAGTCATTGTCTTATGGACACTCCTCAGCTGACCACTGTCCTCTTGTTTCTGGAACTGACCTCAATATTCTAAATTTGAGTTGATTGCCTAAAACCCTAAAGATTAATTCTGCAAGTAATTATGAGAACCTATTCTGTGGGTTGCTTTTACATTTGCCACTGAGATCTCTGCTGCAAACATTTTTGCCACATAACTAATTGGCTATAAGGCAATTTTTCCATAAAAGACAAAAAAATTACTGGCTGACAGTTTGGTTTGACAGTTTGGCTTTTTCATCAAACTGGTTGACAGTTTGGATTCATTTCTCTATTGACACATCACTCCCATTTTCATATCATATAATTCTTAGCTCTTATAATAGTCTATATAGTGGCATAGAATTTTGGTCCTACATTTCCCATAGAGTTCTGGAATGTCTATAAATAGATTTGTGACAGTATCCCAAAACAAACAACAGTATAGAAGGCTTTCACAATGCAATAAAAAGCTTGGTTACAAATAAGCATCCTAATATTTGGAAATGGGTACCTCTCTTAATGAAGAAATTTTAGCAAAAAAAGAAAACAGTGTGATGTCAAATGAAGAGATGAGTGAACAAGCAAAAAAAAATGTATAAATGATGAATGAACAACTTCAAAAGCAAGTGCTTAGGTATAATCCACGAAATAAAATCAGTTACTTGTGCAGTATTGACATGAATCTACACACATCTTAAATTCATTCAATTCTTTTGTATTTTACAATGAAGTCTTTTTGTTTTTCATATTTCATTATGTAATTTTAAGTGAATGTCTTTTATTTTTCATGATTTTATATTTTACAGCAGAATTGCTTCATGGCCAATTAGTTGTATGATGAAAATGTTTGCAGCAAAAGTGCTTGAGACAAAGAAATCTATGGCAAAAATGCTTATGGTGCAAATATCATGCATATACTTTGTGCCAGGCACATTTCATAACTCTCCACCACATTCTGCCATTCTTCTTCCTCTCTACAATATTTATGAGGCGACAGAGCTTTGGCTGCATGTAACAAAGGCCATCATAACTATGGCTAAAACTGATGGAAGCTTATTTCTTGCCCATATAAAAGCCTGATCTGGAATGGCAGCTCTACTCTATGAAATAATGAGGGTCACAGGCTTGTCTGTCTTACTGCTTTATGTTTTTTAGGATATTACTCTTTTCCTCCTTCTCCAAGATGGCCAACCAACACGTTTGTTTTCCAGCCTACGTCTTCCCTCTAAGAAACACCCTGGAAGTTACAATCTCACTTCCATTCACATCCTGTTGGGTGGAACTTAATCACATGGTCATGCCTTGCTAAAGGGAAGCATGGGAAATGTAGTCTTATTTTGGGAGGCCCCATGACCAGCTAAAATATATTACTAAGGAAGGGGAAGGGGAAATAGATATTGGTTTAGCAGATAGCAGTCTCTGCCACCCCTTTCCTCATGTTTCAGCTCCAGGAAAACAGGCCCCAGGTTGGTACTCCAAAGCCACTACCCTTCCAGGCTTTTGAAGTTCCATTTCTAGGAAAGATGACAAAGCAGGACTCCCCCAGTGGAATTAAGAGAAATTCTCAGGATTTCATGAAAGATTGAAATTCAGAGTCTTTGGTGAGGAGGTCACAATGGTAAAAATGGCTATCATTATTCGAACTTACTAGTTATTTGCTATGCTTGTGTCAATGCTTAACATGCATTATCTTATTCAATTCTCAGAGGAATTTTGGGAGACAAGTACTGTTATTAATCCCTAATTTACAGATCACATTTTCAGAGAGATGAAGTAACTTCCCCAAGCTTGCATAACAAATATGTGGTAAAACTGCCACCTCTGGTGGTGTGCTGGTGGCCCGAGGTCATTGCCCTCTCCACTTTGATGCCCAGCAAAGCAGAGTTGCTCATTAACACTTCATAAAGTCCTCTCATGTTCTTCATAATAATCAGGTACTTCTAATTATAACCTGAGCAGGAACTGTTGTTTTAAATAGGTTATGAGCCTCATGTTGAAGGGATGGGTCTTACATCCTTTTGCTGAGTCTGAGCTCAGTAAAGAAAAAAAAAATTGGTGACCAAATTGGCAAAGGCTGTTGTTCCTGTGCTCCATCTTGATGTCAGTAGTGTTCCTTGGGATATTTTCTTTTGCATGAGGAAACTGAGGTGCAGAGATTACAGGATTTATTACCTATGGTAGGGCTGGGATTTGACTCCACGTTGGTCTGAGAGGACCAATCATTTATTCCTTACAATCATTTAAGGAGCCAGGAAGAGGTTCCTGAAGGAGGAATAGCAAAAGCAAATGCCCTGAGTGAGACGGAGGCAAGAAATAAACTGGGATCTTGTTTGAGCCTTATATATTTTAGAGTTTGTTACAGAAGGGGAGATAGAAGCTCATTTTCAGTGGTACCCCCAACCCACCCCCAGGGGAGAGTCAATGGCTATTTTGGAGAGTATCCTCAGTGATGTTGAGTAAATGCGATCGTGCTTGTCAAATTTTACTTTCCTTAGGTATCTTCGGAAGAGTGATCAGCAGTTTCCTTGATGAAGTGTTGTTCATTTTTGCTTCATTGAACTCACCTTTGGAGGTAGTTACATTGGCAGTGTTCTTTTCTGAATTCTTTAGGGATCTCCCAGGGGCTTTGAACATAGAAAGCAGTGATGTTTTTGATATTAGCAGTGGTTCATAAAAATACTTGGATCGCCCTTTGCTTTAAAAATCCACTCAAGCCTGTAAAGGATGGAAAATCAGATGATTACACCAGAGCCTTAAACTTGTGACTTATAGAAAAGTGGAGCGTACTCAAAGGGTGTTCTATTGGCAGAGGTGCTGAGCTGCTCTGAAAACAATGGCAGATTCTTTTATTTACAGTGACTAGAGCCTCACAGATGTGCATCAACTGGCAGCAGTCCATCCATTGCTAGCAGATTTGCACATGGTTCCAGTTTGGGCACTTAGGTTCTTAACGTAATGTTAATTCAGTCATTCGTATTAAGGTTTGTAACATACCAAAGAGTTCTTAAACAAAAAAGCGAGCAAAAACCCTCCACAATCCCAGTAATTAATTGTGGGAATTTGATAGTACATTCTAGACTTATTGTTTGCCTGGGCTCAGCAGAAATCCTTTTGATGTACTTCCAATAACAATAAAAATAACAGCTTGATGAAATAAATGGACTCTTAGGTGGAGAACTGATGTTCTGGGAAGAGCTCTATCTTCTAATCGCATTGCTCTTTGGCATTGTCCATGAGTATAAACCATAAATGCCTTATTTTTGGTTGATGAAGGGCTTCCACAGACATCATTTTACTTTATTTTTACAACTGCCTTGTGAGCTGAGTATAATTATCTTCATTTTGTGGCTGGGGAGAATGAGGCTCAAAGGGGTAAGTGACTTGCCCAAAGTCACAGCATAGCTAGCAGGTGACAGAATCAGGACTACAAACCAGTTGTTGTGTTTATAGGCACAACTTCTAAAAAAATTCTAGCTTTAAAATCTTAAAAAACATCAGTGCCACTTTTAGAACAATGGCTTAAGGATTTCTTTTCTCCATGAATATTGCTTCAAATGTTTTAAGGAAATAACTGCAAATTCTGTTCCATACTAACCTTGATAACACTTTCTGTAATGTTCCTGGGTCTAGAATTCCTCAGGACTATATGATTTTTCCAAAGCTTCGGTCTTTAATATTGATACCACATTAAAGGCAGAGCCTGGAGAATCATTATTATAGATTTGTTGATTGTTTACATGGCATTTTATTTTTTATTTTATTTTATTTTTTGGTAGTTTTATGGTTTTATTAATACAGTTTTTTTAATGTTTACTTATTTTTGAGTGAGAGAGAGAGAGAGACAGAATGTGAGTGGGTGAGGGACAGAGAAAGGGAGACACAGAATCTGAAGCAGGCTCCAGGCTCCGAGCTGCCAGCACAGAGCCTGACACCAGGCGCGAACCCATGAACTGCGAGATCATGACCTAAGCGAAGTCAGGCACTTAACCGACTGAGCCACCCAGGTGCCCCTGTGGTTTTATTAATATAAATACGATGTGCACATAAGCTGTCTATTCATTTTATTTGCTGTGCAGCCTGGCATTGGGGTTGGTGACTCTGATGGCCAGCTGGGCTGCTCTTTCCACAGTGGCTTTGCGGTTCTTGGAGGAAACATTGTGAGCAGTCTCTGTACTGTAAGATTTGTTGCACATCAGCAGCACTTCAAGTCCTTGATGTTGTGGACTAGGAACTTCTGGAAGCCACTGGGCAGCATGTGCTTTTTCTTCTTGTGGCTCCCATAACCAATGTTGGGCATCAAGATCCAGCCTTTGAATCTTCTGCTCACCCTATCGCCAGTGCCTCAGGGTTTCCATAGTTGCACTTAATTTTGAGATATGGGTCTGACTGGTGCCAGATGAACTTCTTGATCCTCTTGGGCTTCACCAGAGGTCTGAGGGTGGCCATGATGCCGGGTAAGACAAGGCTGCCACTTGTGCAGGCAGCACTGAGGAAGAGACGGGAACTGCATGACCTAAAAGAAGACTCCCAGATGAGATCATACTTGCAAAATTTTCTAGGCAGACAGGAAGACTGCAAGTGTAAGGTGCAATCATGTTTGACGCTAGAACTAGAAGAACATAGACTACAAAACCCTTAAGCCTGACAGCCTCTGGCAAGGTGGTAAATCATGTGAGGTCTCTTAGAATGGCTTTTTTTGGGATAAAACACAAAATGTAAAATATGCAGAGTTGTTGCCGGAGAGAAGACAGCAAAATACTCTCGTGACAGCACAGGGAATCTCTAAAAGCATGTACAGTGTTCAGAAGAAAGCCAGAGAATGGGCTATTTGGAGAACCGCATGTGGATTCCTGGGACTGGAGCAAGGAGCTGGAGAATTAGGGAGGAATGTAGGAGGTGAGACTGTATGAAGCTCCCAGGTCATTCGAGCTGCTGTTTCCTGGAGCACCTACAAGTTTCTAAGAAGGGCTGTGATAAGATTAAGTTTGTGTTTTAATGATGTCTCTCTGGAGAGGACTGAAAGGGTTCCAGACTGGCAGTAGGGAGACTGCTTAGTAGGACACAGGCTGGGGATGGAGGTGGCCTCAACTAAGGCGCTAGCCAGCTGTGGGTTTGTACAAGATGGGATGGATTTGGTGTTTGCCTGTAGGAACAGGAGGAGGAGACAAGGTTCCACTCAGATCTCTTTGTATTCACCCATTTTTGACATAAAACCTTTGTTGCCACTGGGGCTTTTGCAGTCAGTCAACAGAGTTTTGTTGATTCTTGAACAGTCTTTCCAAATAACTACTCCCACCCCAAGCTGCTAATGCCCTTGGGGCTTTTTTAATTCAAAGAACCTTGTGGGCAAATGATGGCCTTATTTGTGTATGTCCATATCTCTTTATGCAGGGACATTTTATTCTAATCCAGGAGGAAACATCTATCTTAAGTGACTAACTAGAAGTATAGTGGTTCAGCTTTAGAAGGTGATAGACCTTCTAATGTATATACCATAGAAACGCCAAATCACATGTATTTCTTTAAAGATAATAACAAAAGTGGTAAGGAGGTCTATCACTAAAATTTGAAGGCCTGTTATATATAATTTGAGGCTCCCCATCACCTACAAGACAAAATTCAAGTGTCTTAAAGGGGCATATAAGCATTCCGTAGCGTGTTTCCTACCTACCTCACTACCCTGTGCTCAACACTCAGTGAAATATTGCTGACTAGTTGATAGTTCAGAAATTAAAAACAAAATTAACATGTTCATTAAGCCAGACACTTTGGGAAATAACGGTGTCCCCAAAAACTATGTCTATCCTTTTATGGAGCTCCTTTTCTAGTAGGCAGAGACAGGACAGAAAAAAAAAAAAAAAAAAAAAAAATATATATATATATATATATATATATATATTAGAATATGGAGATTGGGGGTGCTACTTTATTTAGGGTGATCTAGAAAGTCTCTCTGAAACAAAAGAACATTTAAGCAGAGATGTGTAGGAAGTGAGGAAGCACACCAGGTGCATATCTGGGGGAAGAGTGGCATAGTAAGTGCCCAGGCCCTGAGACAGCTCTATGTTGAACAGAGGTGCAGTGTGGCTGCAGCGAAGAGACAGGGAAAGAGACGTTGGAGATAAAGCCGGAGGGTGTGCAGAACTCCACTTACAGAGCCATGCAGGCCATTGCAAGAACTTTGATTTTTACTCTAAGTGGGGTGGGAAACCAATGAAAGATTTTAAGCAGAAGAGCAACATAATTTGCCTTATTCCTTAGAAACTTGCTGCTCTTAGTTTAGCAGACTGCAGGGAGGCAAGGATGGAGGCAAAGACACCAGTTAAGAGGCCACTGTAATAATTCAGGTGACAATTGATGGTGACTTAGGTCTATGGTTGGTAGCTACATAGGTAGTGAAGAAAGGTGGATTATTTTTCTTTTTTTAATTTTTTTTTTTTTTTTTGAGAGAGACACACACAGAATGTGGGCGGGGGAGGGGCAGAGAGGGAGACACAGAATCTAAAGCAGGCTCCAGGCTCTGAGCTGTCAGCACAGAGCCCTACCTGGGGCTCAAACTCACAAATTGAGATCACGACCTGAGCCGAAGTCAGCCACTTAACTGACTGAGGTCCCCAGCAGCCCCTTTTCTATATTCATGTGTGTCTATAAAATACTGTATTATAATTATGGCATGTAATGTATATAATACGTAAATACATACAGCTTCCTAACTGCAAATATATATAAAAGTAGGAAGGGGAAACAACAAAAGTAGAAAGGGAAACTTCGCATGTCCTTGTCACTTAGCTTCAACAGTTATTGACTCATGATCAATCTCATTCTTCTCTACCTGTACCTGCTTCTCTGGATTATTATGATGTAAATCCCAGCTGTAATGTCATTTCATCTTTAAACATTTCAGTGTGTCTCTAAAATATAAGGTCTTCCTTTAAAAACAGTATCACAGTGTCCTCCTCAAATCTGGAATGTTAATGGTAATTCCTTAATATCATCAACTGCCCATTGTATTCAAATTTTCCTAACTCCTTTAAGTAGGAGTCTTATTTTTTCCTTTCTACACTTGAATAAGGACCCAAATAATGTCCACGCATTGAAGTTGGTTGACAGAGCTCTTGGTGTTCTTTACCTTCTGAAATTTCTTCTCCATCTCTTTTTTTGTAATGTCTTTGTTGAAAAAACCAGGTTATCTGCACTATAGATTTGTTTCAACACCCTGATTTTACTGGCTGCATCCGTGTGGTATACAACCTATTCCTCTGTCCCTGTGTTCCCTGGTAGTTAGATCTAGAGGTTTGATCAGATTGAGATTCAGATTAGATTCTTGCAAGACTGTCTCACAGGTTGTGTTTTGTATTTCCATTGGGGCACAGGTTGTGTTTTGTATTTCCATTGGGGGTACATAATGCGTGGTTGTTTCTGTTTTCCTGATCACTGTCTAGTTCCATTTTCTAGGAGTTGTGAAGAGTGAATTCTATCATTTCTTCTCTATTTGTTAGCTGGCATATTTCTATGAAAAGAAACTCCCCTCATCAGATATTTGGTGACCCTGAAATACAGTTCATTCAGCAAAGGCAGGAAAAGGTTCAATTCTTTCCCTTTATTTTTCAAAAATAAAGAACTGGTTCCCTAGCCTTCTCCAAGGGTGATGAATGAAGTTTTTCTCTCTCTTTTCCTCTTTATCTTACTGTTATGAACTCCTGTTTGTAAACCTATGATGTTTCCATCCATTACAGTTACTATTCTTACTGATGCTCAAGTAGACCCATCTTTGGCCAAAGCCAGCCTCTTATGTTGGTGTCTAAGTCTTTTTGACACACTGTGGTAGTCATCCCCTCTTTCCTTTCTTTCTGATATCACAAATCAGGCTCATTGTGTACATTTTCTGCTCCAATCCTCGTTTTTTGTTTTTGGCTCCAATCTTTGAATCAGACATTTTTCAAAGGGCTCTAGTTCCTTTTTTTTCAGTAGGATTTCCTTTTTAAAAAATTTATTATTAAAAATTTTTTTTCAGGAGTAGAATTTAGTGATTCATTACTTACATATAACACCCAGTGCTCATCCAACAAGTGCAAAGGGTCTAGTTCTATATAGAGGGAAATGATGTTTCAAGACCACATTCTTATAATGGGTGCTCACTGCTACCTAGTTAGTCGTCGTGTCTAGCCTTCTTCAGTGGACAGAGTTAGAAACAGATTTTTTAAAAAGATAAAATAGGGGCGCCTGGGTGGCGCAGTCGGTTAAGCGTCCGACTTCAGCCAGGTCACGATCTTGCGGTCCGTGAGTTCGAGCCCCGCGTCCGGCTCTGGGCTGATGGCTCAGAGCCTGGAGCCTGTTCCCGATTCTGTGTCTCCCTCTCTCTCTGCCCCTTCCCCGTTCATGCTATGTCTCTCTCTGTCCCAAAAATAAATAAAAAACGTTGAAAAAAAAATATTAAAAAAAAAAAATAAAATAAAAAAAAAAGATAAAACACATCATGGATTACTTATGATATTTCCAACTCAAATTCAGGATTGTGGAATTTTTACTTAATTCAATCAGTTTTTTACATCATTATGTCTTACGTCTGTATCTCTTTTCTCCCGTTCAAAAATCCTGGTTCTCAGTTATACCAATATAATTACCTATTTTGCCTTTTGCCATAATTTACAGTCACAGAATAACAATACCAACACTACCACCAAACCAGTTTAAGGTTGTAAAAGGTTGTTTGGTTGTTTTGTCTTGTGTTTTGGTCTGGATATATTTCACTTTAAGACAGTTACTTTGTGTCTTCAAGTCATTTGAGGTAGTTTCTGTGTGGTTATTGGGCTCATTTGCCTCACTTTGCTCTCACTTTTTAGGGGTTGCTTTTAAATTCATGTTTGTAATTATATATTTACTTAGTTTCAAATTCAAATCTATCAAGAAAGTTGTATTCAAAGAACTCCAGCTTCTATCCTTGCTCCTTATACCCTTTTTTCCGCTCCATAGGTAATTTTATCTTTTCCTTTGCAAATATGAGGCGTGTGTGTGTGTGTGCATGTATTCATTATACATCTATATATAAATATATAGATATATAGATATATCTACATACATATCTACGTATCTCCTGTGTATAACATTGGCCTTCCCATGTGGTATATACTCTTTTTGTTTATGTTTATGTGATCGGTAGACTGGCAGCAGCTTGAAGGCAGAGGGACCATGCTTTCTTCTGTTTTCCCACCACCCAACACAAAGCCTTTCCCTAAGTAGCAACTTAATAAATACGCAAGTAAATGAGTAGACTGGGTACGACACTAGGTTCTTTTACGGGTTTTGTGTCTGATTTTCAGAATAACTCCACAGGGTAGATGTTGTTATCCCCTTTTACAGATGAAGAAACTGAGGCACAGAAAGGTTCAAGCAGCTTATCTAAAGGAATAGCTAATAAATTGCTGAGCTGGAGTTTGGACCCAGGTCTGTCTGATGCCAGAGGCACGCAGCCCCACCTATTGTCTAGGTCTGGATCTAGGTGTATTCATTCAAGAAATCATTGTGAGACACTGTCAGCACTTTGCCTTTATTAACTGTGTGACCTCAGCAAGGAAGACAGCCTCTTTCTGTTTCCACATCTACAGAACACAAGATGGTAACATTATGTACCTCATAGGGTTGTAAAGCTTTTAGAATAATCCCTGGCACATAGTAGGCACTCAAATGTTAGCTGATTTTGTTACTGTGTATTTTTACTAGCAGGATGCTAGAATATTCTCTGCAGTGTGTATGCAGTCTTGTCTAACCCACCCAGCTGGACTTCTAGGAGCTTAAAGTTACTTAAAAAAGTGAGATGCAGATGTTTAAAGGTTACAAAAAAGGGCACCAAGGGAATGGTCAGTTTGGGATTAGTGCCAAGTGCAGGGAAAGAGGACAGAAGGAGCTAGCAGCTGGCCAGTCTGTTACATAACAGCCCCCAGCAGGGCCTCCCAGACAGAAATAGAAAACAGGAGCCAGGATCCAGATTTGAATGCTTTTGTTTGACCAGTGCTGCCCCTGGTGGCAGTTACATTTCAACTCCCTGTCCAATTTGGTAGTGCCCTACTGATTCCTTGCCTGGTTGCGAATTGCACACTCATGTTGTATAGAGTCTGTGAATTATGGAGTCACTAGTGTTACGAGACCTTGTGGAGCAGCTGATCCCATCTCCTTGTTTTACAGAGGAAGAGATTTTGCCCAGAGGGAGTGCGCTGTCTGCTTCAGGGCACACTGGTATTTGGGACTTGAACTCCTTTGTTTCTCCTCCTGAGCCAGAAAATACAGATTCCCAAATGCCTGGGTTCAGGCCAGTGAGGGAGTGGACCCTGATGTGGACGTGCGTGGGAGAGTGTTGGCTCCACCCCTGTGCTGTGCCCATCATCCTGTCCTTGGCCAGTCCAGGCTTCCACCCCTGTGACGAGCCCAGTGACAGTGGCTGCTGAGGGAACGGTCAGGAAGCCCTAGGGTGTAGCCATCTCTGGTGCCTGGTTTGTGTTGGACAAGGTCTTCCTGGGGCCCTTTCAGATGTACCTCCCCCAAGCACTGTTGGTGATGGCACTGAGACTTCTACTCTTGTGTCGAACAGGGGAAATGAAAAATGTGCTAGTAAAAGGACGTGGGATTTAGAGCCAGGTAGACCTGATGTGTGTTCTTATGCTGCTGTTTGTTCGATGTGTGACTTTTATCCAATTATTTAACTTCAGTGAGCCTCGATTTTCTCCTTTTTGTTTTTTTAAATTTTTTTAACGTTTATTCATTTTTGAGACAGAGAGAGACAGAGCATGAACGGGGGAGGGGCAGAGACAGAGGGAGACACAGAATCGGAAGCAGGCTCCAGGCTCTGAGCCATCAGCCCAGAGCCCGACGCGGGGCTCGAACTCAAGGACCGCAAGATCGTGACCTGAGCTGAAGTCGGACGCTTAACCGACTGAGCCACCCAGGCGCCCCTATTTTCTCCTTTTTGAAATGGGTATAATAATATCCCCTTCAGCAGGTTGCTGTAAGGTTTCACATATGGTAGCCTATTTGAAGCACCTGGCAGATAAAAAATGCTCAGTAAATGATAGCTCCTTCTTCTCTCCCCTCTCCATTTCTCCCTCTTTTCCCTTCTCTCCTCCTTCCCTCCCCCCTCCTTCTCCTTCTCTCTCTTTCTCTCTCTCTGTGTCTCACTTTCTCTCCCCCTCTCTTCCTGCCTCCCTTCCTGCCTCCGTCTCCCCCAACCCACCTTCATTTAAAGCTGCTTATCCTCAGTGAGGAAGTTTGGCATACTAGGCTTCTTATGTTGGGCAGGTTATGTAACTTCTGTGAGCCTCATCTCAATACCTGTAAAGTGGGATCAACTTAGCCTTTTTTGTAGGGTCCCTGTAAGGGTGAAATGAATCGGTGTGTGTGAAGCATGTGGCTTAGATCTGGGACATAGGGGGAGCCCAGTGAAGATTAGTTTCCCCCAGGGTTGCCACATTTGCATGTACCACTGTGCTATATACAGGCTTTTTCCAGTGGTCAGGTGGGGACTGAGATCAGATAACAAAAAGCTGTTATCACCCTTTTCCAACATGTATAAAGGTTTTGTTTAAGCTGGCTGTAATCTCATTTCCTCCTTGGAAAGAAGGAAACCAAACCTTTCAAATGCATCCACTAACCCACTCTTTTACCATTCTTTGGGTTTTGCGGGGGACATATTATTCATGATGGAAGGCCACCTGCTTTCAGCCTCTCATGTTGTCCCTCTTTGACCAAGACTCTTTTTTTGTGGTTGTCAGTGCCCATCTTTGAAATCTCAGAGCCTGTGAACTCTGATTATGTTATCTGGGATCTAAAAGGCACCAAGGGAGACCAGGCACCGCTAATGATTTATCCTCTCTCTCAGCCATAGCCTTCTCAAAGAAGGCTGTGACCATGGGTTTGCTAGTGCTAATGTGCTTTTATACCTCAAAGCACCTTGACAAAGTCTGTAGAATGGTTCTCTGGGGAAGATAGAGAGCATGTTTGCAGGTTAGCTCTCTGAGCTCTTACTCTTTCCCTTTCTGGGTGCCCTGGCTGCCATTTCTGGAACGCTTGTGCATGTGGTTGGTGAACACAAGAAGCAAAGTCTGAGTAGCTTTTGACCCTGAACACTGTGTGTGCCTGTAGGGTGAGTAGCATTAGGCAGCTAGAAGGGGCTATTTAAGAAAGGGCATTTTTTAAAATTGAAATATATTTGACATATAACATTATGTAAATTTAAGGTATATAGTATGTTGACTTGATACATTTATATATTGTAATATGATTGCCATTATAGCCATAGCCCTTGTATCATGTCACATAATCATCATTTCTTTTTTGTGACTGAAATAATTAAGTTCTAGTCCCTTAGCAAGTTTGATTATAATAGTGTCATTGTCTATATTCACCATGCTGTGCATTAGATCTCTAGGACCCACCTACTACTTGTTGCACGTTTGTATCTTTTAAACAACAAACGGAAGCATTTCTCTACCTTCTCTACCTTCCAGCCCCTGGTAACACCATTTTACTTTCTGTTTTTATGAGTATGGCTTTTTTTAGATTCCACATATAAGAACATCTTTTTTTTTTAAAGTTTATTTATTTATTTATTTTGAGAGAGAGAGCAAGACAGAGGCAGAGAGAGAGGAAGAGAGGGAATCCCAAGCAGGCTCCGTGTTGTCAGTGCAGAGCCCGATGTAGGGCTTGAACTCACAAACGTGAGATCATGACCTGAGCCAAGTCAGGCACTTAACCAACTGAGCCACCCAGGTGTTCAAGAAAAGAACATCTTAAGCCACTGCCAGCATCCCTTTATATGACCACCAAGGTCGCATGAGAGACCATAAGCACAGCTAGACGTTGGCTTTCCTCTCCTATCAAAGTCTCAGAAGGCAGTTTTCATTTATTTGTGCCTTTTCAGCACCTGACCTTTCTCAGTTTTTCCCTCCTGAGTATCTGGTGTTAAAAGATATCCTTCGATTATACCAGAGCACACATCAGGCCTGGATCTGGCTTCTCTATTCTCCAACAGTGTTTTCCGGTTTGACCATTTCCTTTTGTGTCTTATGCTTTTAACAAAATATCATGAGATGAACATGGGCTTTGGAGGAAGAAAGACTTGGGGAAGAGCTGTGGCTGTGTGACCGTATTTCTGTCTTGAGTCCTCAGTTTGCACATCTGTAAAAGGGGGATAGTAAGGTTTACCTGGCAACGTGATGTGAGCAATAAATGAGATAATGGATATAACGCTTGTAGGACCAATTCCCAGCAATCAGAAGGTGATTAATAAATGATAGCTACTGCCATTTTTTTTACCTTGCAGAGCTTCAGAACAATTGCTGCAGGTTTAAGAGTGAAGTGGAGCTCTTGATTTCTTGATAGACTTAATTCAGTTTGATTCACTGGCCTGTTTTGCACTGTTTACCCTGGTAGGTGTCTTACTGGGTGCTTGGTACAGAGATACAAGCTAAGCACTGTCTATGTTTTCACTAGGCTTTTCTTGCTGATTCTCAATTAATTTGTCTTGTTGCAGCTTCAACAAAGGCATTCCCCCACCCCTCCCAGTAATTCTGAGCAACTTTGTCTGCTCCTTTGAAGGTTAATTTGACCTTCAAGCCTTTGGGGACTTGAGGACCACTCACCTTCCAAGTCTCACCTCCCACCCTCTAACACACCCTCCACATCCTCCCACTTCCCCAAGGAAACAGCATGATATCCTGGTTCCAACACATACCACAGTTGGTGCCTTAGTTAGTCACCATCTGAGAGTCCCCTCCTTCTCTTCTATAGAGGAGACTGTAATGCCCATCTCTCAGTGTTGGGTAAGGATTCATGCCTGTAAATCTTTGTCCTAAGAGCAGATGGACTCACATAGACCAGACTGCAGGAAAGAGACATACAAGAATCCGCAGCTGCCAAATGCCAAGCAGAGACAGAAGCTACTTTGAACTCAGGAAGGTCCTGGGTGTATAGTGACTTGTCTGTGCTGTTTGTGGTGCCTTTTCTGCAGCCAGCAGAAGAGAAGCACATGGTTCTTTCCCGTCCCCTCCAGGCTCCTTATAGTAGTGGATGGTGGCAAAGATGGGATGATGGTGGTGGTACTTACTGAGCATTTCGTGTGTGTGTGTGTGTGTGTGTGTGTGTGTGTGTGTAGCAGTTAAAATTACTATCTCAAAATTAAGGTTCAGAGAGGTTACATAGCACCCTTGAGCATGTAGAAGACAGGGAAGGTAGCTGAAATGATGCCTGTTGTTCCTCCAAACCTGACTTGAGACTCTTTTCATGGTTGGGTAGCTAGTATGCTAGGGAAATACCAATTTTATGTCTGTCTTCTAAGCAACAGCCAATGTTTGGCTTAGTTTTCACTGGTGTATTTCAATTGTCTTCCTGCGGGTAGAGAAACAGGTCTTGGAAAATTTAATCTAGCTGCCAGTGCTATGCCTAGAATTCAATTAAGTCCATAATTTCCAATTAATGGGCCTTTATGCCAAGATTGAGGTCATATCATTAATCTTGCTTTTATCTTAGGCTATCCACTGTCATGATTTATAGTGAAGTTCAGCCAGTCTTGTCAGGGTTATAGGAGCATAATTAAGCCAGAAAGACAGCCAGAACAGCTAGTTAATAGTTAACACGAGAGCCAGGAGGGACCCCTTCCTTTGCTTGGTAAGCCTGTCTCGGGCAGCATGGATTTCCAACTGGATTTCCAACCATTTCCTGGATTTCTGATCTTTGTTTAGTTCAAATCCCCATGTGGTAAAATCTTCAGACAGGGAAACGATTCCACTGTCCCAGTTGGTGATCCATTGTGAGCAGTGTTCTAGTTAATTTAATGCCACCATATATACTTCCACCTTAAGTTACCATTTAAGTGTAATGAACAGTAGGCTTTTACAAATGGTGGCTTTAATCTTTGTGATGATTCTATGAGGAAGGTGTCATAGGCTTTTTCTTTGCCTAAAGTTTATACAGATAGTAAATGGCCTTTCCACTAAATTGGTGGAAGAACTTGGCAGTTCCTACATGCAGACCATTCCTAAGTGCCTGTGTCTCTCTTTTTCTCATGGTTGTTTGCCCAATAGGATCTTGCCCACTTTCCCCTATGGGAAAAAGAAGATAGGCATGCATGGGCAAATACTACTTATGATTGCTTTCCAAGTGACAGATACTTTAGTGACATAATGTCATTATCTCATTTAAACCTCATAACACAAATTGAAGGAAGATATTATCTGCTCCCTTTTACAGTTGAGGAAACTGGGGTTTAGAGAGATTAATTAGTCTGCCTATTGTTACACAGGAAGTAAGGAAGGTCAGTGTCATGAATCCAGATTTGCAAAAGCTTAGCTCCTCTTGGTCACATCATTTGTACCAAATGCTTCTTCCTTTTTCCTTGTTCTCTAGGAGTGCTTATTGTTGGGTTGACACTCTTTGGGATAAGTAGCACATAGAGGGCCATTTTTTGAAAGCAGAAGGTCCAAAGAGAGGTTTGGAACCAACCTACTGTCTAATAGGTAAGCGTGTGCTCTTGAGATTTAGCCCACATCTGCTGTGTGCCAAGTCCAGACCTAGGTCTGTCCAAGTACTGGAAGCCAAGCCCTGTCATTGCCTTTGATTGAATTTGCAGTGTTTGGTTTTCCTACACGAGAGGGGAGTGGTCAGACCTTTATGAGAAGGTCTCCACAAGCCAATTCCATGCCAGGTGCTTTGTCCTTGACAGTAGTGAGACAGAAGGGTTGTGGGTTTTCTTTGCCCTTAGGTAACAGATGTTCTTCCCAATGCTTGCTGTGGTTTGGTTTTGTTTCTTTGCCTTTTTTTTTTTTTGCTTTGTTTTGTCTTTTGTTTGTCCCAGGATTCACCTTCGGAATGTTTCTGCATTCTCTATTTAGTTAGCATTTAGATGTGTCCTTACTCTGAGTTCACATTAGCTTCATTGAGCATCTTTATGCTTGGCACGACTTAACTACAGAGGTTCCCACTAACACATTTATTTGATAATTAGGTGCTGGAGGTACTGCTCTGAAATTTCCTTCAGGTGCCCTCAGACAGAATTATGGCTTTTGAAATATGTCCTAAAGGTTGTGCTATCCCTGGGGGATTCCACTTGTCTGAGGCAATATTAATCTGCTCTGAGAACAGCTTCTTGGCCATCTGCTGATAACCATTTTTTATCATTTGTTATGTAAGTGTGAGGACCAGATTCCATAAGCAGCTATACAGAGAGCAGGTAAAATTCTTGCTCTTTAGCTTGACCTTCAAGTATTCTGGGATCTCAGCACCACCTCCCACCCCCCTTCCCAGTCTCTCCTCCCTCTGCCTCTGCACACCCTCCACATCTTCCCAGCTCCCTGCAGGATGTCCCCGTTCCAGGACTTGCCTCAGATACGTTACTCACCATCTCACAGTGCCCCTTGCTTCCTCACCTGTTTGGTGGACCCTGGGATACCCGTGTCTTTGTGCTTTTAGTGTGGATCCCCAGGTCTGTTATAATTGGTGCCCAGTTAAGATCCGCTTCCTTTTTATCTATGTCCCTTTAGCCCGTTTCCACCCAAACTGCAAATCAAATACCACATCTTCCATAAAGCCTTCTTCTTTCCTACTTCCAGTGACGAGCATCCCTCTCTTCAAGCTGGGCATAAGCACTTCTGAACTCCTGTCCACTTTATATGTATATATATAAATAATATTTGGTGAGTCTGAACAAGAGACAAGCAGTTAACAATTCTGGTGCAGCTCTATGAGAGATATTAGAGAAAAACACATTAATGACTTCAAGACTATGTTTCAGTGTTAAGTGGAAAAAATGGTGGTCCCAAAATGCAGATAGTATGAGCTTACTTCTGTGTACGTGTATACAGAACATACAATATGTATGTGTGCATGTACATAAAAATGTAGAACTAAAAATGTAAGGATACACGGTTCTCCAAAATGTTAACAGTGGTTACCCTTATTTGTTTTCTTATTTTCCCCTCTGCTTTAATTCTGTTTGTTTGGTTATTTTTTTGTTTGTTTGTTTGTTTTTGTTTTTGTTTTAGTGGACCTCGGGTGCAGAGAAGTGAATTAATCATACTGCTTTGTGGTCTTTAAACTGCACGGATGCCTCTCTGGTTTGATTCTAGATTCTAGATTTCTTTTTTTTTTCTTCCCCATCCTATCCTCATTTTTTAGCCATCTGTTCTTTTTCTAATGCTCTGGATATGTGTCCTTGCGTGTACCTAAATTTTCCATGTTGAATATGACTGACCTCTGTATTACATATGTCTTACGTTATTATGTAATTATATATGTATATTTTGTATGTTATATAACAAAATACAATATAACATGTATTTTATATGCTATATAAGAAAATGCAATATAACAAAAAGTTATATATATAACATATATATGATATATATATTTAAATCTGAATGAAAACCTTCAGAAACTGAAATTCACATCCTCTGTCTCATACCTTTTTCCCCCTTTCCCTCCCTTTCTTTCAACCTCACCATCACGTACACACATGCAAAAGAAAATTTCTTGAGCAGTTGTACTTCCAGCTCTAAAACCCCAGGATTCTTTATCCTGCATATTAGTTGATCCCTCCCTTGAGCTCTGTGCTACATGGTTAGGCATAGAGTTCTCACTCTGACTTGTCCTGAATAATTGAGCATGCTTCCCTCCCTACTTCTTACTACAGCACTGCACTTGAGAAGAGAATGGCCATGGCAAGGCAGATAATCCTGTGGGACCAAGGATAGTATTTTGTGGTGATTCCTTATCTTTTTCCAGACAGTCTGGATGCTATTCAAGTATATGGCAATGGGGACATAAACTTTAGAGCTAAAGGGGTGTGTGGTGTGGTGTGTGTGTGTGTGCGTGTGTGTGCGTGTGTGTACATCCACACACATATACATCAAAACTTATTGAATGTTTACATTTTAAATATGTGAAGTTCATTGTATTTCAATTTTATATATGTCAATAAAGCTGGTTTTTTTAAGTTAATTGTAATGGTGTTTGGAGAAAATCATTTCATCTTTCTGATATATCTATTTGAGGCATGGGAATACATTGCTAATATCCCACTGAGTACTGAAATATTATGAGTGTAACTTGCTTCCTTTCATGGCCCAAGCAGGACTTCCACTTATGTTCTGATGAAATGAAAAAAACATGGGTATTGTCATTAGATAAACATTTGTATACCCTAGCTGAGTAACCCTCTGTGAATGAAAATGCCTCTTTGAGACACATTTTCTTATCTGAAAAACAAGAGCAAAAATATCTCTCAGTATTGCGTGGGAGAGTGTACGTTCCTAGCCTAGCGCTTAGATTGTAGTAAGGTTCCTTTGGCTATATGTGACATATGTGTGTGTTTTGTGTAGTGTGTAGTGTATACACATCGATCCTGATTTTGTAAACAACAGACAATATCCATCTACGATAGTTGCTGTACCTCTGGAGAACAATAGTTGGATCTTTGTTTAAGAAGTCCACTTGCAGTGGGAACTCCAGGATCTCCATCCAGGAGGGGCTAAGATGAGACAGCCTCATGGGAAGGAAAGGGGTTGAGAAACTCATCTTATAGCTGCATTTGAACAGCAAACAATGTTTTTCTAAGATTCTATGAATATCTGGGGGTTATTTGGGAGGACTGTTAGAATTCTCTTAGCCACCTTTTGAGATTTCTGTTGTCTTCCCTCTTTCCAAAAGGAGAACTGAAATGTTGATTTCAGTGTTGTTTGACTTTTGCTTTGCAGTATTCTTCAAGCAGGCCATCAGTCCTTTGCTATCTCTGTCCTCCCTCACAGACAGGGTCAGGTAACAGTGAGGATGTTTTCTCTGTCTCAACAAGAAGGCTAGTCATTAAGGGAAATGTCATAGTCCATTTAATGCAATTTTAGCTCTGACCTTTTGGTTAGAGAAGGGAGAAAAAAAATTGATAACCCCTTACTTCCTGGAGTTGAGAGGCCATGTGGTAAGCAGAACCCTTTCTATTTCTTCAGAGTTCTTTTAGAGGTTCTGATCTTGCTAAATAGATTTGATCGTTACTATTTCATAATGGTGAACCTCTTTATTCGGTTCAAGTAAGTGTTTGAGAGTAATAAAACAAAATCTTTCACATAGATCTCTTTTTCTGGCACACCGTAATTAAAATATTTGTTGAATCAAACTAAGCAATATCCACGTATCCGTTGTTTTATATGAGAGTGTGTAGAATTTGGACTGACAGCTGTAGCCTGATTCCAGTGATCCATGCGGAACAAAATGTGTTACATCCATTTAGCCTGAATTTCCCCAGCATCAACCCTGTGCCTTGCTTTTATTCTACACAAAGTCAATTTTGGTTTCATGGTAGTCTTCATTTTGATTGCATTTCTCATTCTTTCTTCTCTCATCATTCTTTCTTTTATATGTTGGATTTTTTCGGTAAAGAGTAGCTAGTGATGATTATTTAATTATCTCCCCTGATCTATCTGAAGATAAAAATTTCTCCTTGGTCTTTTTAAAAAAATTTTTTTAAAGTATTAGCCTTCCATACAGTAAAGCTCTTGTTGAGTTTCATGAAATTCCCATCTCTCAGGCAAGAATGCTCAGTGGGTGCTTGAAGATACAGTACTGCAATCAGAAATTCAGAGAAGTGTGAGGGGACAGTAAAAGCATTTGGTTTTATTTGCTGTCTACATTTAGTCAAAGGCCAAGTCTCTGCCAAGTTGAGCTGCTTGGTCTTTCTTGCCACCCCTTCCTTCTTCTTTCTTATTCCTGTATTCCACAGAAGCCCGGTTTCATATACATTTATTGAGCACCTTCTGTGTATCAGGTATTGTGCCAAGATTTTGGGGGGCTGTAAAGAAGTGAAATACTGTCCGTGTTATTGAAGACTCAGAATCACTGGGATTGAGTGTGGTGGGTCAGACCCACTCGTAAATAATTCTTATTTAAGTCAGACTGCCTAAATTCTAGGATGGGGGTACAAAGTGAGGTGGGAGAACGGGGCCATGAGAGACAAAGTTCTTTTAAAAGATGTCAGGATGGGAGGTATATAAGAGCAGAGGCTTTGTTTGGATCCAGCCAAACTTGGGTTCCATTTCATTCTGCCATGGCTGGGACTAAACTTCACCAAAGCCTCAGTTTCCTCAGTGGGACTCCTACCTGCCACTGTGCTTAGTGTGAAGGTCTAACTCCATAGTTTATGGAAACTGCTCAGCAGAGTGCCTGGAGTATGTGTTTAATAGACGGCCTTTTAAAAAAATTTCAGTCTAGTTAGCATATAGTGTTATATTAGTTTCAGGTGTACGTTATAGTGATTCAACACTTCTCTACATTATTCAGTGCTCATCAAGATAAATGTGCTCTTAATAGGTCTTCACCTGTTTTACCCATTCTCCCCCCCCCCCCCCCCCCGCCCCCCACCTCCACTCTAGTAACCATCAGTTTGTTCTCTATAGTTGAGTCTGTTTTTTGGTTTTGTCTCTTTTGTTCTTTGTTCTGTTTCTTACATTCCACATATAAGTGAAACTATATGGTCTTTCTCTAACTGACATTTAATTTAGCACTACTCTCTAGATCCATGTATGTTGTTGCAGGTGGCAAGATTCCATTCTTTTTTATGGCTAAGATTCTACTGTGTCTGTATACCACATCTTCCTTATCCATTCATTTATCAGTGGACACTTGGGCTGCTTCCATAATTTGGCTATTGCAGATAATGCTGCAATAAACATAGAGGTGCATGTATCCTTTTGAATTAGTGTTTTCACATTCTTTGGGTAAATATCAGTGGAATTACTGTGTCATATGGTAGTTCTATTTTTTGGGAGGCCCTTCAAACCTTTTTCCACAGTGGCTGCACCAGTTTACATTCCTACCAACAGTGAAGGAAGGTTCCTTTTTCTAATACCTGACCTTTTAAAAATGATGATAGTGTCTGGGCTGTCTGGGTGGCTCAGTCAAACGTCTGACTCTTGATTTAGGCTCAGGTCATGATCTCATAGTCATGAGAACAAGCCCTGTGTTGGGCTCTGTGCTGAGCATGGAGCCTGCTTAAGATTCTCTGTCCCTCTCTCTCTGCACATCTCCCCACATGCATGTGTGCACATGCACATGCTCTCTCTCTCTCAAAAGATGTTTTTTAAATGATGATAGTGTTAGAGTTTTAGAATTGGGGGGGGGGGAAGTATAGCTCCCTTTTATTTTCTAAACAAATACACACGTGCACATATAGCTATTTAGCAGGTGATAATATTTATAACACAAATTATTCTAATTTTCATTTCTTTGTTGTTGATTTTGGACATTCTCTAGAGTGTCCCTGTCGCTAGCTAAATGTTCACCATTGCTGAGTTGCTGTTTGACATAGGGAATGGCATCAGATCCTTCCAGCGGCTTCCCAATTAATTTGATTGTCGTAAGAGCCCCAGGACCTTATTCCGGTCAAAGAAGGGCTGGGTGTACCATTGATTTGTCAGGGCCGTGATGCAGGTGGATACTAGGGCTTCCTACACGGTCTGGGTCCTCAAAGCCTGAATTGTTGGCACCACCTGTTCTGTGGCCTGTGCCTGCCAGTGCTGAGCTCTCTGGAACTGCTAGTAGGTGCTGCACATGCCCAGGCCTCTGCCCGCATTCATTAAAGCAGCTGCCAGATCTGTCCATGTCTAGGATGGCTGCCGTGCAGTGACTTGTAGTTTTCTAAGTGACTTACAGTTTTAATAGTTCACACTGTGTGCCAAATAGTGTGGAAGTATTTCAGTATTTCAAAAACCAGTACCACTGAATCTGTGTGAACCTGGATATTAGCCATGCAAATAGCACATAATAGTTTCCCATACCAGCCACCAGATCACTTCAAGATGAGACGAGGAAACCCCAGAACTACGAAGAAGTTCACCTCTGTTAAACATTCAGGATACCGAACTACTGCGAGTGAGGAGTTTACATGTGCTGTAGCTGAAGCTCTGGAAAGAGGTTCTGTTCTTGTTGTCCAGTCTGGCTTTATCAACCCTGACACTGAACGGCATGACCTTTTTTTTGCTGAGCCTGTGAAATTTTGCTGGAGACAGACTTTTTCACCGCTTAATTCTTTCCATTCTCCAGACCCGCCTGGTAGCTATCATTCACTAAGGGCATACAACACAGCAGGCACTATGCTAAGGGCTTATAGAACTTTCTTGTATGATCCTCACCACAATCCTATGTGATATTCTCTTAATGCTTTCCGTTTACAGATAAGGAAACCAAGACTTTTATTAGTTGCTTAACTTCTGCAGGCTATATAGCCAGCTGTAGCAGAAGTCGAATCCAAACCAGGTCTAGCTGCTTAAAGCCCATATTTGACTGTGGTGGCTTTGTTCCATTCCTAGCCTCTTGTTGACACAAGGAATATTGTTTTTTTGTTTGTTTTTGCTTAAATTTATTTATTTTTCTGTGAAATTGCTATATTTAATTGGATTCTTGGGTATTTTGTGGCAGGCAATCCAATGACTCATTTACATGAGAGCTGAATTTCTAAGAATTAAAATGAAAATTCCTGGTTGTTTTAGAAAATCTCACTATTTAAAAATCACACTGGGGGTGCCTGGCTGGCTCAGTCAGTAGATAATGTGCCTCTTGATCTTAGGGTCATGAGTTCGAGCCCCATGTTGGGTGTAGAGATTACTTAAATAAATAAACTTAAAAAAATCATGTTGACATGCATGGTCTCACTTGATCCTTTTGATGCCATGAGACATGTAGGAAAGTTTTTGTTCTCAATTTGTTCCCATTTACAGAGGGAGAAGAGGTCTGAGAGGAGTACAATATCATGCTTAAGGCCACAGAGTTTTTAGGTAGAAAAGTGAAGTGTTCAGTCAAGACCTGTGTCCCCAGTGTCAGGCTTTTTTCTAAGCTGTCCTGAACTAGGGTGTAAGAGGAATAAGGTGTAAGCAGCCTTTGATTCTGGAAGCCAGGGCAGTGGGCTTTTTCATGGTAGATCTAGTTATTATCCCCTATGTGATCCATTTCTCTAATTGCAGGAAGCCAAGAGCTGAAAAGTCTGCTATAAACAAGGAAGGATGAAGCCTTCTGTGATGATGACACTGGTTCTCTGCTTCTTGCTGAGTGTCCTGAAGAAGGAATAGTGTTTTCCTAGGATAGGAGCTAATAGTGCATCTCTGCAAGGTCCCAACTTTGTAGAAGGTAGGAAAGGACATTTGTGGCATTATAACAAATAAGTACAGAAAATCATGTCCCCTTGGTGAAGAGGAGCATGAACACGAACAGATAGATCATCATGTCAAAATTCAGGTTATCAGTCACCCCTCAAATGGGCTGAACGCTATGACAACTCAACATGACTAGACCTGGATGACAAAGGTGTTCCAGAATTGAGAAGGTGATGCTCTACAGGATTGTCTTTGTGGAGGCTCAGAGGACGTAATGAGAAAGGCTGATAGCCCAAAAACTTCAATTTTGCCAAGGGTCCTTTGCCATCTCTTTCCTGTCCTGATGTATTGGATTAGCTTGAGTGTTCTCACCAGAGCTGAGACAGTTACTATCCTGATGAAGCAGGGTCTTGGGTCTTAGAAAAAAAATCAGGTACTGAAGGATACTCCTGGAAAGTTTCCATCCCACTTGGAGTGAAGGCTCCACACAGGGCTCTTCGAGGGCTTGTGGACAGTGTTGGCCTCCATCTTACAGGCGGGGCTGAGAAACCGTTTTGTGGCCATGAACTCTGATGAATTGTACACAGACGATGGAGGTCTCCACAGCCACTGAGAACTGACATACTGAAGCTTAACAGCATAGCATTTGGCTGTTGTCTTTATTTTATGTAGCTTGTTTTTTGCTGTAAAACTTATTAATGTGAATTATAGAAAATTTAGACATTCTAGTTCAACAACAACAAAACATCACTTATCATTCTCTTACTTAGATATCATTGCTGTAATTATTTTGAAAATGTAGCAGCTAAGAGCCTAGACTATGGAGCAGCCTGCCTGGGTACAGATTCTGGCTTTACTATCTCTGGGACCTGGGGTGGGTCACTGATGTGTCTTTGCTTCAGTTTCCTCATGTGGAACATAGGGACAGCAATGGTATCTCCTTCATAGGGTGGTTGTGAATATAAAGAATTTCGATTAGTGCCTGATACGTAGTAGGCATTCAGTAAGCTTGACTTGTTATTTTTATTTTATGTTCATTGAATTGTCTAAATTCTTTCTCTAAACTCAAATAATCTTCTTTTGCAAAAATGAGATTTTACTTTGTGTGTTTTGTATCTTGCTTGTTTTTTACTTAATTCTTTGTCATGAGCCTTTGTACTCTTCTACAAAGTGGTTTCAATAGCTAATTTTGTGGCATTGTTAGAGGTGCTCACCCACTTCTCTTACTGTGGGAGAGGTACATTATTTATAGTCTTTCGCCTTTATTAACAATACCTCAGTGAATATCTGGTTTGCTAAATCTTTGCATACCATCCTTTTCTTTTGATGGCAGTACTTTATGGGGGAGCCTCCTTTCTTGGGGGTCACTAAGCAAAGTTGTATGCAGCGTAGGGTGCCATGGATACATATTTATGTGAGCAGTAGGAGCATACATGGAGAATGTTCCAGGGTTCTAACAAACAGTGCGTGCAGCCTTGGAGATGGTGAGAGTCTGATTTTTAGATGATCAAATTGTGTATCTTTTAATAGGTTGGTACCATGGAGCTCTGTTCTAGCACATAATACAGGTCTAAATTTTCTGTAATTTATATTAATAAGTTTTACAACAACAAAAAAAAGTTACATAGAATAAAGAAGTTCATAATACTTCTCATAATAGTATTTTCTTACGGCTGACAAATCATTAAGATGTTAATGAAAAGTAGCCACGCCTACTTATCCTATTTCATAAAGTCAGTTAAGACCAGCCTTAACCTTGTGCTAGTCTTCTTAAAAATATATTCTATTCCAAATAAGTATTAAACCAGCTCAAATATTTTTTGGAATGAAGCATGATATAAATACAGACAAATAGCTAACTCACAGTCCAGTGGGAAGCAGAGATTCTCTCCCAAGAGATACAAGCTTTGTGTCACTCACTCTCCAAGGGAGAACCACTCAGATTCTACCTGTGGTGAGTTCCCATGACTTGGGAGCCGTTGAGATGCTGTGTCTTGTCTCCTAAATTAGGAATCCTAGGAAAAACTTGTGTATCCTTAGAAATGACACGGGGACAGGGTGCAGTTTTTTTAGCGCTGGTCTTTGGTGGGTTTACATTTTAAAATGACAAGACAGCATAGAATAAGAATCTACTTGGAGCCTTCCAGGCACAGACCTGGATCTTTCTCTTTGGATGGCAGTCTCATGCCCTATCAGCTCTAACCTCGCCACCTCCCACCCTCTAAGACCCACAAATCCCTGAGGAACCTTTAGTAAACTCACGGTGTTTTCCCACTAGTTGCCATTTAGTCATAGCATTTAGAAGTATGTTGGAGGTGGCAAGGTTTGGGTTCCTCAGAATGCCAAGTATTTTCAACCAGCTAGTGCAGGGATTAGAGAACTTTTTCTAAAAAGTGCCAGATAATAAATACTTTAACTTTGTGGACCATGAGGTCTCTGTGACAGTGACTCAACTCTGCCATAGTATCATGAAAACAGCCACAGACAGTATGTAAAGGAATGAGTGTGGTTGTATGTATGAGTGTAATAAAACTTTACTTATCGATACTGAGATTTGACCTTCAAATAATATTCACCTTATTAAACATTTTCTCCTTTGACTTTTTCCAATCATATAAAAATGTAAAAGCCATTCTTATTTCACAGACTGTACAAAAATAGGCAGCAGACTGGATTTGACCCATGAGCTATAGTTGGTCAACCCCTGATCTGCAACAGCCGTTATTTTTCTTCTGCCTTCTGTGTATTACTTTCTGATTTCACCATTTCCCTCTACTGTGTCATTTTTTTTGAAGCCCCTCTGTGCTTTCTCTCAGCTGAGACTTACATAGCCTTTGGAGAATCTATTCTTCTGGCCCTCATGTAGCTCATCAGGGAAAGCCAGAATACCTACCTAAAAGAACCATTAGGGCAAATTCAGATAACGTCCTTCTTCTCTTTTTTGTGTCCTGACTAATTTGACATATAATATGGGTATATAAAGGCTACAGGTAGATTCTGCCAAGTGGGTCTGATTTCTGCAGGGCTCTAAGGTTCTAATCAACAGTGGGTGCAGCCTTAGAGATGGTGAGAGTCTGATTTTTAGATGATCAAGGATATTTATATCTTTTAATGGGTTGGTACCATGGAGTTCTGTTCCAGCACAAAACAATAAATTATATTTAAAAAGAAAAAAAGAGTCCAAGAGAGGTCTGAACAATCAATTTGGTGTCATCTCTTAGAACAATGGTATATAACAAGGGTATTCAGGCTGGAGTAGAAACTTTCGATGGAAATGGGGGAATTACAAACATTTTATACCACTCTATCCTCAATATATTTAAAATGAAAACACAGTACAGATTTTTTATGTGAGGATGTGTTTAAAGGGAAATAATATGCTCTATGTCATAGAGAAACAGAACCCAGGAGGACATTCTCAGATCTGTAGTTATAGTCCTAATCTGTGGGGCTGCCCATCAGATCAATTGCTGGCATTTTATTTAGGGCCGTGAGGCAGTGGGGGCGACACATGCTGTCTGCCTAAATAATGAGATTGGTTTGGTTGGTCTGACAGATGCCGTGATTTATGGGAGTGTTTATTGTGGGGACATCTGCTGCCGAGGGCAGCCAGATGAAAGGCACACAGGCGGGAGGTGGAGGAGGGCAAGGAACAGGGGAGGGGTGGTTGTGTGTAAGGCAGGTAAAGACCACCCCAAGTACAGCTGTTAGAACGGAGCTGCTATGGAGCTGTAAAATAGTGGGAGATAGTAGAAGTAGCCTGGGCTTTGGATTGTGCAGATCTGGCTTTGAATCCCTGGCTCTGCCACTAGTCAGCTGAGATTTTAGGAAAGTTGCTTCCTTTCTTTGAGAGTTCATTTATTCATCTATAAAATGGGGATAATAAACATTCTACCTCTTTCCCACTATGTGAAATTGTACTAACAAAAAAGTCCAGAGTTCCTGTACATAGGGGAACTCAGTTAGTGGTAGACATCATTCATATTTGCCCATGTATCCACTTGTTTGTTTATTCACCAGCATCGACTGTTCTTTGCAATTTCTAATAGAGCCGTATTTTCAAGCAGATGCCTAATGGTGACTTAGGCATTAATGGCTTTTATGATGAGGATGAAAGTACACAACAGTCAGCAAGTATTTATAGGTATATGTATTGCCATTCAGATGGCACATAAGAGTTTAGTGGGAACCTGAAGTATGACTTAAAGAACAGCTGCCTGGGGCTGCCTGGGTGGCTCAGTCGGTTAAATCTGACTCTTGGTTTCAGCTTAGGTCACGATCTCACCGTCCATGAGATCAAGCTCTGCGTTGGGCTCCATGCTGGCAGTGTGGAGCCTGCTTGGGATTCTCTCTCTCCCTATCTTTCTGCCCCTCCCCAACTCACACTCTCTCTCAAAATAAGTAAATGAGCTTAAAAAAATATAAAGAACAGCTGCCTGGCCAATAAACACAGTGAAAGATACACAACTCGCTAACTGGGGAAAAATCATAAAACAAGACCAAAATGAGATATTGCTTCACACTCACCAGGTTGGTAAAATTATAAAGTCAAACAATAACCAAGTGTTGTACAGCACTACTAGTAGGAGTTTAAACTGATATGACTACTCTGGGAAATGACTGGTCAATATCTAGAAATCTGAAAATGTGCATATCCTTCTTGCTAGTAAATTCTACTCCTGCATATAACCTAGAGAGAATCTCCTGTATATAATCAAGGCAATGTGTTCATAACCACATTGTTTGTTATAGTAAATGACCCGACCGTCCATCAGTGGGGTAATGGATCATACTTTAAGTGAGATAAAGTTACAGGTAGCACCATCATAGAATAATTTTAAATCATAGTGAGGAAAGAAAGAAAATTGCAAACACAAAACCATTTATAAACAATATTAATATATTAACAATATATTAATTGTTAATTAATAAACAATATTAATATATTGCTTATGGATAACTACATATATAATAAATGTTTAAAGAAATTTGGAATGATACATATCAAAATCAGAATAGTATTAGGGAAAGAAAGAGGGATGTGATTGGAAGGGTTGCCTAAGGCTCAAATCCAAACCCTACCATTTACTCACTAGCTGTGCACCCTTGAACAAGTTTCTTAAGCTCTCTGCCTCAGTTTTCTGATCTGTGAAAGAAAATAATAATAATATCTTCTTCACAGGTATGCTTTGAGGATTAAATGAATAAATATTGGTAAAATGCTTAGAATAATACCTAGCAGATAGTTCAGTGTTACATGAGCGTTCATAATTATGGTTCTCATTACACGAATCTTTTATCTTTTATTTATTAAAAAAACCTTAAATATTGCAATTTTTCATTTATAAATGTTTCAGTATTTATTCTGGTAAGTGAGGACTGTTGTTGAACATAACTATAGTATTATTACCCCTAAAAAAGTAACAATAAACCTTTTTTTTTTTTAATTTTTTTTTTTAACATTTATTTATTTTTGAGACAGAGCATGAACGGGGGAGGGTCAGAGAGAGAGGGAGACACAGAATCAGAAGCAGGCTCCAGGCTCTGGGCCATCAGCCCAGAGCCTGATGCGGGGCTCGAACTCACGGACTGCAAGATTGTGACCTGAGCCGAAGTCGGACGCTCAACCGACTGAGCCACCCAGGCACCCCAACAATAAACCTTTAATATCAAATACTCAGAAAGTGCTCAAATTCCAGTCGCCCCATAAATGTGATTAATTTTTTATAGTTTGTTTGGATTAAGTTCCAAACAAGATCTGATCTGTCTTTTTAAAAATTTTTTTCTAATGTTTATTTATTTTTGACAGAGAGAGAGAGAGAGAGAGAGAGAGAGAGAGACAGAGAGAGTGAGCATGAGTGGGGGAGGGGCAGAGAGAGAGGGAGACACAGAATCTGAAACAGGCTTCAGGCTCTGAGCTATCAGCACAGAGCCCAACGCGGGGCTCGAACACACCGACAGTGAGATCACGACCTGAGCTGAAGTTGGATGCTCAACCAACCAACTGAGCCACCCAGGTGCCCCATTGGCTGATTTGTCTCTTAATATATTTTGATCTATATATTCCTCCTCCAACTTTCCTTTTTCTTCCAATTTATTTTTTTCTAGCTTTATTGAGGTATAGTTGATATATAAAAATTACACACATTTAATGTATACATTGTGATGACTTTAAATATGTGTGTATACCCGAAAAACAAATAACCCAGTGAAGAAATGGGCAGAAAACATGAATAGACACTTCTCTAAAGAAGACATCCAGATGGCCAACAGGCACATGAAAAGATGATCAACGTCGCTCCTTATCAGGGAAATACAAATCAAAACCACACTCAGATATCACCTCACACCAGTCAGAGTGGCCAAAATGAACAAATCAGGAGATTATAGATGCTGGAGAGGATGTGGAGAAACGGGAACCCTCTTGCACTGTTGGTGGGAATGCAAATTGGTGCAGCCTCTCTGGAAAACAGTGTGGAGGTTCCTCAGAAAATTAAAAATAGACCTACCCTATGACCCAGCAATAGCACTGCTAGGAATTTACCCAAGGGCTACAGGAGTACTGATGCATAGGGGCACTTGTACCCCATTGTTTATAGCAGCACTCCCAACAATAGCCAAATTATGGAAAGAGCCTAAATGTCCATCAACTGATGAATGGATAAAGAAATTGTGGTTTATATACACAATGGAGTACTACATGGCAATGAGAAAGAACAAAATATGGCCCTTTGTAGCAACGTGGATGGAACTGGAGAGTGTGATGCTAAGTGAAATTAGCCATACAGAGAAAGACAGATACCATATGTTTTCACTCTTATGTGGATCCTGAGAAACTTAACAGAAACCCATGGGGGAGGGGAAGGAAAAAAAAAAAGAGGTTAGAGTGGGAGAGAGCCAAAGCATAAGAGACTGTTAAAAACTGAGAACAAACTGAGGGTTGATGGGGGGTGGGAGGGAGGGGAGGGTGGGTGATGGGTATTGAGGAGGGCACCTTTTGGGATGAGCACTGGGTGTTGTATGGAAACCAATTTGACAATAAATTTCATATATTGAAAAAAAAATATGTGTGTATACTTATGATACTATTACCACAATCTCCAAAAATCTCCTTGTGAAGTATTTTTTTATATGAATACTTAACATGAAATCTGTCTTCTTGAAATATTTTATTTATTTTTTATTTGAGAGGGAGAGAGAGAGCATGAATGTAAGTGGGGGAGGGGCAAGGGAGAGGAGGAGAGAGACTCTCAAGCAGGCTCCATGCCCAGTGCAGAGCCTGAGGTGGGGCTTGGTCCTGTGACCCTGGGATCATGACCTGAGCTGAAATCAAGAATCAGAGGCTTAACTGACTGAGCCACCCAGGCACCACCCCCCTACTTAACATATTTTAAAGTCCATTATAAATATTACAGTTTAAAATAAAGTAAATAAATGTTACAATTTTTTAAAAAGAAGAGATGTCATCATATAGTTGAAAAGTGAATAATGATTAAAAATAACATAAGAATTTCAGGGTGTGACATAATAATAGTTAGCTGCAGTCTGTTGGCCCCTAAATATATTAGGTTCTATGCTAATAGTTTTATATGCACTTATTTAACCTTTCCCTATGAAGAAGGCACTATTTTTATCCCAATTTTAAAGTCAGGAAGAAAGAGGCTTATAAAGACTGTTACTTCCAGGGTGTCTGGGTGGCTCAGTCAGTTAAGCCTCTGACCCTTGATTTCAGCTGAGGTCATGATCTCACAGTTTGTGAGTTCAAGCCCTGGCAGTGCAGAGCCTACTGGGGATTCTCTGTTTTCTCTCTCTCTCTCTCTCTCTCTCTCTCTCTGTCCCTCCCCTGCTCTCTCTCTCCAAATAAATAAATAAACTTAAAAAAAAAAGACTGTTACTTCCTTCCCAAGGTCACACAGGAGTAGCAAGGCTGAGCCAGAACCCAGCTGAGAATGACTCCTGCTCTTGACTGCTAGGCTGAAGAGGCTACCTGGCCATTGTTTCCATTAGCCTCCTCTACACAGGTTCCTTCTTTCTTCCTGTATCAGCCTTTGTAAGCTAAGTTGTGTTATGATGAGGAACATTCCCAAAATGGAATGGGGGTGCTTCTAATAATAAAGGGTTGGTCATCACTCATCCTGCATGTTCATTGAAGGTCAGCTGGGAGCTCTGCCACACAGTTTCCTATTCCAGGACCTGGGAGTCCTGGACAGAGCAGCCATGATCTCAAACCTTGCCAGTTGCTAGGGCAAAGAAAGAGAGAGACGGGGACAGAAACACAGAGAGGGAATGAGAACTATGGGGAGTTTCACACTCACAGTTAAGTGCTGTATCCTGAGTGACACACAGTACCTACCTTCACTGACATATCATAGACTAGAGTGGTGGTTTTCAACCAGGGGTAGTTTTGCCTTCCAGGGGATATGTGCCAATGTCTGGAGACAATTTGGGTTGTCCCAGCTGGTGGCAGTGGGGTGCTACTGGTGCTCTCTAGTGACTAGGAGCCAGGGATGCTGCTAAATACTCTACAATGTACTGGGCATCCCCACCCCCATAGCAAAGAGGTATTTGGCTCTAAATGTCAATGGTGCCAAGGTTGAGCTAACCACAAGGGACCAGAAGGTACAATTTTGTGAAGCTGTAAGGAATGAAAAACTGAAGTACTTGATAAATAATACTGATGATCACCATGCATCCTAAAAACTGTTAAAAGGCCCCTGAGAGGTTATTTTCCATGATGGACGTGAAGAATGACTTAGCGGGAGAGGCATGAGATGAATCTTCTAACACATTCAGCTCCCTCGCAGGGCAGAGGAGGCCCCTGCACACACTTCTAAGCTAAGCTGCTCTTCCTCTGATGTGGGCATTGTCTCAGAGAAGTATAATGAAGGCCACATGGACAATTACATTTTTTCTAATATTCATGTTAAAAAATGTGAGACTTAGCAAAGTGCTTCTCTTGGTCTCCCAGGCAGGCCCAGCAGCACTGCAGTAACCCAGAGTCAGTAAGTTCTGAGAGTGAGCATAACTTACAGGAATATCTTTCCTGGTCTGCATATGTTACGGGAATGAAGAGAGATCGTGTAGTCTGTGTATCAGCTCCATTTCTGTTTTTCATTGGCAGGTGCCTCATCCCCAGACATGGAGCCCAGCTATGGGGGAGGTCTCTTCGACATGGTGAAAGGAGGTGCAGGGAGGCTCTTCAGTAACTTAAAGGACAACTTGAAAGACACCCTCAAAGACACATCTTCCAGAGTTATACAATCTGTTACCAGGTATGTACATTCTTCCCAGTTAAGTTAATGGACCTCCGTGCCTCCAAAGGATCTGGTTACCTGGTTACCAGCCAACTGATTTTCTGGCTCAAGGACTGTCAATTATGTGATATAATTGCATGGAATCTGATCAACCAAGCAATGTCATTGAAGCCATAAAGTTGAGGCCTTCGGAAGCTACAAGCACAGGCCAGGAGGACTCAGTGCATTTTTATATTAAAATACACTGGTTGCCATCCCTGTCTTTTGAATCCAGCATCCTGGGTTCTAATGCATTATCTGCCCTTGTTAACCATGTGATCTAGGCAATTTAATTAACCTCTCTGAGCTTGACTTTTATACTCTGGTAGGATTCATGTCTTTGGTTGATTTGAGAATTAAATGAGAAGTTAAATGAGATAATAATGCACATGCAATCTGAAAAATACTCATTGGATCATAGTGGAAACATTTATTTTTTGTATCTTAGTAGCTCTTTGAATCTTGTTTAGTGGAAGACATTTTCTACCCTTCTGCTGTATGAAAATTCTTACAAGCAGGCCATATGAATTCTATTTTATTCTTAGGTATTAGAAAATTCTAAGATCACTTTAGGTTGTAATATGCAGTTTTGAATCATAAATTCAAATGTCAAGCCCAAAAGATTAATCAAGATTTTAATCTTTGTTCAAAGGCAAAATTTATCCCTTACCAGCAATTGCCAACCAGGGCCTGGTGGACAGAGAAAAGATATCCCTTGTTGTTTCTCCATCACTTCCTTACCTACCCTCTCACTGTTCACACTTACAGGAGATGTTCAAGCAGGCAAAGAGGCTGGAATAATCAGTGTTAATGAATAAGCACTGTTTTCTATTCTGAGATTGATTCTGTTCGGGAAGTGTCACCTACAAAGGGTATTGGGGTACATCAGTTGGAGTGGTAGATTTACGCTCCTGAGGGTATGGGTTGCTTCTCTCAACAATTATCCTTTGTTAGAGAGAAGGCCTTGAGCTAAGAAAAACGCCTACTGGATGAAGTGTCCAAGTCATGATGGGCAAGTGATCGAGAGGGGGATATCCTGGCATATTTGGATCACTTTAATGAGCACCCTTTCCTGTCTTGCTTTTAGCTACACGAAGGGAGATTTAGACTTTACTTATGTTACCTCCAGAATTATTGGTAAGTTTCTCATGTTTATTAACAGCTCAGCTTTCAGTTGCTGCTCATTGCAACAGCATACCCATTTAACCGATATTCTCTCTCTGTGATCCCTCCTAGTGATGTCCTTTCCTCTGGACAACGTTGACATAGGATTCAGGAATCAGGTGGATGACATCCGAAGCTTTTTGGATTCCAGACATCTTGACCACTACACGGTGTACAATCTGTCACCCAAGTCTTATCGAACTGCCAAGTTTCACAGCAGGGTAAGGAGTTTTAGCACTGGGATGCCATGGTTGAAGATGTAACAGGGTATTTTTCCCTTTAAGAGATATCCTCAAAGCCTTTGTCCTCAGACACACAAAGCTGATAAACTATACACTCTGGACACTTCTAGTCATGAAGTATTTATTAGGCTGCTACAAAATATTTTGAAGATTTTCCTTGGGTGAGGACATTTGCAGGAAAAGTTTATCTGTCAATGAGATACCATATAATTTGGGGTCTCAAATCACTTGTGGCTGTTGCTTAGTTGTTAGGGCACATTGCTCTGAGGCTCAGTTGGAGATAGAGCTGCTATGGAGGGCAATTGGTGAGCCTTCTACTGCCCTTAACCTTCCCTCATTGCTACTTAGGCATCATGATGCATCAGTGTCGCTAGACCAATATAGACACCACTCAGTATAATGGAAATAGCTCTCTGACATTCAGTAAAGGTGCTTTTTTCATAAGTATAAAATAGCACACAAACAGTCCACACTGTGGGTTTGGTAATACTATTACTAATATTTGGAGCTTTTACACTGTCCCCTGAGGTGGATGGAGACCTGGGGCACAGAGAATTAAGGTGACTTGCCCAAGACCATTACCACTAGCAGGTGGTCTAAGGCTTGCTTGTGTTCTTAACCATTGCTCTGGGCCGACATATTACTTGGGAAAGCTGGCTTATCCTCCTAAGGAACTTTTTTTTTTTTTAATTTTTTTTTTATTTTTTAATATATGAAATTTACTGTCAAATTGGTTTCCATACAACACCCAGTGCTCATCCCAAAAGGTGCCCTCCTCAATACCCATCACCCACCCTGCCCTCCCTCCCACCCCCCATCAACCCTCAGTTTGTTCTCAGTTTTTAACAGTCTCTTATGCTTTGGCTCTCTCCCACTCTAACCTCTTTTTTTTTTTTTTTTTTTTTTCCCTTCCCCTCCCCCATGGGTTTCTGTTATGTTTCTCAGGATCCACATAAGAGTGAAACCATATGGTATCTGTCTTTCTCTGTATGGCTTATTTCACTTAGCATCACACTCTCCAGTTCCATCCATGTTGCTACAAAAGGCCATATTTCATTTTTTCTCATTGCCACGTAGTATTCCATTGTGTATATAAACCACAATTTCTTTATCCATTCATCAGTTGATGGACATTTAGGCTCTTTCCATAATTTGGCTATTGTTGAGAGTGCCGCTATAAACATTGGGGTACAGGTGCCCCTATGCATCAGTACTCCTGTATCCCTTGGATAAATTCCTAGCAGTGCTATTGCTGGGTCATAGGGTAGGTCTATTTTTAATTTTCTGAGGAACCTCCACACTGCTTTCCAGAGCGGCTGCACCAATTTGCATTCCCACCAACAGTGCAAGAGGGTTCCTGTTTCTCCACATCCTCTCCAGCATCTATAGTCTCCTGATTTCTTCATTTTGGCCACTCTGACTGGCGTGAGGTGGTATCTGAGTGTGGTTTTGATTTGTATTTCCCTGATAAGGAGCGACGTTGAACATCTTTTCATGTGCCTGTTGGCCATCCGGATGTCTTCTTTAGAGAAGTGTCTATTCATGTTTTCTGCCCGTTTCTTCACTGGGTTATTTGTTTTTCGGGTGTGGAGTTTGGTGAGCTCTTTATAGATTTTGGATACTAGCCCTTTGTCCGATATGTCATTTGCAAATATCTTTTCCCATTCCGTTGGTTGCCTTTTAGTTTTGTTGGTTGTTTCCTTTGCTGTGCAGAAGCTTTTTATCTTCATAAGGTCCCAGTAATTCACTTTTGCTTTTAATTCCCTTGCCTTTGGGGATGTGCCGAGTAAGAGATTGCTACGGCTGAGGTCAGAGAGGTCTTTTCCTGCTTTCTCCTCTAAGGTTTTGATGGTTTCCTGTCTCACATTCAGGTCCTTTATCCATTTTGAGTTTTTTTTTGTGAATGGTGTGAGAAAGTGGTCTAGTTTCAACCTTCTGCATGTTGCTGTCCAGTTCTCCCAGCACCATTTGTTAAAGAGACTGTCTTTTTTCCATTGGATGTTCTTTCCTGCTTTGTCAAAGATGAGTTGGCCATACGTTTGTGGGTCTAGTTCTGGGGTTTCTATTCTATTCCATTGGTCTATGTGTCTGTTTTTATGCCAATACCATGCTGTCTTGATGATGACAGCTTTGTAGTAGAGGCTAAAGTCTGGGATTGTGATGCCTCCTGCTTTGGTCTTCTTCTTCAAAATTACTTTGGCTATTCGGGGCCTTTTGTGGTTCCATATGAATTTTAGGATTGCTTGTTCTAGTTTTGAGAAGAATGCTGGTGCAATTTTGATTGGGATTGCATTGAATGTGTAGATAGCTTTGGGTAGTATTGACATTTTGACAATATTTATTCTTCCAATCCATGAGCAGGGAATGTCTTTCCATTTCTTTATATCTTCTTCAATTACCTGCATAAGCTTTCTATAGTTTTCAGCATACAGATCTTTTACATCTTTGGTTAGATTTATTCCTAGGTATTTTATGCTTCTTGGTGCAATTGTGAATGGGATCAGTTTCTTCATTTGTCTTTCTGTTGCTTCATTGTTAGTGTATAAGAATGCAACTGATTTCTGCACATTGATTTTGTATCCTGCAACTTTGCTGAATTCATGTATCAGTTCTAGCAGACTTTTGGTGGAGTCTATCGGATTTTCCATGTATAATATCATGTCATCTGCAAAAAGCGAAAGCTTGACTTCATCTTTGCCAATTTTGATGCCTTTGATTTCCTTTTGTTGTCTGATTGCTGATGCTAGAACTTCCAGCACTATATTAAACAACAGCGGTGACAGTGGGCATCCCTGTCGTGTTCCTGATCTCAGGGAAAAAGCTCTCAGTTTTTCCCCGTTGACGATGATGTTAGCTGTGGGCTTTTCATAAATGGCCTTTATGATCTTTAAGTATGTTCCTTCTATCCCGACTTTCTCAAGGGTTTTTATTAAGAAAGGGTGCTGGATTTTGTCAAAGGCCTTTTCTGCATCGATTGACAGGATCATATGGTTCTTCTCTTTTCTTTTATTAATGTGATGTATCACGTTGATCGATTTGCGAATGTTGAACCAGCCCTGCATCCCAGGAATGAATCCCACTTGATCATGGTGAATAATTCTTTTTATATGCTGTTGAATTCGATTTGCTAGTATCTTATTAAGAATTTTTGCATCCATATTCATCAGGGATATTGGCCTGTAGTTCTCTTTTTTTACTGGGTCTCTGTCTGGTTTAGGAATCAAAGTAATACTGGCTTCATAGAATGAGTCTGGAAGTTTTCCTTCCCTTTCTATTTCTTGGAATAGCTTGAGAAGGATAGGTATTATCTCTGCTTTAAATGTCTGGTAGAACTCCCCTGGGAAGCCATCTGGTCCTGGACTCTTATTTGTTGGGAGATTTTTTGATAACCGATTCAATTTCTTCGCTGGTTATGGGTCTGTTCAAGCTTTCTATTTCCTCCTGATTGAGTTTTGGAAGCGTGTGGGTGTTTAGAAATTTGTCCATTTCTTCCAGGTTGTCCAATTTGCTGGCATATAATTTTTCATAGTATTCCCTGATAATTGTTTGTATCTCTGAGGGATTGGTTGTAATCATTCCATTTTCATTCATGATTTTATCTATTTGGGTCATCTCCCTTTTCTTTTTGAGAAGCCTGGCTAGAGGTTTGTCAATTTTGTTTATTTTTTCAAAAAACCAACTCTTGGTTTCGTTGATCTGCTCTACAGTTTTTGTTAGATTCTATATTGTTTATTTCTGCTCTGCTCTTTATTATTTCTCTTCTTCTGCTGGGTTTAGGCTGCCTTTGCTGTTCTGCTTCTATTTCCTTTAGGTGTGGTGTTAGATTTTGTATTTGGGATTTTTCTTGTTTCTTGAGAAAGGCCTGGATTGCAATGTATTTTCCTCTCAGGACTGCCTTTGCTGCATCCCAAAGCGTTTGGATTGTTGTATTTTCATTTTCGTTTGTTTCCATATATATTTTAATTTCTTCTCTAATTGCCTGGTTGACCCACTCATTCCTTAGTAGGGTGTTCTTTAACCTCCATGCTTTTGGAGGTTTTCCAGACTTTTTCCTGTGGTTGATTTCAAGCTTCATAGCATTGTGGTCTGAAAGTATGCATGGTATAATTTCAATTCTTGTAAACTTATGAAGGGCTGTTTTGTGACCCAGTATATGATCTATCTTGGAGAATGTTCCATGTGCACTCGAGAAGAAAGTATATTCTGTTGCTTTGGGATGCAGAGTTCTAAATATATCTGTCAAGTCCATCTGATCCAATGTATCATTCAGGGCCCTTGTTTCTTTATTGACTGTGTGTCTAGATGATCTATCCATTTCTGTAAGTGGGGTGTTAAAGTCCCCTGCAATGACCACATTCTTATCAATAAGGTTGCTTATGTTTATGAGTAATTGTTTTATATATCTGGGGGCTCGGGTATTTGGCGCATAGACATTTATAATAGTTAGCTCTTCCTGGTGGATAGACCCTGTGATTATTATATAATGCCCTTCTTCATCTCTTGTTACAGCCTTTAAAGTCTAGTTTGTCTGATATAAGTATGGCTACTCCAGCTTTCTTTTGGCTTCCAGGAGCATGATAAATAGTTCTCCATCCCCTCACTCTCAATCTAAAGGTGTCCTCAGATCTAAAATGAGTCTCTTGTAGACAGCAAATAGATGGGTCTTGTTTTTTTATCCATTCTGATACCCTATGTCTTTTAGTTGGCGCATTTAATCCATTTACATTCAGTGTTATTATAGAAAGATATGGGTTTAGAGTCATTGTGATGTCTGTATGTTTTATGCTTGTAGTGATGTCTCTGGTACTTTGTCTCACAGGATCCCCCTTAGGATCTCTTGTAGGGCTGGTTTCGTGGTGACAAATTCCTTCAGTTTTTGTTTGTTTGGGAAGACCTTTATCTCTCCTTCTATTCTAAATGACAGACTTGCTGGATAAAGGATTCTCGGCTGCATATTTTTTCTGTTTAGCACACTGTAGATATCGTGCCAAGCCTTTCTGGCCTGCCAAGTTTCAAAGGAGAGATCAGTCACGAGTCTTATAGGTCTCCCTTTATATGTGAGGGCACGTTTATCCCTTGCTGCTTTCAGAATTTTCTCTTTATCCTTGTATTTTGCCAGTTTCACTATGATATGTCGTGCAGAAGATCGATTCAAGTTACGTCTGAAGGGAGTTCTCTGTGCCTCTTGGATTTCAATGCCTTTTTCCTTCCCCAGTTCAGGGAAGTTCTCAGCTATAATTTGTTCAAGTACCCCTTCAGCACCTTTCCCTCTCTCTTCCTCCTCTGGGATACCAATTATGCTTATATTATTTTTTTTTAGTGTATCACTTAGTTCTCTAATTTTCCCCTCATACTCCTGGATTTTTTTATCTCTCTTTCTTTCAGCTTCCTCTTTCTCCATAACTTTATCTTCTAGTTCACCTATTCTCTCCTCTGCCTCTTCAAGCTGAGCCATCGTGGTTTCCATTTTGTTTTGCATTTCGTTTAAAGCGTTTTTCAGCTCCTCGTGACTGTTCCTTAGTCCCTCGATCTTTGTGGCAAGAGATTCTCTGCTGTCCTGTATACTGTTTTCAAGCCCAGCGATTAATTTTATGACTATTATTCTAAATTCACTTTCTGTTATATTATTTAAATCCTTTTTGATCAGTTCATTAGCTGTTGTTATTTCCTGGAGATTCTTCTGAGGGGAATTCTTCCGTTTGGTCATTTTGGAGAGTCCCTTGCGTGGTGAGGACCTGCAGGGCACTTCCCCTGTGCTGTGGTGTATAACTAGAGTTAGTGGGCGGGGCCGCAGTCCGACCCGATGTCTGCCCCCAGCCCACTGCTGGGGCCACAGTCAGACTGGTGTGTGCCTTCTCTTCCCCTCTCCTAGGGGCGGGATTCACTGTGGGGTGGCGTGGCCCCTCTGGGCTACTTGCACACTGCCAGGCTTGTGTTACTGTGGATCTGGCGTATTAGCTGGGGTGGGTAGGCAAGGTGCACGGGGGCTGGAGGGGCAGGCTTAGCTCGCTTCTCCTTAGGTGATCCACTTCAGGAGGAGCCCTGTGGCAGCGGGAGGGAGTCAGATCCGCTGCCGGAGGTTTGGCTCCGCAGAAGCACAGAGTTGGGTGTTTGCGCGGAGCGAGCAAGTTCCCTGGCAGGAACTGGTTCCCTTTGGGATTTTGGCTGGGGGATGGGCGGGGGAGATGGCGCTGGCGCCTTTGTTCCCCGCCAAGCTGACCTCTGCCGTCCGGGGGCTCAGCAGCTCTCCCTCCCTTTGTCCTCCAGCCTTCCCGCTTTCCGAGCAGAGCTGTTAACTTATGACCTCCCAGACGCTAAGTCGCGCTTGCTGTCGGAACACAGTCCGTCCGGCCCCTCCGCTTTTGCCAGCCAGACTCGGGGGCTCTGCTTGGCCGGCGAGCCGCCCCTCCGCCCCGGCTCCCTCCCGCCAGTCCGTGGAGCGCGCACCGCCTCGCCGCCCTTCCTACCCTCTTCCGTGGGCCTCTAGTCTGCGCTTGACTCCGGAGACTCCCTTCTGCTAATCCTCTGGCGGTTTTCTGGGTTCTTTAGGCAGGTGTAGGTGGAATCTAAGTGATCGGCAGGACGCGCTGTGAGCCCCGCGTCCTCCTACGCCGCCATCTTCCGGAACCTCGGACTTGCAGGTATTTCCAGTGCTTAGCAGTGTAAAAGGCACCTGTGTCACTTCTGAGTATGCTGACCTCCTTGACAAGTCCTTAGCTTGGGACGAACGCGCTTCGCTTCCTCTGTCCGCGGGAGAACGCGCCGCGGTGCGTCCGGGCGCGCGCAGCAGCTCTTTGCGCGACACAGCGGCGGCGCGCTCTCCTCCTAAGGAACTTTTTGAATAAGGCAGGGAAATATTCCTAGTTTCTGACTGGTTGAGAAGCCATGAGTGTTGGCTTAGTTTTGAATCTGATGTGAAGTCTGATCCTTCTGGCCAGGGAGTTCTTGATTTATTCACTGAATTAAGGCTTTTTCTCTTTCCAGAACATTTTCAAATATTTTGATTTAGCCTTAGATGTGATTGGTTTTGCAACTACATCTGGGTCTATTCCTAAATATAAAGGCTTTGCCACACAATGGACCCTTGAAAAGTGAAAATTTATTTTAAGTAAGCAAAATTATAGCTGCCTGTCCATCCTGTGTATCTCAGCTTTGATGCTAGAACACATTTTGCTCCAATTTTAGTTGCCATTGATAATCTTTGGGTTTCAGCTTCCAGATCTGTAAAAAACACAGGAAGGTTTGTCTGTATGTTCTCTAAAGCCTCACCTGCCCTAATGTTCAATGACATAAGGGACAGTTTTGCTAAGGACTCTCTTTTCCGTGAAGGTTCCCAGAATAGGCAAGAGGAAACCTGGTGGTTCTCAAATGTTAGTGAGCAACAAACCACCTGGAAGGTTGGGCAGACACCCAGGCCCAGAGTTTCTGCTTTAGCAGCATAGAAGAGTGGTGGGAATCTGCACCTGCTAACAACTTCCTGGGCGCCGCTCCAACTGCTGCCCTGGGGACCACTCTCGAGAAGCACTGATAAAACCATTCTGAAGCAGTTTGGTCTAAATTGCTGCTGTATAATGGAGATTTTAAATGCAGCTCTTTTAAATTCCCTATAATTAACTGCCTTTCCCACTCTTATCCCATCTATTACCTGATTCAGAACAAGTGAATTAACATCAAACAGAATGTGGGTAGATATTCTGTTTCTAACTCAGATGCAAATCTTTTGGATTGATTTTTATTGTTTGAGAGTCAATGTCATCATTTTCATAACTGAAGAACTGTGGAACACCCTTCACAATATTCCATAGAAATTTTATTTAATCATGGAAGATCTGTGATAATCTGGAAAAATTTCCCTCTGAAAGTAAATAAAGATATAATTATCATTGTAGAAACATTCATATGTATGAAGATGTCTCTTTGTGTAGTATTTGTTTTTTCTTTTTAAGTTTATTTATTTTTGAGAGAAAAAGTTCAAGTTGGGGAGGGGTAGGGAAAGAGAATGAGAGAGAGAGAGAGAGAGAGAGAGAGAGAGAGAGAGAGAATCCCAAGCAGGCTCAGCACTGCTGGCACAGTGCCTGATGCAGGGCTCAAACCCATGAGCCGTGAAATCATGACCTGAGCTGAAGTCGGATGCTTAACCGACTGAGCCACCCAGGTGGCCCTTTGTGTAGTATTTGTAAAAGCAATCTCTATAAAGATATTTAAAGCAAGGCATCTATTAGTGCAACTGCATATTTTGTGACCAGTCTTAACAGTCTTACCAAAAGACCAGGACTTACATATTGAACATCTGTCCTGGGCTGCCCTCATTTGCTCTAGAAGAGCAGGAGGGATGTTTATTTTATTTGCTACCTAGGAGCATGCCTGGCATGGCTAATACAGGTTTCTCAGAAGAATGAATGTGCCAAGAATTGTTAAACATATAGATATAAAATAAATATTTGGTTCTTGTTCTCAAGACACTTAAGCCTAGCTGAAAAAGAAGCCAAGACATGCTAAAGACAAATGCAAATAATATTTACAATCCATACTGAGAGAGTTTGGGGAAAGGAGACAGCAGTGAGAGCTGGACCTTAAAGCATGAATAAGTCTTGCTTACTTATGAGTGTAAGTGAAAGGAATAGGGTTATTTCCTCTCTGTGCAAACCGTAGAATGTGTCTTACATAGCTCTTCATGATCTTGTCTTAGCCCTGCCTCTCCAGCTTCTTTTCCACTGTTCTCCATGGCCTAAAAAACTCTATACTCCAACCAGGGAAGACACATGCTGTCTCCTTGCATGAGCTGCTCCCTCTTCCTAAGAGGCCCCCATGCGACACCCCTCACCCATCCTAACAGCCTAACTTTGCTAAGGGGAGGGTTTCAGTATACCACAAGTCTTTTCCAATTCTTTTCTCAGAAACACAGGCTTGCACTACCTCTTTAGCCTCCTCAGATAGTCCTAGAACTTGGCAGAATGCAACTGGACCCTCCAACCTAACTGGTTCTCTCAGCCCTCAGTTGTATCTCAGGAAGACAGCCCCCAAACCTTAGTATTTTCATCTGAGCTCTGTTTTGGATTTGGCTACATCTCTTTTCCAGGCCACAGTCCTTTCTCTCCCCAGCACTAATGCTGTGAATTGATTTGCATCTCATTATTGCATTAGGTTCTCATCTTCCAGTGCATGAGGGCTAGAACCATTTCTTCCTCCTTCCAGGATAATGGAGTTCTAGGTCTGCAATTGAATCTTATTTTATTTTTAAAATATTTTTTTAAATGTGTATTTATTTTGAGAGAGAGAAAGTGTGAGTAGTGGAGTGTCAGAGAGAGAGATGTCCCAATGTCCCTAGCAGGCTCCAAAGTGTCAGCACGGAGCCCAACGTGGGGCTTGATCCTACAAACTATGAGATCATGACCTGAGCCAAAATCAAGAGTCGGACCCTTAACCAAATAAACCAAATATTATTTTATTTTATTTTATTTTATTTTATTTTATTTTTTATTTTATTTTATTTTTAGATTTACATCCAAATTAGTTAGCATATAGTGCAACAATGATTTCAGGAGTAGATTCCTTAGTGCCCCTTACCCATTTAGCCCATCCCCCCTCCCACACCCCCTCCAGTAACCCTCAGTTTGTTCTCTATATTTATGAGTCTCTTCTCTTTTGTCCCCCTCTCTGTTTTTATATTCTTTTTGTTTCCCTTCCCTTATGTTCATCTGTTTGTGTCTTAAAGTCCTCATATGAGTGAAGTCATATGATTTTTGTCTTTCTCTGACTAATTTCACTTAGCATAATACCCTCCAGTTCTATCCACGTAGTTGCAAATGGCAAGATTTCATTCTTTTTGATTGCCGAGTAATACTCCATTGTGTATATATATCACATCTTCTTTATCCATTCATCCATCGATGGACATTTGGGCTCTTTCCATACTTTGGCTATTGTTGATAGTGCTGCTATAAACATGGGGGTGCATGTGTCCCTTTGAAACAGCACACCTGTATCCCACGGGTAAATGCCTAGTAGTGTAATTGCTGGGTCGTAGGGTAGTTCTTTTTAGTTTTTTGAGGAACCTCCATACTGTTTTCTAGAGTGGCTGCAGCAGCTTGCATTCCCACCAACAATGCAAAAGAGATCCTCTTTCTCCACATCCTTGCCAACATCTGTTGTTGCCTGAGTTCTTAATGTTAGCCATTCTGACAGGTGTGAGGTGGTATCTCGTGGTTTGGATTTGTATTTCCCTGATGATGAGTGATGTTGAGCATTTTTTCATGTGTCGGTTGGCCATCTGGCTGTCTTCTTTGGAGAAGTGTCTATTCATGTCTTTTGCCCATTTCTTCACTGGATTATTTGTTTTTTGGGTGTTGAGTTTGATAAGCTCTATAGATTTTAGATACTAACCCTTTATCTGATACGTCATTTGCAAATATCTTCTCCCATTCTGTCGGTTGCCTTTTACTTTTGCTGGTTGTTTCCTTCGCTGTGTAGAAGCTTTTTATTTTGATGAGGTCCCCATAGTTCATTTTTGCTTTTGTTTCCCTTGCCTCCAGAGACGTGTTGAGTAAGAAGTTGTTGCGGCCAAGATCAAAGAGGTTTTTGTCTGCTTTCTCCTCAAGGATCTTGATGGCTTCCTGTCTTACATTGAGGTCTTTCATCTGTTTTGAGTTTGTTTTTGTGTATGGTGTAAGAAAGTGGTCCAGGTTCATTGTTCTGCATGTCACTGTCCAGTTTTCCCAGCATCACTTGCTGAAGAGACTGTCATTATTCCATTGGATATTCTTTCCTGCTTTGTCAAAGATTAGTCAGCCATACGTTTGTGGGTCCATTTCTGGGTTTTCTATTCTGTTCCATTGATCTGAGTGTCTGTTTTTGTGCCAGTACCATACTGTCTTGATGATTACAGCTTTGTAGTATAGCTTGAAGTCTGGGATTGTGATGCTTCCTGCTTAGGTTTTCTTTTTCAAGATTGCTTTGGCTATTCAAGGTCTTTTCTGGTTCCATACAAATTTTAGGATTATTTGTTTTAGCTCTGTGAAGAATGCTGGTGTTATTTTGATAGGGATTGCATTGAATATGTAGATTGCTTTGGGTAGTATTGACATTTTAACAATATTTGTTCTTCCTATCCAGGAGCATGGAATCTTTTTCCATTTTTTTGTGTCTTCTTCAATTTCTTTCATAAGCTTTCTATAGTTTTCAGTGTATAGATTTTTCACCTCTTTGGCTAGATTTATTCCTAGGTATTTTATGGTTTTTTGTGCAACTGTAAATGGGATCGATTCCTTGATTTCTCTTTCTGTTGCTTCATTGTTGGTGTATAGGAATGCAGCCAATTTCTGTGCGTTAATTTTATATCCTCCAACTTTGCTGAATTAATGAATCAGTTCTAGCAGTTTTTTTGGTGGAATCTTTTGGGTTTTCCATATAGAGTATCATGTCATCTGTGAAGAGTGAAAGTTTGACCTCCTCCTGGAGGGCATATGGATGCCTTTTATTTCTTTGTGTTGTCTGATTGCAGAGGCTAAGACTTCCAATACTATGTTGAATAACAGTGGCAAGAATGGACATCCCTGTCTTGTTCATGACCTTAGGGGGAAAGCTCTCAGTTTTTCCCCATTGAGGATGATATTAGCGTTGGGTCGTTCATATATGGCTTTTATGATCTTGAGGTATGCTCCTTCTATCCCTACTTTCTTGAGAGTTTTTATCAAGAAAGCATGCTGTATTTTGTCAGATGCTTTCTCTGCATCTATTGAGAGGATCATATGGTTCTTGTCCTTTCTTTTATTGATGTGATGAATCACATTAATTGTTTTGCGGATATTGAACCAGCCCTGCATCCCAGGTATAAATCCCACTTGGTCGTGGTGAATAATGTTTTCAATGTATTGTTGGAGCCGGTTGGCTTATATCTTGTTGAGGATTTTTGCATCCATGTTCATCAGGGAAATTGGTCTATAGTTCTCCTTTTTAGTGGGGTCTCTGTCCGGCTTTGGAATCAAGATAATGCTGGCTTCATAGAAAGAGTTTGGAAGTTTTCCAAATCTTATTTTAATAAATGTAGATGGCATGGGGTGCCTGGCTGGCTCAATCAGTAGAAGATACACCTCTTGATCTCAGGGTTGTAAGTTCAAGGCCCACGTTGGATGTAGAGATTACTTAAATCTTTTTTAAAAAAGTTAAAAAATTAATGTAGGTGGCAGACTCTTCCATAAATACCAGTGTTGGAAAAGACCAAACATGAGACTGGTTTTATTTGTAGACTCACAGGAGTCCAGCTCTGTCTATATCCCTGTGTCTTGGACCCTGAACTAAGTCACTTTACATTTTATTGTGTGATATGTGTTTGGGAATACGGTGGTGGTGGCAGAGACAGGCTGTTTGCAGGAAGATTTCACTTTGCTGAGGGGAGTCATTCTATATTTTGATTAGCTTTTATGCTTAGAAGCCACATGGTTTGACAGGAATTGGATGAAATAATCAAATAGCAGCTTTCTTAGGATTTGCATGTGTAACGGAATGTTAGAATAGGATTCATATTTAGTCTCCATTTTTAGCAGAGACCCCAACTCAATATATGCCAGATTGCCCTGCTTTCAAAGCAATGTGCTAGAGTGCCTATTCAGAACTGCACAAGAGGTATTGAACATTAGTTTTTTGTTTGTTTGTTTGGTTTTTTAGTCTTCTTAGCCAGTTTCCACCTTGAGGAAATAAAAATTACCAATGTTGACAATAAAGTCCTGGAGACCAATGAGATGCATTATCTAAAACAGGTATTCTTGATCTGAGTTAAAGAAATATGGGTCCACCTGTGTATTTAGATCCATGGATGGGCTTCAGAGAGTTTAACCATTTCTTCTAGCACCCCACTTTTTTTTTGATGGTAAAGTATACATGACACAAACTTAACCATTTTGACAACCTATAAGAGTACAGTTCAATGACATTGAATACATTCACAATGTTGTGTAACCATCACCACTGTCTATAACCAAACCTTTTCCATCATCTCCCAAATAAACACTGTACCCATCCACTCTGTAGGTGCATGTAAACTGGTTCACTTTCTGCACAGGTTTTGAGCTCTGCTCAGAATATCAGGAACCACTGCTTTACACATTTCTTGGTATTGATGTTGGTAAGAAGTAGAAAACCAGGTGAATGGCCACTGCATGTTGCCTGGTCCTAAAGTTCTTACGTTCTGATCGCACTCCAGCACCACTTGGAGTGTCCTTCCTCCTCCTCTCAACCAGGAAGAAAAGTATGCTGAAGGAGCTCTGTTAGTAGCATAAAAAAATAAACCCAGCTGATTCCTTTAGACTTTTCCTTCATTTTGATTGTTTCTAAACTACAAAATCTTGCAGGATTTCTTCCCTTTTGAGAACAAATTGATTTTTGGGAAATATGCTATCAATTTGAACTTACTTAAAGGTCCATCTTTTGTTTGTTTCCTTTCCTTTTCCTTCCAGAGCTCACCAGAGGTCACCAGAGCTCCCAGTTGTTTCTGCTTTGGTTTGCTGGTTGGTGAGAGGTGACTTTACAGGTTATACTTCATCTCTCCCTCTGCCACCAGGCTTCAGTTTTAAGGAAACTGAAAATATGGCCATCACTTGAAGCCATAACCACCCACAAATGTGAGGTGGAATTGCAGTTAATAATCACCATCAGACAGTGTGATATAATAGAAAGTACATGAGTCTTATCAGTAATTTTTATTGAGATGACAATTTTAAGCTTTAAAAATTACCCTAGGTTCACATCTCAGCTGTTCCTCTTCCTGGTTAAATCTCTTCACTTCACCCGAGATACCATTTTATCCTGTATGCAATGGGGATGACAATACGAATACCTACCTTGCAAATACTTAGAAATTCTTTTCTGTAGTTTTGCCATAACGAATAAACTTGATAGCAGTGTCTACCCTATAGTAAGCGTTCGGTAAGTGGTAGTTATGATTGATGTTAGTAATACTAAAATGCCACAGTAAATGATTGACTAAAATCCCCCTGTTTTCCAAAAATGGTGTAGATTCTTAAAATTTGGTATGGCTCTTGAGTCTGATTCTCTGTAGTACCTTTTGCTCTTGTGCTTGGCAGGTGGGATGCTTCTGCCATCGATGAGCCCATGCTTGTGGCAATGGAGAGAGAAAAATCAAATGGCATCCGGCTGTGGTGCTGTTTTGGCTTCTTTCCCAACTGGGTGGTATCATGGCAGCCTGTAATCCATATGGCATTTTCTGATGCTTGGCAGCTCTGGGAGGTGTTTAGAGAGACTGGAGATGGCATCATGAAGTGTCACATGCCCAAGGATTGTGCTGCTTATTGCCTGAACCTGTGAACCCCAGGGAAACACAAAAATAGCTTACAGTGATTGAATTCCTTAAAATTTTTTTTGGGTTTTGTTTATGCTTTAGTGTTTTTTTCCCTTTTAGACAGAGTACATGCTTTTAAAAAATTCTAATTGTGTGTTTGCTTAATGGTGTATAATTATAGATCAAGTAAATATGTAATTATGGAGTACTTTAAATTAATATTATTTACTTGATTGATTTAATGATTCTGGAGCTTTTAGCCTTTTGTGCTGAGAACAATTTAGCCAACTTTTAGCTGAGACTCATTACAGATATTGACATTTAGTGTTTGTATGGTTGACATACAGTTTCTAAAAGGTTTAAAAATACTGTCTGGAAAAGCAGTTTTTTCATACTATTCCATGATTCCAACTTACAACAACAGCAAACTTGATTCATCTGCCCCTTCCTTGAGAAATTGTACCTGTAGACAAATCTTAGTATGAGAAGCGATTGCCAAATGGGGTTCATCCCTTTGTTCTTTCAATCATTCGTTCACTCAGCAAATACTGAGCATCTTCCATTCAACTAACACAACAACTCTGCAGTTACAAAACAAGTAAGTTATGGTGTCTCTTCTGGTGAGGCCGAGTGTCTAGAGGGGGCGACAGAGGTAAACAATTAATTTGAATACAGTTTGACAATACGCTGGCACTTACTGTGCTTATGTTGCTCTACTTAATTCTCATTACTCTTGTAATGCCCATTTTCACTTTACACACAAGAGATTGGGGCTCCAAGAGATCAGAAACTTGACTACAGTTAATCAGATCATAAGTGGTAAAGCAAAGGTGAAAACCCGGCCTGTGGGTTTAACCATGGTGCTCTACTGATAAAAGCTGTAATAGATGAAAATGGACAAGGGCATGGGTACGAAGAACTAAGGCAACTAATTTCTGCCTCTGGGTGTTAGAGAAACTGTCAGTAACAAAAGAGCACTTGAACTTGGGTTTTAAAGGATGAATATGAATTTACTAAGGGAAGAAAAGTATTGCAGACAAGAAGCAGCTTGTACAAGTGTACATTTTGTAATTTCCCTGATGGCAGAATTTATCTTACCAACTCTTCTTTTTTTTTTTTTTTTTTTTTAAACCAATATATCATTTCTGTTCCTTGAGAACACAGCAGCAGGGAATCCATTTGGTGGTAAAGAATGGGCCAGAAACAGTCTTAATTCATGTTGGGTAGAAGGGGCAAGCTGTTCCGGAGTTTAAACTGGGAGGCCTAGTAGTGGGTCACCCTAGATTGTTTAGTAGCTGTGTCAAGCATTTCAACTACTTTGTTTAATAAACCATACCTGTCATTGCCAAAGGTATAGGTAAGTGAGTACCTGGAAGCACCCCTGCCATTACCCTACAATCATCTTGTAGAAAAAGGTACAAATTAACCAAAAAAAATGGGCCTTCTTGGCATCCCCAGAGAGAGAAACTTGACTAGTGATTATCTGGTTACCAGAAAAGGGTGAACCAATAGATTGCTCCTCCCTCCCTTTGCCCACTGTTAAACATTAGGGATTTGAGATATTCGTTGTTGTTGTTGTTGTTGTTGTTGTTGTTGTTTAGGCCAGTAGTGTTGCAGAGTACTTTCTGATGACACCATCCATATAAAATCTAGTCTTTTTTCAGAATTCCCTACATTAGCAACCAGCCTAAGCCGCCATCATTCCTGATTTGGGCTCCTCAGCAGCCTCCTGACTGCTCCCCCCCGCTACTCTCATGTCATCCGCATCCATTCTCCGCACTGGCTTACGAGGAAGGAAAAAAGGAAAAAAAAAAAAAGAGAGAGAAAAAAAAAAAAAGAGGTTAGAGTGGGAGAGAGCCAAAGCATAAGAGACTGTTAAAAACTGAGAACAAACTGAGGGTTGATGGGGGGTGGGAGGGAGCGGAGGGTGGGTGATGGGTATTGAGGAGGGCACCTTTTGGGATGAGCACTGGGTGTTGTATGGAAACCAATTTGACAATAAATTTCATATATTAAAAAAAAAAAAGAGGTCTTTGGATAATACAGATGAGAGTCACTCCTTCTTAAATATTCTCCCAGATGCTAACAGGACCTTGTATGATCTGGCCCTTCAGTCTGCTTTTTTGCCATATGGGATTTTATTCATTTTATTCAAACATAGCTGGCTTTATCTGAACTCAGGGCTTTGTACTGGCAGTTACCGGATTCGATAGTGATGATAATAGCTAATATTCCTTAATCACTTTGTGCATGTCAGGTACTGGGCTGAGCCCTTGAAATACATCCTCATGTACTAACCACACCCTATGAGGCAGGTAGGTAGGTGCCACTCACCACATTTTTGAAAAAAAAAAAAAAAAAAAAGTTAAAAGAGGTCACAGAGTTTGTCCAAGTCTAAACTTCTCATTTTTTATTATCTAAATTAGTAAATATCTAATCATTTGGGACTCATACCTAGTATTTTGAGGCAAATGATAATCTCTACCAGTATAGTCTTGTCCTGCAATGATTTATACTCAGAAGACCTGGGTTGGTCTGCTAGTCCTGACTGGCAGCATGACTCTAGACAAGACAGACTCTGAGAGTCTGTTTTCTTATCTGCAGAATGGACATCATGCTAATACCAGTCTTGTACGATTGTGATACTGCTCAGAGCCAAACAGAATTCCAGGAACATTGCCGATGCTCTGTAATGGGTTAAATGAACACGTGTGTTAGATGAGTGAAAATACTGAAGGTTGCCCCATGGTGTTGTGGATTCCTTCAGTAAGACAGAAAGAAATAAGAGCTCTGAGCAAGTGTAGTTTGGCTCACTCTGCAGCTCTTTTCATGTTCTCATGAGAGCTGGAATAAAATTAGGGATAGTGCAGGATTTATAAGATAATACTATAATTAAGTATCCAATAGGCAGGTCAAAACATTGTATTCTTAATAGAAGTTAAATGCATTGTAACCCTACAGGATTAAAAAAAAAATCCAAATATGTAGTTTAAATGGTCTATTTTTAATTTAAAATATACCTCAAAATTTGTTTTTATACCTTTACTGGAATGGAATCTTTTAACTAAGAAATTGCTATATTAAACAACTCTTCTTTCTGTGTTTGAACCCTGTTCATACCTCTTCCTGGCTATATTAAAAGAGAATGTGGTATCATATTCCAGAAGTTGTTTAGTGTGATACCTGCGTATGGAGAGGAGTCACTTGAGGAATTCATTTCCTTTTGCTCTGTTCCCTTAGGTCTCAGAATGCAGTTGGCCCATTAGGCAGGCCCCCAGTCTGCACAACCTTTTTGCTGTGTGTCGGAATATGTATAATTGGCTACTACAGAATCCCAAAAACGTCTGTGTTGTCCACTGCTTGGTGAGTAATCCTTGTTGTTGTCATTTGTGGTAGTTGGGTTTGGTTTGGCCAAATACAGCTGGCTCTATAGAGGCTGGTGAACAGGTAACATTTAAGCTGAATAAGCTTTTTGAATCCCTACTTAGGAATTAGGAGATGTGAGGGATATAAAAATGAGGGAAGAATTTATTCTTCTTGCCTTAAAGCTTGAGTAATAGTGAGAGAGGCAGATACATACACGTAATACAGGGCCTCTACAATGTGCTAAGTATTATAAAAGAGGTAGAAACGAGGACTGTGGGTACACAGGCAAAAATACCATTGAGTTCTGTGTGAATGAAATTGATAAACACATTGGAATATTTATCTTTTTGTTTTTGAGTGAAAATGAAGAAGACCCCTATGCCTTTGTAAGTAGTCACATAGATTGATTGTATTTTACAGAAATTTCTAGTGGGACTGATGAATATTCCGACCACTGACTTCTTAGAGTCTCTTCCCCCAACTCTTCTCTGGTGGCCTCTTACCTGTTGTTTAAAAGTCAACATCTGGGGGCGCCTGGGTGGCTCAGTCGGTTAGGCATCCGGCTTCGGCTCAGGTCATGATCTCACAGTCCATGAGTTCAAGCCCCGCGTCGGGCTCTGTGCTGACAGCTCAGAGCCTGGAGCCTGTTTCAGATTCTGTGTCTCCCTCTCTCTCTGCTCCTCCCCTGTTCATGCTCTGTCTCTCTCTGTCTCAAAAATAAATAAAGGTTAAAAAAAATTTTTTTTTTAAATTAAAAAAAAAAAATAAAAGTCAACATCTGGTAAAACTCTTTCTGACTCTTGACTATTTTCACTGTATGGACATTCCCATTGTATATCTGAATGTCTTCTGTGGCATCTAATATACTGCATCATCATGATCTGGTGGTGTGCCTGTTTTCCTACCAGACTGTGAGCATCTCACAGGCAAGAACTGTGTCTCCTTTACCTTTGCACCCCAGGTCTGAGAGGCTTGAATAAATGATTGAATACATGATCAAGTGAACACACAAGTGGAATCTGAGCATAAATACTGGAATTACTCATTCTTTTTTTTTTTTTAATTTAAAAAAAAGGTTTTTTTAAAACGTTTATTTATTTTTGAGACAGAGAGAGACAGAATGTGAATGGGGGGAGGGTCATAGAGAGAGGGAGACACAGAATCTGAAACAGGCTCCAGGCTGTGGGCCGTCAGCACAGAGCCCGACGCGGGGCTCGAACACACAGATTGCAAGATCATGACCGGAGCAGAAGTCAGATGCTTAACCAACTAAGCCACCCAGGCGCCCCTACTCATTCTTCTGTAAACTTCAGGGTGTATTTTTTTTTTTTTTTTTTGCTATGTGATTACTTGATGATCTTCTCCCTCCTTCTTGAGAGCCAGTTGGCTAAAAGAGGAGGAAAGTGAAAGAACATATTTTCTTCTTTCCATCTCACATCCCCAAACTCATGGCAACAAAGGAAAAATTTCGTGTCCACGAACAGCCAAAGGGTTTTCCTGTCGGAGGCACAACAGATTGTGCAACAGAACAGATTCCTTTCAGGGACTAAGCAACTTTAGGCACTTTGGTGATTTTCTCTTCATGCAAAAAATTTCTAAAAGTTCAGAGAGCCAAAGTCTGACAGCTTTGTAAGGGAAGATGGCTCAAGAGAGAGAAGAGGCTTCCAGTTCTTATGATACAATCTTGAAGAATAAAAAGCCAATGAAGAAGAAAAAGAAGCAAAGGATTATGACACCATTGCTGCTCTCTAGCTCACTGAAAAAGGGTACGCATGAGTCAGACATCTGCACCAAGTCTTTGGGAAATGGAATTGAAGCTGGAAATGGGAGCTTTTACTTTTGTCATATATATTTCTGTTTTATTAAAAATAATAAGCATATACTCATCTTTTAGTAAAAAACTAATTAAACTGTTAAAAAGATTTGCATGGTAGATAAAAGGAGGGGGACACATCCAAGAACCATCAATCAGTTAAGAGTATCAGGAAGGCTAAATCCAAAAGAATTAAGATTAAGAAAAATGTCTTAAAAAAAAGGAAAAACCTGTCCTTGAAATAAGGACAATAATAAATGCTTGAGGCACATGATACAATCTTAACTCTTTTATTCTGTTTTCTTTGTCAGGGGAGCAAATGTCAGGCTAGGACAGGAGTAACAATGATCATTAAGACAGAGCTGATAGGTAGTGAGATAGTAAAAGAGCCTCACAGTACTTTAAAAATAATCCACTCTCTAGACTTAAATTATGTCTCAGAATGCTGAGAGCACTTGGAAAAGCAATCATGGATTCCTTATGTAATATGAGGAAACAGGAAGAAGAGGTGCCAGGCAAACAAAGACAGGAGAGTTTTTCCAAAATACGGAGGAGGTTGATCCTGGAAAGTTACAGGCTGGTGAACCTGATGGCACTTTAAGGCAAAAGTCTAATATAAATCTTTGCACAGATGATTTTAAACTCTTAGGAAAAAGGAGTCTTCATTGGTTCATTATGAATGTGCATATCAAAACAGCTGAACTTTTACAAGACCAATAGACTAGTAGGGATAGCTTATTGTATTCCTGCCAGGTACTTCCCAATTTCCTATAATCAAGATAGAGAAATTTGGGCTAGGTTATTATACATCTAGTTGGATTGTGGCTCAGTACTTGCTTCCAAAGGTAGGTGATTAATGGATCAGCATCTTCCCAGGAGAAGGTTGCGTTTGGTTGCCCTTTTAATTAAAAACAGTGATGAGGATGTGAAGATCAAGCTTCCAATATTTCTCAGAAATGGGAGGGTCATATAATGAATCTGGATTTTAAAAGCCTTTGCAGGTTGGTTGTTTAACGGAAACTAAGAATGTGAAATTAAACACAGGATAAATGTGAAGTCCTGAATCTTGTTGTAAAAGATTAAATATATTTGTCTCTTAGCTTAACACATCATTTGAAAAAGAACTAGGGGTTTTAGTAGATAGGAAAATCAATAAGAGCTTAGGGTGTGACTTAGCCTGCATATAAACTAGTTTGGCCTAGGATTATGTTAGTAAAAGCATGGTGTCCAGAATAAAGGAGATGGTATTTCCTCTCTAGTTGGTTGGAGTGCACCTCATATTTTACATTTCACATCTGGGTAGCACATTTAAGGTTGTTGTTTTAAAATGGGTCTGTTCAGAGAACCTTCACCAAATGATGTTTCTTAAAATGGAATTATCAAGTGAGGAAGAATCAAAGAAATTATATATTAGTTGGGGTCCTTTAGAGAAACAGAACCAATATATAATGCATTTATTATAGGAATTGGTTCACACAGTTACAGAAGCTGAGAAGTCCCACAATTTGCTGTCTGCAAACTAGAGAACCAGAAAAGCTGGTGATGTAATTCAGTCTGAGCCCAAGGCCTGAGAACAGGGGCTCTGATGTCCCAGGGAAGAAGGTAGACATCTCAGTTCAAGAAGATAGAAAATTCACCCTTTCTCTGCTTTTTGGTTCTATTCAGACCCTCAACAGATTAGGTGATGCCCATGCACATTGGTGAGAGTACATCTTTTTTTACTCAGAGTCAAATGCTGATCTCTTAAAAAAATTTTTTTAATGTTTATTTTATTTTTGAGTGAGAGAGTGAGAATGAGCAGGGGAGGGGCAGAGAGAGAGAATCCCATGGAGGCTCCACACTGCCAGCACAGAGCTTGTGTGGGGCTCGAACCCACAAACCTCAAGATTGTGATCCAAGCCGAAGTCAGACACTTAACTGATTGAGCCACCCAGGCACCCTGAATGCTGATCTCTTTTCGAAACACTCTCATAGACAATTCTAGAAGTAATGTTTTACCAACTGTCTGAGCATCGCTCAGCCCAGTCAAGTTGACATATAAAATTAACCGTCACAGATTGGGTGTGCCTTTAACCTGGAAAATAAAAGAGTTGGTGGAAGGGGAGGGTATTTCAGATATGTGAAAGGCTACCCCAGGAAGAAAGAAGTAGGTTTACTCCTTCCTGACAGAAGAAAAAACGAGGATCATTGAGTGGAATAGACTTCAACTCAACATAATTCAGGATAAAGAAGAACTTTGTAAGCTGGGCTGGGCTTGGTTTCTTCAAGTAGCAACAAGCCTCCTGTCACTCAGAGTGTTCTAGAAGAGCCTGGGCCACCATCTGTTAGGAATGTTACATGCATTTCTCCACTGAATGTGGTTGAATCATGTGAAGCTTCTTTATTTTGTATGAATCTAGAAACATACTTTGGGTAAAATATATACATAGCATATTCCAAAGAGCAGTATTTGCCTAATCTGTGAACTCTACCTCCGGCTTGCAACCAAGAGACCTCAACTACTAGTTCTGATCCTATGAGTCCAAAGTTACTTTGAAGATTAGACTATTTTCCCATAAATATATGCAGATCAAATTTGTGTTGCTTGGTTTCTTAGGTTAGTAGAGAGTCAGTTTTACCCTAAGAATAAGCCTTCCTTGCTGCTTTGTGATTTGAAGAGCTTGGGACAGAGTTTGGTTTTCAAGTGAACACATTTTATTTTAAGTTTATTTATTTATTTTGAGAGAGAGTGAGGGAGAGAGAGAGAATCCCAAGGAGGCTCTGTGTTGTCAGTGCAGAGCCCAGTGCAGGGCTTGATCCCACGAACTGCGAGATCATGACCTGAGCTGAAATCAGGAGTTGACACCTAAGTGACTGAGCCACCCAGGCACCCTCAGGTGAATAATTTTGAACAGAAAATCATTCTGTTAAGAAGAATTCTCCCCATTCTCTCTTCCCTCTTTTAACTGCAAGTACAGCCATTCTCTGTGGTGAGTGGCTGACTGGGCCACGTTTGTGACAGGTTTATGTATCTTCCTTGGCAGGATGGACGGGCAGCATCGTCAATTCTGGTTGGTGCTATGTTCATTTTCTGTAATCTCTACTCTACTCCTGGCCCAGCCGTTCGATTGTTATATGCAAAGCGACCCGGAATCGGACTGTCGCCATCCCACAGGAGGTAAAGTAAGCTAGATGCAGGGTAGGCACAATTTCTAACTGGTATTGTGCACTTAAGAAAAGGGAAACCCTTTTTAGGTAATTGACTTATTATATTTCCGTTACTTGCAGTTTCTTCTTTTTTCTTATTTATTTAAAACAATGTTTATTTATTTTGAGAGAAAGTGTGAGTGGGGGATGGACAGAGAAAGAGGGAGAGAGACAATCCCAAGCAGGCTCTGTGCTATCAGCACAGAGCCCGACGTGGGGCTTGATCCCAAGAACCATGAGATCATGACCTGAACCAAAATCAAGAGTCAGACGCTTAACTGACTGAGTCACCCAGGCACCCCTTCTTTTCTCTTATATAATTTCCCCTTCTTACTTTTTTTGAGTTAAAAGTGCTTCTGATGATAAATTCTAAAATTTTTCCAAAGCCGGCTTTTAGCTGATCAACTTAACCTGGCAGATCAAATAGGAACAGATATGCCAATGTGAAGTTGGCATAAAGCTCCCATAAGCCTTTTTCATTTAATAAATTACCCCTTTACCAGTTCTTTGGGGGGGGAAATACAGTCATGTCACTAGATAAAAGCTTTCATAAATTGTTGGTTGCATTCTCTTTTGGTAGTTAACGTTTAAGAATTTAACACAGTAAATTGTTATTATAAGTTAGTAATTTACAAGAATAGACTTCATAGCCAAGATTGATTGCTTCTTTGGTCTGGTGTGCTGGGTACCCACAGAATGTCAATCTTCTGTTTCAGATACCTGGGCTATATGTGTGACCTCCTAGCAGACAAGCCCTACCGCCCTCACTTCAAGCCTCTCACGATTAAGTCCATCACTGTCAGTCCAGTCCCTTTTTTTAACAAACAGAGAAATGGATGTCGGCCTTACTGTGATGTACTGATTGGAGAAACCAAAATATATACGACCTGTGCAGATTTTGAACGAATGAAGTAGGTCATGATACTTTTCTTCACTTCTTCTTAGGAATTGCTCATTTCTTATCTAGGTTGAATTATATTCTTCCTGTGAGGAATACATCATTGTGAAAAGGCTGATATTAAAAAAAAAAGTTCTATGTAGGTTCAATCCTAGAAAAGCATAAGTAAACCAAGGGATGCTATGGCTCCCTCTCAAATGGAAATACAAGCTAAGGGACTAACATGAATTATGAGGGTTAAGACAGTGGTGGGGACAGAGGACCTGCATGCTTAGTTTCTAGGTGAGCAGCTAGGCAGATGGTGATATAATGAAAGAAGTTACAGAATCCAAAATAAAAAGCAGGTACCAGTAGGAGGTGGTAGGGGGTATGGAGAGAAGGGAGTAGATGGTGACATAAAATGAAGTTAGTTTGGAATAGGTTGAATTTGGGAATTGGTATCTAAGACCCTCACAGAGCATGGCTTTGCAGTTTCTATACTGATCTTGGTTGGACATTTTTGTTCCCTCTGTCTCTGCTTTTACTATTAATTTAAAGTTAGGAAACAACAAGTATATCAGGGCTAAGTGTATTTGAGGATTATGAGATCTGCAGAGTAGGGATGGGCAGTCAATTTATCTGAAGTCTAGATGGGACAGAGGGGGGGCACGGTTTACCATTAGACCAACACCATCCTATGGCAGAACCAGTTTGCACCCATGGCTGTGCTCCTGACTCTGCTTAAGATAGGAAATGGTTCTTGGGCCCAGTCTTGGGCAATAGGTTCTTTGGCTTGAGCCACAGACAACTATACCTATGTGATCATACAAGATTGGACTCTTTCAATGTATATTTTTGTCTCTGTTTATAGAGAATACCGTGTCCAAGATGGAAAAATCTTTATTCCCTTGAGCATCACTGTGCAAGGAGATGTGGTTGTTTCCATGTATCACTTGAGGTCAACCATTGGGAGCCGACTACAGGCTAAGGTATGGTTTCAGGAAGAATCATGGCATAAACTCTTCTGAGCCTTCAATAGGGTATTTTATTTTATTTTATTTTATTTATTTTATTTTATTTTAAAAATAAGCTCATAAGCTCAGCATGGAGTTTGAGCTCATGACCTCAAGACCAAGAGTTACATGCTCGAAGCACCTGGGTGGCTCAGGCAGTTAAGCATCTGACTCTTGATTTTGGTTCATGGGATGGAGCCCTGCGATAGGCTCTGCGCTGACAGCATCGATCCTGCTTGGGATTCTCTGTCTCCCTCTCTCTTTGCCCCTCCCCTGCTCACACTCAGTCTCTCTCAAAATAAATAAATAAAAGTTGAAAACAACAGAGTTCCATGCTCTACTGACTGAGCCAGCTGGGCATCCCTTAATATGAGGAGGATTTTAGAGTATATTCTCTGTATCACTTTGGGCTTGAGTGACTTGTGGTTTTAGAATTAGAAAGAACCTTTAAAGATTATTTATGTCTGTTTCCCTCATTTCATAGGGAACGAGACTCAGAGAGAATGTGATTTGCCCAAAGGCCTTGGCATGATGACTTTGTCAGAAACTGACAGCTCTAGAACTTGTACCAAACCTTGAGATTTAGAAGCTCATGCCCTTTTGTATAGTGTCCCATTTGGATCAGTGTGAGAGGAGATATTTCTATTGAGGATGTAGGATTAAGTAATTATAGTTTTCCAATGTTTTATTAGAATAACATTCATATAACATAAAATTCACCCCTCCAATGTGTACAATACAGTTATGTTTAGTATTTTCAAAAGGTTATACAGCACCACCATATCATTCCAGAACATCATCATCCTCAAAAGAAACCCTATACCTATTATCGGCCATTGCCCCTCCCCTCTTCCATCCCCTGGGCAACCACTGATCTACTCCCTGTCTCTAAGGGTTTGCCTCTTTTGGACATTCATGTAAATGGAATCTCATACAATATGTGGTTCTTTGTGGCTGGTTTCTTTCACTTAGCATAATATTTCTGAAATTCATCCATGTCGTATCATGTATCTCTGTACTTCATTCCTTTGTATGGCCAAATAATATTCCATTGTGGCTATATCACTTTGTATTAATCTCTTCATCAGTTGATGGGCATTTTGGTCATTGCCTCTTTTGGGATATTATGAATAATGTTATAAGTAATTGTATTTTAATTCCATCAACTATTTGCCAAGTGCATGCTCTGTGCCAGCCATTGCCTTAGGGGTATAGGATTGACAAGAATAAGACTGTCCCTGCCCTCAGAGAGCTCAGCCTAGCAGGAGAAATTCACCACATGTACGAATATCCACTCACATAGTAGAGATAGGATGAGATACTATAATGGGAGTGGTCCGCTTTAGTCATTGGTGGCTACAGAGAGGATATGAACTTTCAAGGTGGCCGTTGAAGGATGAGTGCATTAGGTTGCAGCAGGGGCATCCTGGACAGAAGGAATGGAATGAGCCAAAGTATGGCAGTATGCAAGAACATGGGACATTAGTGGAAGAGGCAATGGCTTGCCAAAGCAGAGTTCATGGAGATGAGAGGCTAGAAATGACGCTGGGCCATTTCCAAATGGGAAGGTCACTTAGTGTTCATAATAAACAGAAGCTCCAATGTAGAAACAGTTGAAGGTGCATGGCTCCCCAAAGTATAATTTCTTGATGCAGTTAGTCCCCTTTCCCTGGTTGATTGTCACGTGCTTCTCTCATGTATTTGTAGGTGACCAACACCCAGATATTCCAGCTTCAGTTTCATACTGGATTCATACCACTGGAAACCACAGTTTTAAAGTTCACCAAGTGAGTGCTACTTGGACCGAAATGCCTTTTCAATATAAGCAGCTGGGAAATGCTGGAAGCCTAATACCCAAGGTTCCTTTGCTCTGTGCTGCAGCAAGCCCTGGAATCCTGTGCTGCAGGACTGTTGAGTGTAGCTTAACAACACAGAGAGCCTGGTTGCATTTCACAGCTTGCATTTGGGTATAATTTGTCTTGAGTGCAAATGGATCAAAGACTTCAAATAGAAGGGTCTAAAATTCCATGTGAGAGAACAAGACTGAACAAAGAGGAAACAAAGTATCAATACTGTGGCCCTTTGCATCTGTGTATCCCTTTGTGTTTTTCAACAGTGATGGCAGTTTAATCAATGGTATGATATGAGCAATGACCCTTGAGACAGGATGCCAGGCTATAGCACTAAAGCAGGGTACCCTTCTGTACCAGAGAATGAACCTTAGTTGCTTTATTATAATGTGGTTTAGGGAACTCAGAGGGATGGCTGAAGCCAGGGTGATAGGTGGGAGTTGTGGGAGTCAGGGTAAGGGTAGACATTCAAGAGCTCAGGGTGGCAGCTGGGGACTATCTCACTATGTTAACAACTAATTTAGCCTTGCCTGGGCATACTGGCTGGATCTATTGCCCTACTTCCTAACATGCTTTTATATGCAGTAATATCCAAATTCTTTAGTTGTACTTATTATTCTCCCCTTTCCTCTAGTGAGGCCAGAAGAGTAAAGTACCTTATCTGGTTAGTGATTGATTTTTCCCTAGAAATGAGTCTTAGGGTTAACCTGAGTCAACCTACAATGGTGTCTGTGCTGAACATCATGCTGGATCCATTGTTTTTCACTGATCTTCTTTTAAATTGCTATTTAGACCTGAATTGGACGCATGTGATGTACCAGAAAAATATCCTCAGCTATTTCAGGTGACTCTAGATATAGAACTACAGCCCCACGACAAAGTGATAGACTTAACCCCACCATGGGAACATTACTGCACGAAAGATGTCAATCCCAGCATCCTCTTCTCTTCTCACCAGGAGCATCAAGAAACTCTGGTCTTAGGAGGTATGAGTCACCTGGTAGTTTTGTTTTCAGGATAAAGCCTCTGTGTTATTATCACTTTGACTTATTTCCTATTTCATTGATGCTGCATGGCCTTTTCTCTTGCAGGACAGGCTCCAATAGATATCCCTCCGGACAACCCCAGGCATTTTGGGCAAGGTGGCTTCTTTTCCTCTCTCTGTTGGCAAGGTACTTCTATGCATTTCTCTAAGTTATGTAGTTAGATACTTAAGTCATGTGGTGATTCTGTAAACATGGTTTGTTCTCAAAGCAGCTTCAAAAAAAGAAGCATTTAGAAGTCATCCCTGTTCTTCCTTACTTCACACCGTCCCTGCTCATTCTTTTTTCAAATCAGGCAGTTTGAAATTACCTCTCTACTTTGAACTTCATGGATACTCTTAGACTGATGTAAAAGGCCATTTAAAGCTGAATTCTACCTTTTCTTTCTATGCTGTCTTTTGCATTACATCTTTCCTGGACTTATGAATCAATGTGATATTTTCTAGGATTTCCCTTTATGCTGCCGACACACAAATTAACAAAAGACTCTATCTCCTGCCCTTGAGTACATATTCTGAAAATATAAAATCTGGCATTTCCCCCAGAGGGATCTCGGCACTAGGAGGGCAGATCTAAGCTTCCCCTGGTGCAGAAAAGGCAAATACTTTGCCCATATGTCTCTGCTACATGCTTTAACAGCCATGGCAAAAATTGGTCTCAATCATAGTATCCTTTTCCACCAAACCTGGACATGTTTTTAGAATCTCTCCAACATAACACTTCAGATTGCTGCCATCAGTAGACTGGCAATGGCATTCTATCCATACACATTCGCCTCCTTGCTATAGAGTTTGCTGAGGTTAACTGCAAGATTGAATGTAGAATTGAATCGTAAGGACTTTCTGTAAGAAAGGGGTAGGAAAATAGCTTTGACAACGCTGTGGTTAGAGTTTTCTTGGTTGACCTTTCTTCACTGTGTGAACATGAGACAGTATTCCTGTTGCCTATGGAATTTTCCATGTTTTGTGAAAAAAAAAAAGTTCACAGAATTCCTTTGAATTAAAAGCCTTACTTTCAGAATTTCCTCCTGGGAAATGGGAACTCAGAGGGATGGCTGAAGCCAGGGTGATAGGTGGGAGTTGTGGGAGTCAGGGTAGGGGTAGACATTCAAGAGCTCAGGGAATTACCTCCTGGGAAATGGGACCAATAACATAAAAAAATTGGAAAACCCAGTGAAATCTAGATAACAGGTTGACTCCCCAGTTTCCCCCAGTAACAAGTCCCCTACATCTTCCCGTCCTCACATAAGGGCTTTTAATTAAACTTCACTTTTTCCTCTCCACTGACATTGTAGTAATTTAGAAGTCATTCCTGTTAGTAGGCTCTGAAATAGGTTTTAGCAGAAATGCACAATTTCTTATCTGAACTTCACAGAAGTATTTCAGGAATGCAAAAGTTTTTTAATTTTAGGCGATATGGGATATAAATGGTATATTACTCAGCATCCCCAGCGGCATCTCAGACAACTTGTAATGGAGCGTATTAATGTTTCCGCAGTGAAACATGTAAAAATAATCACTTTGGGTGAGATAAATGAAGAGTATACATATGTACGTATCAGTTCTGGTCAGATTTTTCCACCAGCCAAATTTGTTCCAGACTTAGGGAAACCTTTCCCTTTTCATAGCTTTTTGCATTTCAGAATCGGGAATTAGGGATGTGGATCTGCCCTTGATTTAGAATGTGGGTCTACCTAACATTAAATAACCAAGTTTCCTTGAAGGATCTGTCTCAAGGAGGGCCTGGAAAGTCACCCATCAGCCTCGCCATCCCTTCCCCAGAAGAGACCTCTTCCCTGCTGCCCACTTTATGCTGAATGTATCACCGTCCAGGATGGTATAGGGACCATCCTGAGCGGAATCTCTGTGGCTATTCACTGGTTAGGTGTGTGGTTGGCTTCTACTCCTGACTGTGGGAGGAAGGCCTTGCTTTTGGCTGCAGGCCACATGAAAAAAAAAAAAAAAAAGAGGAATCAGCAAAGGATTAAGAAATTATGGGACTTTTTTTCAAAGCACCTAGAAGAGTACCCGGAAGATGATAATCATAATCATAAACACTTAGGTACTACTTAATATTGATCTGAACACTTTCTGTTTATCATCTCATGTAGTTCTCACCATAGCCATTGGAGTTAGGTACTATTGGTTACCCCCATTTTGCTGAGGAGGAAACCAAGGCACAGAGAAGTAAAGTAACTTTCTCAGTGTCACAGAGCCAGTAATTAGAGCTGGGATTCAAACCCAGCCTGTCTGGCTCCAGACTTCCTGCTTTTCCCTGCTCCACGATACTGCCTCTCAGCTGCTCAACAAAAGGTGATTGGATGATGGGAAATACATCCAGCAGTTTTCTATTGGTAAGGGTCTGAGAGCATTGTTTGCTCAGGGCTGCTGCCTCTCTCTTTCAGAGTTATGTACCAACTCTAACTCACAAAAATCAGTAATGCTGGGGCCAGTAACTAACTATTTATTGGCATATTGGCCTTCCTTAGATCAGAAATCGGAAAAATCATTCTGTGAGGAGGACCATGCTGCCCTAGTGAATCCAGAAAGTGAGCAATCGGATGATGAACTGCTGACCCTTTCCAGTCCACATGGCAATGCTAGTGGTGACAAACAGCATGGAGCTAAAAAGCCCAGCAAAAAGCAGCAGGAGCCAGCTGCCCCTCCACCCCCTGAAGATGTGGACCTTCTGGGTCTAGAAGGATCTGCAGTGAGTAAGAACTTCTCTCCGCCAGTGGCTCCTCCCACTAATTCTGAACTGCTGAGTGACCTGTTTGGAGGTGGAGGTGCGGCGGGGGCTGCCCAGGCTGGACAGTCAGGGGTGGAAGACATGTTTCATCCGAGTGGACCTGCGTCTACCCAGTCGACACCACGCCGCTCTGCCCCCTCCACCTCTGCATCTCCAACCCTAAGAGTGGGAGAAGGTAATTTTTTCCATGTTACACTAAACCTCTCAATTTTGAATTGGAACCTTTGGGCCAAGCAGGTAGAATTGAACTTTCCTAATAAGCTAGACTTTTCTGGTCTCCCTGAAAGTCCCTTAGAGGTCTCTGTTTTCAGTTAATGGGGAAATGTCCATTTTGGTAGGACAGTGTAAGAGTGAATATTTGAGCTCTTCGCCCTTTCTTTGTTTTTTTTTGTTTGTTTGTTTGTTTGTTTGTTTTCCTCCAAAGCTTCAATCTCTGGGCTGCTTTAGTTACTTCTTCTTGGAGATGTAGATTGATGAATTATTACTAATAATAACAGCTAATATTTGTGGGCTACTTACTATTTGCCAAACATGGAATTTAACACTAAACATGGATTCAGTTATTATAAAAATCTGGCAGGTGCTTTTATTATCCCTATTTTTTAAAGTTTATTTATTTATTTTGAGAGAGAGAGAAACAGAGCACACAAGCTGGGGGAGGGGCAGAGAGAGAGAATCCCAAGCAGGTTCTGTGCTGTCAGTTGCGAGCCCAACGTGGAGCTGAACTCATGAACTGTGAGATCATGATGTGAGCTGAAGTCAAGAGCCAGACACTTAACCTCTGAGCCACCAGGCACCCCATCCCTATATTTATAGTTGAGGAAATGGAGGTTTAGGGTCAAATTAGTAGCATACATTTATAAGGCTAATCATTGGTGAGGCCAGGGTCCAAAACTGGGCTATTTGACTTGAGAGCTCGCTCTTAGTTTTTCTGTAATGTCTTCCTGGAACTGTAATTTTCTAAATCCACTTTGGTTATGCAAGGGAGTACTTGGTTACCTCAAGATATATTTAAGGGACTCATGCCAGCCGCACAGCTGACTGTAGCAGATGAGCCCTTGCCAGTTGGTGCCCACGTGGTTCAGCTTCATTCTGCTCATTGCTGCAGACTTGACCTTTCCTGTGACTAATCATCTGCAATTTTTTTGAAATTTGCAAGACACAGTAGATGACTAAGCATTTTAGCTGCCCCTTCTTACCTGATATCACTATTAACCAAGATGACATCATATTAGGAAGAGTAAAGAGAAATGTCTCAACTCTTCACTTATATGGTAATCTGCGGGGACTTCCTTTCCCAAGCTAATCCTTCAGTTCTCAGAAGGCTCTGGGTGGTCTTGATTTGTAGTAAGTAGTTCAGTTGGAAGCATTCTTTGTAAGAGTGAGTCTTAAAATCCTGGAATGTGGTTGCTGAGGCTCAAACTCCTACATTAGTTATTGATGGAGCCACGGTGGTACCCTGGTGCCCTGAATCCCAGGCTGTTTCTTCTATATTTGGCTTCGTTTTATCCAGTTCTTACTCACCACAGTGAATTAAAGGTGTCAGGGAAGAAAAATCTGCAAGATCCAGACTATCATAGTACTCAGTCATGTTTCAAGACCATGTACCTTGTGTGACTTTATTTAATTCATCACAGTCCCATGAAGATAGTTATGTTCTGGTGTCAGAGCTAGAAGGGATCTTTGAGAGACATTAGTTAAATCTGTGCCTCAGGTTGTAGATAATGAAATTAAAGCTGGATATATTGATTGACTTGGCTTTCTGAACCTCAGTTTCACTGTCTATAGAATGAAGATAATACTACTGTGTGATAGGGAGAGACTGAGAATCAGCTGAAGTATTTTTTATGAAAGGCAATGTAAACCCTAAGAAATGATACAATATTAGTTTTATTGTGTTGTTGCCAGAGATCTCAGCTGCTGGCTTTGTTCTAGTCTTCTTAGTATATTCACAAACTTGTCCTCACTTCACTAAATCTGCATCTAGTTTCTAGCAAGTTATTGAGAGGCAGTGTTTTGGGAACAGCATTTGAGTTACATAGCAACACTCATTTTCTCCTCTCTTTCACTTTCAAGCGAGCCAAAGACCACTAAAAACATAAAACTAAGCAAAGCCTGGTCAGTGAGGTTTTCTAATGTTCACCTTAATAGCAAACCCCTCCTGCCTGGTATTTGTCCATTAATTTATTGAATACAAGCACAGTTTATTCATTGGGCATCTCCTTTGGTCCAAACATGGTTTTGCCACTTATGGAGGGCCCAAGAAGCCCTCATTTATAGTGTTGACGGATCTTCCAATGGATAAATCTACAGTCCTCCTTTGTCCACAAAGATGGGATTCTTCCTGAGGTCAAAAATCCTCAGGTTCCATTGTTGGCCCTGGAGGAAGTTTTAAGGATAAGATGGGCCTGTGGAGCAGCCCAGAATGCAAGCTTCATCCCAGTTTTTCAAATATTTGGCCTAAGGCCTGGCAATAGTGGCAGCTCTTGAATATTTATTGAATGAATGAACTCACAGGACAAAGAAACACATTTTTCCTTTTTTTTTTTCTAGGTGCCACCTTTGACCCATTTGGAGCACCTTCTAAACCATCAGGTCAGGATTTGCTGGGTTCTTTTCTGACCACATCTAGTGCTTCCAGTGACCCCTTTCTTCAGCCTACAAGAAGTCCTTCACCTACAGTGCATGGTAAGAACATATTTTATATTGTGTTCAGTGGAACATAGTTTTCCACAAAATAACAATAGGTTCTCAGATGTAAAAGCATCCAGTAGGTGTTTGTTTTATTTTGTTTGGGGAAGCCTATATAATGCATCTCTCTTTTTTTTTTCTTTAAAAAATTTTTGTAATGTTTCTTTATTTTTGAGAGAGAGAGAGAGAGAGAGAACGCAACAAGTGGGGGAGGGGCAGAGAGAAGGAGACACAGAATCTGAAGCAGGCTCCAGGCTCTGAGCTGTCAGCACAGAGCCCAACATGGGGCTTGAACCCACGAACCACAAGATCATGACCTGAGCCCAAGTCAGACACTTACCCAGCTGAGGCACCCAGGCGCCCCTCTCTTTCGGAAATTAACAATTAAGTTAACATTTTATTTTATTTTTCAGAATACAATCATTCTATTTAAATTCAAAATGAAATGTGTAGGCCTATAATTTTTGCAAAAGAAAGGAAAGAAAACACATTTGTTTAAAGCAGGCTGTCAAAAGATGGTATGTTTGGGAGGGAAATATTATTGGTATCTTTAGATACCTTTACAAAGAAAACTCACAACCCTCTGAACTAAGTAGATCAAGTATTTTTATTCATTTTAGAGAAAGATACTGAGACAGATAACTATTGACTTCCTTAAGATGAAGTATCTAGTTAAAAATAGAAAATATACCAGAACTTTTATCTCTTAATTCCCAGGGTGATATATATTTTTCTCAACTCTGCTGCCTCACTCTGTGCCCATGCAAAATACCAACGGCTCCTGCTTAAATTAAATCCATATGGACATTGAAGTCCAAAGTAGTATCAATAAACAGGTTAGTTTTAATAGCCTTCGAATGGTTGCAGAACATATTGTAGACACTGGATTTGAACAATTAGAATTTAATCATTTTTTTTTACCATGGATAAAAGTTTATTATTTTATTTTATTTTTTAAAAATATAATTTATTGTCAAGTTGGCTAACATACAGTGTGCTCTTGGTTTTAGGGGTAGATTCCTGTGATTCATCGCTTACATACAACACCCAGTGCTTATCCCAACAAGTGCCCTCCTCAGTGTCCATAACCCATTTCCCCTCTCTCCTGACCCCCCATCAACCCTCAGTTTATTCTCTGTATTTAAGAGTCTCTTATGGTTTGCCTCCCTCCCTCTTGTTTGTAACTATTTTTTTCCCCTTCCCTTCCCCCATAAAGTAGTTACATTAATATTTTAAAAGCTCTGGGATATCTTGAGCACATGAAATGTGGCTAGTCTGATTTTAAATGCTCTCTAGGTATAAAATACACACCAGGTTTCAAAACTTAGTACAAAAAAAGAATGTAAAATATCATTAATATTTTCATATTGATCACAGAAGATAATATTTTGACTATATTGGGTTAAATAAAATGTATTAAAATTAATTCCATCAGTGTTTTTTTTAAATCTTTTTTGATGTGACCACTAGAAAATTTTGAATCCCATGTGAAGCCCACTTTATATTTCTCTGATATCTACTTGTAAGTGCAAAAGGGTATCATTTAGGTAACTCTGATTAAAACTGGAGCTCTTTAAGTGGAGGACAAATGACTTTGAGCTAGAGAATTGTAGCTTATACCTGATGTTGAAGGCTATGGAACAGTACTGGCCTCAACCTGGAAGGTGAGGTCCTGTGGAAGGCATCTTGTGGAAAGAGCTTGCCTGGTGAATTCAGTCTAGTCATCAGCTTGACTTCTTGGAAGCCATGCAAACACAAACAGAAGATGAATTGTACAACTTTGGTCAAACTCTAACGTCACTAAACATGAGAACTCATTCCAGGAATAACTTTTGTGGGTGATTTCCAATTGGTCTTAAATCTCAAACTATTTGAAGTGGGTCCACCGGACAACATACAAGAAATTCACCTCTCACCCTTGAATAGTTCCCACTGAAGAGAATCTCCTGATTGGAAGCTGGTTACTTTGGGATGAAAGATGCAGGGATAGAGGTTAAACCTATTGTTTTTGATCACTTATTTAAAATGTAAGTCATGTCATTGCTGTGCTGAAAATGCATCTTTATGCCACTCAGCATGAAAGTTAGAGTCCTTAGATGGCCTTTATGGCCCTATGTGCTTTTGACCTGAGTGGTGTGACCCATATCCCCTCCCTCTTGCCCTCTCCATTCCAGCCATACTGTCCTCTTGCTGTTGTACCGGCTGTCCCCTCTTTCCCAGGCATTGGTGTGATGAACTTCTTCACCTCCTTTGATCTTTCTCACCTGGCACCTTCTCAGTGGGGTCTACTCTGACTGCTCCATTTCATATCACAACTCATCCCTGTGCCCGGACTCTAGATTTTCCTTTCTGCTGTATTGATCAACTTCCAAAATCCTCAATAATTTACTTACATGTTTTGTTTCTTTTTTTGTTTCCCATCTCTCCCCACTAGAATATGAGCTCATAAAGGCAAGGAGTTTAGTTTGTTTTGTTCATTAATGCTTCACTAGTGCCTAGAAGAATTATTGGTACATAGTAGATGTTATCTATCTTACCATGTAATATGTAAATATAAAATGAATTAACTCATTTTTTTCCTAAGTCTCTTTGAAACATAGTTAGTGATAGTGTTAATAAGGTTATGTATTTTCCTGACTTTAATACTTTGAACTTATTATTTTCATAAGGATACTATCTTTTGTGTCCCATAGGTATGGATGTTCATAGTTCAGTATGACAATTCTGGACTCAGTTCTCTGTTTTTTGTTAATTGGTTAGAAGATGTTTGTCACCCACTCGAAGCCAGTTAGCACCTCTTTGTTTTGCTGCTATACTTCTTGTTTTGTCCTGTGTCATGCCAGACTGAAAAGAATTTTCCACTATCCTTCCTGAAAAAAACAATTATTCCACTGTTAGCGGGTCAGTTGCATTATCTTCACACAGGATAACATATAGGTCAGACTCAGATGTCAGATTAGGAGGTCAAATTGCCCACCTTAAATACTTCCTGCCTTTGAGTTCTACAGATATTTATTGAACATCTACTCTGAAGAGAACAATCACTTGGGGCATAGTGTGGAATAGAAAGTAAATAACCATAATAAAAAGCAAAATAGAGATTGAAAGTGTTAGGTAATTACCTTTCCATTTGTGTATTCCTATATCTTCAACAGATTTTAAATTTCTTGAGGACAATGTCTTTTAGTTCTCTGTTCCCTTGTATGGTGCCTTGCATATGGTAGATGGTCGTAAAGATTTGTGGGCTTGATTAGTAACAAAGTTGGAGTTCTAACACCTATTTCTACATCCTAGTTGAATATAAGACTATGATCAGAAGTTAAAGAAATTAAATAGCAAGTGTTAGTGAAATTGTTTGATTTCTATCACATTTTTCGTGGGTTACTATGGTAGAAGAGGAATAGAAAGGAAATAACTCTTATGGCTGATAAGGACATGTTCTTTTCAACTTAATGATGGGAAAGTACAAGAAGTCTTGTACAGACAAATACAAGACTTGGTAGTGCTAATTTTGGTGCTCTGGTGGTGGTGGGGTGTGTGTGTGCATGTGTGTGTGTGTGTGGTGTGTGTGTGTGTGTGTGTGTGTGTGTGTGTGTGTGTGTTTAATACTATTTGCCATGTAAGTTTAATGTTTGCATTTTACCCACTGATTTTATGGACAGAACCTACAGATGCCTTAGAAATAAATTATTTCTTATGGGACCTTGTTTCTTATTTGGATTTTATAGGTTCAGAAAAAACTTACTCTACCAATGTGTATTCCTCTAACATACTGATTCTTTGTAGCTGAACATTTCTTTTAATTCCTGCATTTGGAATTTTGAGAGGGGCCAGCATGATTTCTTTTGAAGCTGCAGTAAATTTGTTTTGAGTGACAGTAGACTCTGACACCAGCATGGTGGATGATGTATAGCTGCTCAATACATGTTCTGACTGACTCATCATTCTTTGTTCAGTCACAGCAGAGGAGAAAACAAAATTTCAGTTCTAAGCTGATCATGGCTCTCCTACACTTATTAATACCAGCTTAAGACAAATTGAGCTTAAGTTTCTTTTCATCTTTTCTTATTGGCCACTGACTTTGTGTTAAATGTAGAGGTGGGACACACAAAGTGAATAAGATAGTTCTTGCCTTCAAGGAGCTAACAATTTAATGGAGACAGACATATGCGCAGTTATAATTCGAAGTGTGGATGGAAGTAAAATATAGGTAACCCAAAGAAGGAAGAGTAACAAAGAGTATATGGGTTCTACAAACTGTCGCATAAGTAACCATACATGGAGACACAAAGATATCAATATTGCAAAATGTTTGGAGAGCCCAGAAGGAGATGAATCATGTGGGACCATGGCAGGTCACGCAGGCTTCATGGAAGGGACAGTATTTATTTGTGTGAACTCAGAAAAGTGGGTTCTCAGTTATTTTGTTGCGATTCTTTCTCTTCTCCCCATTTCTTCTGCAGCGTCTAGTACACCTGCTGTGAACATTCAGCCAGATGTTTCAGGAGGCTGGGATTGGCATACCAAACCAGGTAAAAGTCAACAGGTTATTTTTGTGCGTATTTAGCCAACTGCTAAAGCATAATCCTTCACTGAGGCTATAATGAGTACTTATAGAGTATCATATAGCTCACCTATGTAATTTCCTAAAGACTCACATTCTCATGGAGGTTTTCACACTGCCTTTATGGCATGACAATAGTGTGTTTTATACATTATTTATAACTATTCTCAGTTTCATTTGCTGAATGTCTGTCTTGACAATAGAATTAGACAAATCTGGGTATACAGCTAACTCAACCACTTAGTGACACTTGGATTTTTTTATAAGCCTGAGCCTCTGTTTTTTAAATCCATAAAATAGGGTTTATAATTCTTGTCCCACACAGCTACATGTTTTTTCTAATATACATTTTTTTTTATTTTAAAGAGAGAGAAAGAGAGAGGCTGGGGGGTCAGAGGGAGAAAGAGAGAGAATCTTAAGCAGGCTCCATGCTCAGTGCGGAGCCCGATGTGGGGTCAATCCAACAATCCTGGGATCATGACCTAGCCAAAATCGAGAATCGGATGCGCAACCAACTGAGCCACCCAGGCACCCCTGTATAAGTGAAATAGTTCATATGAAATTTTCTGGCATAGAGTAGGTACTGAATAATCTGAATAGTCTTCTTTCTTTTTTTAAAAATTTTTTATGTTTATTTTATTTTTGAGTGAGAGAGAGACACACACACACAGACAGAGCGTGAGTGGGGGAGGCGCAGGGAGAGAGGGAGACACAGAATCCAAAGCAGGTTCCAGGCTCCGAGCTGTCAGCACAGAGCCTGATGCAGGACTCGAACCCATGAACCGCAAGATCATGACCTGAGCCAAAGTCGGCACTCAACCAACTGAGCCACCTAGATGCCCCTGAATAGTCTTTCTCAACAAAGGGTTTGTTGTAGGGCTGAATTTGTCTGTAATAAATAAATTCTCTTTCTCATGGCTAGTATGGTATTTCTTGAGAGCCATCTTCATGTGATTGCATTTCCAATGCTGTGCGGGTTAACACACACACACACACACACACACACACACACACACACACACACTATATGCTTATCACAGCAACTTTTTGAAGCGGTTGCTGTTTCTTTATTTAACCAAGGAGAAAATGTTGAAGCTCAGAGAAGTTAAGCAACATGCCAAAAGTTACTCAGCTAGGAAGTGGCATTCAGAGCCAGGCCTGACTCCAAATCCCAGCGGAAAGAATGGAGTCAGGTGAGATGAGAGGTAAACATTGGATGTAGTAGTTTGCAGGGATGGCTAGGAAATGACATATGCCTCCTCTGTTCCCTGTCCCTGCTCCAGGCCACTACTCACTAGCAACTTGTAACATCTTTACAAAACCCTGTCCTAATTTCCCCTAAGAGGTAAAATGAGCAGTAGCCCTGGATTTCTGAATTCCAGAATTCAGCCTCCGACAACTAACTCATTTTCAATGATTTTATTTCCTTTTCAGGAAGCTTTGGAATGGGAAGCAAGTCAGCTGCCACCAGCCCAACAGGATCCTCGCATGGCACGCCCACGCATCAAAACAAACCACAGACTCTGGATCCTTTTGCTGACCTTGGGACTCTAGGTATGAACTCAGCAGGTTAAGATATAAGTAACATTTACTTATGGCTCAAAGCCTCACATCTAAATCTTTGGTGTTACAACAAGCTGGTATTGTTACCTGGGACCTAGAATAGTACGTATTCTTAAGCAATGCTCTAAAATCTGAGACTGGCTTTTTAAAAAAAGGAAACGGGCCCCAAGTACTGGGTTGGAACTAACCCCTATTAAATCGTTTCTCCAGTGCCTAATTTTGGTTTAGTAGCATGAGTACAGTCAGAACTTCCAGGAGTACCTCACAACACAGTTTGGCTACAGCAAAGGTAATGAATGTGTACAGAAATGCTGAGAGAAGAGGCCAGTCGTATAGATTTGTGATGTATAGGGCCAGCCATGCACAGGCCTTCCTGTGATGTTCCCCCTGAGATCCTCACACTGGCATCCCTCTTCTCTCCACTGACTACAGTGCTCTCTGCTTAGTTTGTAAAATTCCATACAGAAAATAGACTCTGTATAGAATTCTCAAAGCGTTTTTTATCATATGTTGATCATTTTTGAGGGATAAGTGTTCCATGAGCAAGTGATTTTGGAAGCGCTAAGTTGCTAAGTTCTGTGGACTTGGATTATTGCAAAAACTTCTGAGCGTACCTGTTCTTGGTGAGGTTCCCCAAAAGGATACAGTTTGCAGGGTTCTCATCTATCTCACCAAGGAACCTTTTTTCAAGGAACAGCTTGTTGGACTAGCATATTATGAAACCTTTTCTTCGTCCTTTTTCCTTTCTTCTCCGTGCAGTGCAGAGTTAAATAAGGGAGTGGAGATAGCCCTCACACACAGTTTTGAATTGGCCATATTGATAGTTTAGATTCTCAAGAGAGCCCTTATGAGGCATTTAGAGCTAAATTGTCTTAAGGGAATAAGAACGTGACTCCATTTTTGCCAGTAATTGTATTGGAATCTTAACCTTCCATCATGCCCTCTTTAGAATTGTTTTTTCTTTTAATAACTCTTAAAATCATTTTCCTTTCTCTCCTTTTCCTTTCTCTTCCTTCTTAATGTAAGTTTCAAATTTTAAAATAATAACAGGTGAAATTCTACTTCAAATAAAATCTTATTCACTGTTCATTTTTTTATTCATTCCACAATTATTTACTAAGTGCCTTCTGTGTGTTAACATTGTCTTAATAAAAACCAACCAAACAAGAAAAACCAAAACAACATCCCTGCTTTCCTAAAGCTTATATTCTAGAAAAGGAATGAAATAGTAAATGAATAAATATGTGATATAATGTCAAATAAAAATAACAATTAATGTTTATTGGGGCTTTACTGTGTGCCAGACACTATTTTAAGTGTTTTACGTTTCATTTAGTCTCCCCAATAATCTTTTTTTTAATGTTTGTTTATTTTAGAGAGAGAGAGTGAGCGAGCAAGCACAAGTTGGGGAGGGGCAAAGAGAGAGGGGGACAGAGGGTCTGAAGCAGGCTCTGCGTTGACAACATAGAGCCCGATGCAGGGCTCGAACTCATGAACTATGAGATCATGACCTGAGCTGAAGTTAGACACTTAACCAACTGAGCCACCCAGGTGCCCCTATCCTGAATAATCTTTAAAACAATTGTTTTAAGTTTATTTTGAGAGAGAGAGGAGAGAGAGAGAAAGCACATGCATGAGAGCAAGGCAGGGGGAGGGGCAGAGAGAGAGGGAGAGAGAGAATCCCAAGCAGGCTCCATGCTGTCAGCACAAAGCCTGATGTGGGGCTCGAACTCATGAACTGTGAGATCATGTCCTGAGCCAAAATCAAGAGTTGGATGCTTAACGAGCTGAGCCACGCAGGCACCACCCCCCAATAATCTTTTGAAGTAGAGACTGTTATCCTCATTTTGCAGATGATGAGGAAACTGGGGCACAAACGATTAGGTCACACTCCCGAGTCATGGGTTTTCAGCACCATGATGTCTGGGTCTGGAGCTCACACTCCTAAGCCCTGTGCTAAGTGCTATAAAAGAAAAAAAGCAGAGAGGGATGGTGAGTGATAGATGGCCTGGGGTGTTATTTCAGGTATCAGGTGGTTAGGAAAGGCCTCTCTGAAGAGATGATCTTTATAGGAAGTTCCTTTTAAAAATCCAGCATCACCTCTTGCATTTAGACATCATGTCATTTTAGGCAACTTTAATCCGGAATCATTCCTTTGCCTTTTTTTTTTTTTTTTTTTGCCTTTTATGACATTGATCCTTGAAGGATAGAGGCCAGTTGAGAAAGTCTCAATTTAGGTTTGGTATTAACTTTGATCACTTCCCTAAAAGGGTATCTGCCAGGCTTCTTTATCATAATGTTATTATTTTTTCCCTTTGTAATTGATGAGTTAGCTGGAGGAGATAATTTGCGACTACCCTATATGAGAATATTCTATTCTCTATCTGATTTAGCTACTGGTTTTAGCAGTCATTAATGATTCTTGCCTGAAGCAGTTATTACTACAATGGTTGCAGAATTGTGATTTTTCTGATTCTTCCCTTCTTTCTACATATATTAATTGACACTGTAAAAAAAAATTTCCTTTTCTTTCTCTCTCTCTCATCAGAATGGCCTAATAGATTCTTTTTTGATTCATTACTGTCATTATTTTCTCTAATGTTCATGTCTAATATTTGGTTTGGTTTGTGAAATCCCCTCCTTTTTTCTGGATTCTGTGTTCTTTTCACTCAAGTTCATCATTTTTTGAAAACTTTCTTTCTTAACGGCACAAGATGTTCTAGGCTTGTTGTGAAATGTTTTCTCCCCAGTCCTAGAATCAGTCATTCCCCAAGGAATCCTTATTCCTTTTTGTGGAGAATGATATTTGGAAACCAGGATCTGTGCACTAAGTGTGTTCATTGGTACTGGGGTGGGAGTCATTGCTCTGCCTTTCAGGAGCTAGATAGAGATAGGAGATGCGTGGATATAGCTACATATATAATCCTATCCAATACACAGGGCGCTCCTTTGCCTTGCCCTTTTCCACATATGTATTTTCCATTTCCCTGGATCTCAACAACATTAATTGCCACACGACAAAAATTTCAGAATAGCGACACCCATGTCACTACAACAACCAACCTGTTGGGAGGAGTTCAGGAATTCTTTGTCATTTTTGAAATGTAATTAATTCTTACAGTCGCTGGGAAAACTAGTTTCCTAAATTCCTGCATGTTTCAAGTCACGTAACTTAGGAAACTTAAGTGAGTTTCCTAAAGCCACACAGTGAACAGGTGTATAAGCAGGGCTACAAGCCAGAATTTTTGACACCTAGGCAGTTGCTTTGAAGATTAAAATCAAACTTCCAAATTACATAGCTGCAGTTCAGAAAAGACAAAAGACAGTGTCCTTCTCCTAAAGGTGTTTTCACATTGAACAATTCTGTTCCATACAGCAGTGCCTTAGTTCCTCCCATAGACATTCTGATCTAATTGGTCTGGCGGTGGCCTGAATATAGGGAGTTTTAAAAGCTCCCCAGGTGATGGTAATGCCCAACCACAGCTGATAACCAACTGCTGTAGCTTTTAATGAGGATAGCAGTGGCCTCTGGGTTTAGCAGCTGCTTTGCATTTTTGTCAGTTCCCTGCTCCGGTAGTATTAAAAATTAAATTTCTGAACATGGGAAGAGAAGATTCTGGAAGAGTGGGCATCCGAAAGTCCTACAATGTTGACACCCCTCGAGAACAGGATCTGCATTTGTCTTTTCACCACCGTGTCTGCAGCCTAGCGTGTGAAGGATGTTCGATAGTGTTTTATAAATGAATGAATAAATGGCAGTGTAATGGGAATAAGGAAGCTTTTTTTTTAGTGTTTAGAAGTTTCCATATTTATTTAATTAAATAATGTATATATATCAGAAGGAAGATAGTAAGCATCCTTAGACTGTAAAATGAAATTCCAGTGCAGAATGAATACCCAGCCTAAGGTGTATGTTGATGTGCTGTTGGCAGGAGGGCCCAGGTCCTCATGAAGAGACGCTTCATGCTAAGTTATGCACTGACAGGGGGCAATGCCAAGCCTCAGAGCTTCTGTCGTCACCTTTTCCTGTTACCAAGTATTTATTAAGCCCTTATGATGTTTCAGTGTATTCTGGGCATATGAACTTGCATTATATTATAATGTATAATGTCTCTTAATTTGCTTAATTCATGGTTTGTGAAATATATTCATATAGCCTTTGTGTCTTTATGGTATACCTGTAACATAGATGTAGTTCTGGTTTTACAAATGAAACTGAGACTCAAGGAGGTGAAGTTTTTTCACTGAGCTTCAGAAGAGCAGGGATTCTCCATAGACCATATTCCCAATGCCCAGTACTTTATATGGCACACAGATGCTCTGTAAATACTGATGAGTGAATGTACGAATGGATGAATAAGTATGTGCATGAATGGGTGATAAAGCTGAGACTCAAACTCAGATTGACTCCAAGTTCCAGGGTCCATTATACAGCATTACCACTGGGGAAAGAAGGAGGAGCCCCAGATCAAAGTAAAGGGAGAGATCTCTAGAAAGAAGAGATGGTAAGGGATAAATTGTAGTGACAGGCTCAGAGATTTGGGGAGGAATTAGGGATTATGGGTGCAGCAAATGAGCATGACATTTGGAGGAAGGATGCCTATAGTCAAGACTCAACTCCGTTAACTAGATCATGAGCAAGTCAGGAAACTTCTCTGAACTTCGGATTTCCTCATTTTTAGAGTGGGGTCAGTAGTACTACCTACCTCCCTAAGAGTGTTGTATAGACTGAAGGAAGTAATAGACACAAAAGTATTTTGTACATGCATATTAGTTATTTTATTATCACTGTTACTTTGGGTTTGGTGCACGAAAGTCTTCCTAGAGATCACCACATTTCAGTTTCTCATTTTACCTCTTTAAACACAAGACACTGTTGGTCTTTGTATTTTGGAAACAGCCCAGCACGAATGCAGTGAGTACTTAAAAGTTAGGAGACTGTGGAATCAGAATTCTACTTAAATTCCTGGCACAAATTAATAATCATTTTTTTAAAGCTTGAGTAAGATCCTTTACCCAGTTCAAAGTTGCCATAGTGCTGGCTGTGTTTATACTCCTGCAATGAAATGCAAGAAGTGTGAAATTGAAACCTACTTGTGAATTTTCAAGACATCTTTGTTTACTCACGGGCACTAACCATGTTTGTACTTACAACAAACAATGATTAATCGTGATCATTGAAGTTTAAGTAGTACCTTGATGAATGAATGTATTTTCTTTTATTCTCTCTTCTTGTCAATTCGGTAGTTATTTTTTTTTTCCCAGTGAGAAATAGAATGTGCTTATAAGGTGGGAAGGAGAGGAGACATGGCAGTGTGGGAAAAGACAGGGCTTTTCTGGCTTGGAGTCCAAGACTTGGATTCAAGTCCCAGTTCTGCCACTGCTGGCTGTGTGACTTAGAGAAAATCACTCAGCTGCTCTGAACTGCGGTTTGTATATCTGAAGAAAAAGATGGGGCTATTAATATACACCTAGAAACATCACAGTGGGGATTAAAGGAAATATATGCCTGCAATTCCTTTAATTATTAGGAAGGTTAATTGTGCCATCAGTCAAGGTAATTTCCACTAAAGTCACTGAAAACAAAAACTTGGGACATAGAACTAGAGGTTACTCAAAACAGCATTCCTCTCTCTCTCTCTCTCTCTCTCTCTCTGTTTCCATAGGTAGTTCTTCCTTTGCCAGCAAACCCACCACACCAACTGGACTGGGTGGAGGATTTGCGCCTCTCAGCTCACCGCAGAAGGCATCTCCGCAGCCTATGGGTGGAGGGTGGCAGCAGGGAGGTGGCTACAACTGGCAGCAGACACAGTCCAAGCCACAGCCCAGCATGCCCCACTCCTCTCCCCAGAACCGACCCAACTACAATGTGAGCTTCTCGGCCGTGCCTGGGGGGCAGAATGAACGTGGGAAAGGATCAGCTAATTTGGGTAAGGGTGATGGCGTGTAGCCTGACTATAGGGTAGCCTGTGTTGTCATGTTACCTGTATGTATGCCTGAAGAAGGAGACAGAAAACAATTCCAGTATTTTCTGAGTCCATCTTTCGTTGTAGAGATACAATAGGATCCCTCCCTCCCACTCTGTGCTTGAAGCACCTGGGTTTACCATGCTCTTGACACTCATCACATCATTTTGTGACTTAGGCTAGTGCACTTGTCTGTCTCTTTCTACACTGACCCCTGATGGAGAGCAGGTATGGTGTCATGTGATCATTAGCACCTAGCTGAGGGCTTGGCGTGCAATAAGCACTAAACGAATACTGAATGGATGTGAGCGGTGGAGCGGCTGGATCTTGAAGCTGTTATTCCTTTGGAAGAGGGGGGAGAGGAGAAAGGTTGGGAGCCTTGTAAGCTCTGTGTTCACATTTGCCCTTGGATCCTCATCAGAGGAGGGTGTATGTCTTGGGACATTTATCTTGCTTATGCTCTGGTTGGCAGATGTTTCAGATCACTGGGTTTCCTACATGGTTTTTTCCTCTCTTCTGAGAAGAAAGTTAAAAGAACACAAAATGGGCCAACAGCTAAGGCTAGAGAGTACTCTGGATAGGATTCAGTCTCTTCTTTTTTCTTTTTTTTTTTTTGAATGGGATTCTTGGTAACAAGTAAAAAAATACTGTATTTTGCATAGCAGCGATGGTTAAATTTGAGTTTGTCAAAAGTCCTGTTATATTTCCCATCTCAATTGATTTGGTCATACTCAAGAGCTGAGTCTTTAGGGGCGTGGTGAAGAAACAGGCCTTTCTCTTTGTAGAACATGGAAAAGGAAATTCTACTTTTTTTAGTAACTGTAGCTAACGTTGAGTGCTTGCTGTATGTCAGGTGCTGTTCTAAGTAGTTTCACGCATTATTTCATATAATCTTCAAAACCAACTCCACGTTGTAGATGAAGAATCTGTGACAGAGATAAATGAAGTAATTTCTTAAACCCATACAGCTTGTAAGTGACAGAACCAAGATTTGAACCCAGGCAATTCAGCTCCAGAACCCCTCCTCTTAACTGCCACACTCTACTTGATTCGACACAGATACCTTCTCAAAATAATAACATGACAGGGACTCTTTTGCCGGGAATATGTAACATCACATTTGTTCTTTGGTTCACGATGGGTATTGCTTGCACAGTTCCATAGAGTCTTGTGGCTCCCCCTCTATTTTTATTTTGAGTAGATGTAGGGTAATTGTCAGCAGTCGGCAGATATTTATGTAGCATCTTAAGTGTAGAAAACTTTGGGAATTATGGAAGTGAACAAGACAGGCAGGTTCCCTCATCTCAGAGCACTTGGATTTAGTGTGTGCATGTGTGGGTGTGTGTCCAGAACGTCTTACGGTATAGAGATGGCAAATGGCTTTCAATCCAGATGTCAACTTTGGTTGATGGGCATTGACAAGCATGGACTGCTGTGCTTCGGTTCTGTTTTGTTTTAATTTAATAAACATTTAAATAACCAGGCACTATTCTAAACTCCTGAAAATGTTAACTTCTCAATTCTTACAACAACCCTGTGAGGTAAGTAGTATTGTTAACACCATCCCTGTTTTACAGATGAGGAAATTGAGGCCGGAGGATAATAAGTAACTTGCCCCAAGGTCCCACTGCTGATAAGTGTAATTCAAGCCTGGGGAGTCCAGGCTTGTAATTCAAGCCTGGGGAGTCCAGCTATAGAGACTTTGCTCTTTGCCATCAAGCTAGGCTGCCTCTCCAAACATTGAGAAAGACTGTGAGGCCACAGCCAGACTTGGAGGAAAAGAGCGGTATGATGGGCTAGAGCTGTCAGTGGGTAGAACTGGGCATGGTCAGGAAAGTGGTGGCATCCGTGGACTTCAAGTACCAAAACCCAGTGTTAGTCCCATCACTGATACTAACTAGTTGTATAACTGGGGTGGGTGGGGTGGGGGTGCATCATGAGTATTTTCAGCTATAAAAAGATGATATGGTGGAAATGGTGTTATGGAGTTGGATTTACTGTAACAATCCAGCCTTGAGTTCTAGCTTTGCTGTGGATATGGCATATGATTCTGGAAAAATCTCTGAGGTTCTTCAAGCCTCATTTTCCTCATCTGCCAAATGGGCATGACAGTCTCATACCCTACTCATTGGGTTAAGTATAAGAAGATTAATATATGTGAAAGCACCTTGAAGACTCTTAAGTATTATGAGGTGATATGATTTTATGTTTAAGAGTAGAGACTATAATGATTTCTTTTTAAAACTTATATTGCAGAAGGGAAACAAAAAGCAGCTGACTTTGAAGACCTACTTTCTGGTCAAGGTTTCAATGCACACAAAGACAAAAAGGGGCCTCGAACAATAGCTGAGATGAGAAAGGAAGAAATGGCTAAGGAAATGGATCCTGAGAAATTAAAGGTGTGTGAGCTCCTGCCCCAGGGTGATTATTCTGTGTGAAAAAGTCCTGTGACAAGGCTATGGGTATGGAGCCTTCAGTGTTCCTGGTTCCCAGCTTCCTCACTGCTTCCCTCCATCCACTTTCAGCCAGAGCAGTTCTACTTTTATCTGTTTTGATTCTAGAAGTCTAGGTTAAGATTGGATTTGCGGAAAAAAGAATATTTCCCCATTAAAAAAGATTTGCCAACCAGCTACTCCCAGTTTAGCTTGGAAAGAAAAGAGTGGTTTCATTATGTGGATGTATTATGTGAGGTAGTGGAAGAGTTTTTGTAAAGATCAAGAGAATTGGAATGTTCGTGACAGACGGAGAGGTTGAATTCCTATGTGACAAAGTACTAAGTATGCTGATGCCAGAATGAACTGGGAGATGGGGCTCTAATCTGTTACCGCATTAAAGGGTTTCCAAAACCAGGACTAGCACAGCCAGTCCATCTTACACATTTTGAAAAAATGTAACATATTTCCAGACAGATTTGAACATTTGTGAAGGATACATAGATTCTTAGATTCTCTTTTGAATACAATATAGGATCCTTGGTTTGCATTTACTTTTTGCTTCATGTAACACTACCGAGACTCTATTTCTTCCAAAGCTCTGTGCTCCATCTTGACAACATTTGTTCACTAGGCAAACTCTGACAGTTTTTTCTATGGAAGAAAATAGTTTATGTCTTTTAAATGATGCTCGGTTGTTTAGTTGGTACATGGTATTTAGTTGCTTGGGAGAGTAGGCATTATTAACCTTGGCTAAACCATTCATTCACCAACGTACACACTGAGCTCCTACTATGTGCTAAATGCTGGTGTGTTCTTATAAACCCTTCAACTTAATCACCTCATTTGTGCAACCTGAGAAGACTCAAACTGTGAACATTCATATTACTACTTGGATTAATTCATTTAACAGTTTTCGAGTTTTCTTTTAAAGCTGTATTTTGAAGCAGTCATGTTATTTGTCTCCTGAGTTATAGTCTTGGTAAGAAACAGTACCTCTTCTCAAACAGCTCTGCCTAATGGCAAGGAAAAACACACACACGGGTGATTATGATAAAATATAGCACATATTAAGATAGAAACATGTTTAAGGGATTAGCACAGAGAAATTCCCCCCCTGCCCCGGGATATTTATTTAGTGTGTGTGTGCCAGATACTATACTAGACAGAGGCAGATAGCAGAGACCAAAATGGACATGGTCTGTGCCCCCATGGAGTTCATGCTTTAGGAGTGAGATTAACTCTGGGGTGGGGTAGAGAGGAAGGGATTCAAGCTCTCAAAGGCAAATGGTATGAAATTCCTGAGCAGGCTTTTAAAGGATGATGAAGGGTTAACAGGAAAGCCAAGGTAGGAGGTGAAAAATTATCCTAGGTAGAGAAAACAGCTTGGAGCATGCACAGTGCCCCATGTGGTTAATGTTGTTGGGGCAGAAGCCATTTCCAGAGACTAAGTGGAGACCTTAGGGACTTGAAAACCTTTCTATTTCCTAATTCCCTCTGCGTTTACAGATTCTGGAATGGATTGAAGGTAAAGAGAGAAATATCAGAGCACTTCTGTCCACGATGCACACTGTGTTGTGGGCTGGGGAGACCAAGTGGAAACCAGTTGGCATGGCTGACCTGGTAACACCTGAGCAGGTGAAAAAGGTATACAGGAAGGCTGTCCTGGTGGTGCACCCAGATAAAGTGAGTATGATCTGCCCTGGAAGAGCACTTCTCTGCTCCTTATTTCATTAGCTTATGACCATGTATTAAAACATTATACTCTCAATTTTCTGGTTATTAGGCCATTTAAATGATAAAGTCCATGGGCTAACATCAAGTATTTAAACAAATAGTTATACTTTATGAAGCAAGAGAAGAAATTAAACTATATATTACAATAACGGAATGGGAGGGCTTTCCCTAGGTATATGATTTATCACTGACTAGTTTTTTTTTCCAGTTTTTAAATAAACTTTATTTATTTATTTTTGAGAGAGAGAGAGAGAGAGAGAGAGAGAGAGAGAGAGAGAGAATGCACACACACGAGCAAGGGAGTGGCAGAGAGGGAGAGAGAGAGCGAATCCCCAGCAAGCTCCACACTGTCAGCATAGAGCTCAATGCAGAGCTTGATCTCACGAACGATGAGGTCATGACCTGAGCTGAAATCAAGAGTCAGACGCTTAACAGACTGAGCCACCATATGTGGATTTCTAAGGGGAGAGAGTTTTGGGGAGGTTATAATAATTAGGATCACATAGAGTGAGCTATAAAATAAGAAATGGCCTAATAGAAAAACATTTCAATTACTTAGAGCCCACATATTAGCAGTGAAAATTTTAATACAAATAAAATTTCAGTCTGTAGTATCTAATGTGTTTTGCTGTTCTTTTTTCTTTTTTCTACAGGCTACTGGGCAACCCTATGAACAATATGCAAAGATGATTTTTATGGAGCTCAATGATGCCTGGTCTGAGTTTGAAAACCAAGGTCAAAAGCCCTTGTATTAGTTTTTGAGCTTTTCCATTTCTGCTGCAGACCTGTGCTAATGCTTAGTGTGTGTCACAGTTCTGAAGTTTTCACAGGTGAACCAAAAACTCCAGTAACATGTATCCAGTACTAAACTGTTAAATTACTCGTGAATTAATTACTCATTGATAAGGAATGTGGATGTTTATTTCCTCAAGTCCCCACCATAAAAGGTCCAGAGCAGGGAAGGAACTTTTAGTGAGAGGACCTTGTGGAGTTCCTACATTCCAGCCTGCCCTTTGGGGGGCAGACTCAGCATTTTGTGGGGAAATGGAAACCAGAGGCCACCAAAGGCATAACACCCATCTCATTGTCTGAGAATAGGATTAATGAGCAAAAGCTATGATAATAGAAGTACATGGTGGATTTTAACTAATGGTTTTTAGATTTTCTTGGAAAGATGTCATTAAAGCCATGGCTTTACATTGACTTTAGGAACACAACCACCAAGTATTTTATTTTTGTGGAAATTTACAATGGTCTTTAGCATAATACTGTATACGTCTTTGGGTCAAGAGGACAATGTAAATTGTGGGAAGTGATTGTATTACAATCCAGTGATTGCCAACCCTGGATAAGCTAAAAATTAGTGCAAATGCTGACTGAAGAAAACAGGGACTCTGTGGAGAGAGAAATATTTGTTCCTGGTCAGAAAGTTGGGCTGCTACCTTCCTCTCCCTAGAAAACTGTAGTTGCTTAAAGAAAATGTCTTAAGGACGTAACTTCAACTCTAAACATGATTTGGAAGAAACTTATCATTTTGTCATAAGGCTTCATGCTCTTCCTTTTGCTTAGCCAAGAAAATATTTTTAGCTGGAAACAGGTTGTGAAGCAGTTTGGCACACCACAACGTATCAGGACCAGTGTCTAGTAAGGAGTCCCTGTCCTCTAGTTTTGTGAGTGGTTGTGGTAAGAGAGTAGAAAACAACACAACACCAGTGACAAGACAGGTGCAGTTGGAGTGGGAGAGCTGTGCTCACCTTCGGACCGGACCGAGTCAGATGGCTGGTCAGGATTTGCTTGGAGGGACCATGTTCTCCTCCCCACCTGTTGACACTGGATCCCTTGGATTATTACAGTGGGGGTTAGTGTTTTAAAAGTAGTCGGGGGTCTACAGGAACAACATTCATGCAGGGACATCTGTGAAAGCAAAGTAAGAATGAAACCTTTGCAGACTTCACACTGGTTGGGTTGCACTTCAGTGTTTTGGCTGTTCCTCATTTTGAGGGATCAGCAGTTGCCATCCCGTGACTTGAGGGGGATCTCTTTTGGTGTGCACATCCATGATGTGCATAGTATATATATGCAAAGCAGATGGGCAAAAAGATTTCCATGCTAATCTTAAAAGGTTCATGCTCAATATGGTGAAAAGCTTTCAAAAGTTGTTTTTAAAAGACAATCATTTTTTGTTCCTATTTTAATTTTCTTGTGGCAAACTGTACCAGAAAAGCAGCATGTCAAAAATACTTCATGTTCTGTATAGAAATCTCTCTCTCTTTTTTTCTTGCTTGCTTGCTTTCTTTCTCTTCCTCCCTTTCCTTTTTTTTTTGTTATAAATATTTATTATTTATTTTACCCTTTACTGACAATGTGAAACTCACAGAAAATATTCTCCTTTTAAATATACAGCTGTAAACCATCAAGGTAACCATAACAAACTAGGTGTTATATTAACGTATTATGAAATAATGTTTGAACCAGTATGTGCTTGTCTTATTTAAAATTGGAATGTGAGACATGTTGCTGTGACCTGGTTTTTTTTTTCTCATTCACATTTGTAGATATTGTGTGAACTACAGTATATAATGATAATAATTAAAAGGATATTATGTGAATGTCACGTACATTTTGAAATGATAGAACTCTATTAGCTTTGTATCATGTTTGGATAATTCATCAATATTCACAGTTTAAAACATCATTAAACATTATGTAATTAGCAATGAGAAAGAATCTTACCTAACTTAATAAATTTGGGATTTCCCTCATCTCTTTTCCAGATACATTATAATTCTGGACCCCTATTTATCTCAAAACTCTTAACATATGCAGACCAACAGATTTTTGCATTCCTTTTAAATATCTGGTTGTGACAAAGCTTGTTGATCAGATTCACTGTTTCATTCATGTTATTGTAATATATTTTTTGTTTTGTAAATAAGTTACACACAACAAAATGTGATTGGTCTAAAATATTTGTAATGTATATTAAAAGGCTCAAAAATATTTGTAGAAACCTAAGTTATTTTTGCACTAAATATAACCTAAGTTATATTTGGGAATATAATGACAGGTTTGAGTTATACCTTCTGACATGATTCGCTTTTTAGAAAATTAACGGGAAAAGAGCTTGAAAACATTTAATACATTTGCTGGATTTCTGGATTTCTGGATTTATACATTAACCACCTCCACTACCACCCTTTCCCCTACACACACACACACACACACACACACACACACACACACACACACACACACGATCATGCTACATAAACACTATGTTTCAAAAAGAATTGGCATAGAAATCCTGGTCTCCTGGATAGAATATGAATGAATTTTCAAAGCTGCGTTTGTATGCTGAGGCAAAGAAATTGATCTTGGAAGTCTAGGACTTTGTCATAGTAAACAGGACTGACCCTTGAAAAATGCAGGGATTAGGGTTTCTGACCCCACATGTAGTCAAAAATCCATGTATAACTTTTGATTCCTCCAAAGCTTAGTTAGTAATAGCCTACTGTTGACCAGGAGCCTCAATGATAACATAAAGTTGAGTGACTTCATATAAATGATAACATAAAGTTAATTGACACATATACATGTATACATATATATACTGTATACAGTATAATGTTCTGTATTCCAGAATATTGTATTCTTACAGTAAGATAACCTAGAGAAAAGAAAATGTTAAGAAAATCATAAGGAAGAGAAAATACATTTACCGTACTGTACTGTATTTACTGAAAAACATCCACGTATAAATGGACCTGTATGGTACAAACCTGTGTTGTTCGAGGGTCAACTGTATTTCAGTTCTTAAGGATAGAAGCAGCATGTTCATTTGGGAGCACATGCTGCAAATGAAAAGCATTTGAATCATTCTTTTACTGTCTCTGTCTGGAAGAATGTTCAAGTCGGATCCTAATGCCACTGATGAGACACCATTGTATAAGGACTGAACACGAACACTAAATTCCATAAACAGTTATCACAGCAACAGGACAGTTTCCCTACTGGAAACATCTATGGGGAAGTTTAGGTCAAGTAAATAGGTTGTGGTTGTTCTAAAATAAACCATGATTTGGCATAATGGTATGGTATTGGTTTGAGACCAGAAAACTACATTTAAATCCTGGTTTTTTACTTCAGGGCTGTCATATTCAACAACTTTGTTAAACTAAGACTTAATCCTATCACCTATATAATAGGGATATTGGTAGTAGCCCTACAATGGAGGCATTAGGAACTATATATAAACTATTATCGAGTACTCATTAAATAGTAGATATTGTTAATGATCTGTAGAACAAAGTATATCCTTGCAGATCAGTATTGGGGCTGGAATTATATCGAAACCTCCAGTTGGCTGTAGGGAGTAACACAAATAGAAAAAAGCATCAAAAGAAACTTGAGCCTTGGCCCTTATTTCTATATCCTTGGAATGATAAGAGTTCTGTTTCCCTAAAATGGCAGAGATTTGAATTGTAGGTTTTGTAAAGGGAATGGCTGTGTGAAAAAGGGAGCCTACCCCAGTATAGATATAATGCCACTGAATCTATCTGGCAGGCACTGTCCTAGGTGCTGTTATATAGATTTGTTTTCTCATTTAATTCTCAAAAAATTCTGGGAGGCATGTTTTGTAAATCCCACCTCAGGAAACGGAAGCATGGAAACATTTATCCAGAGCTGGGGTTTGAGGCTAGATGTTAGGATAGGGAGAGATGGTACTATGGATGGTGAACTTACCTGTTAATTCAACCAATATTTTGTGTAAATTGTATGCAAGATACTAATAGAAATGTAAGGGAAAATCAAAATTAACAAATGGATTTGATTTCCCTGTTAAACATAAGATGTTGTTTTTCTAATTACTACAACAGTTTTATATGGAGTAGTATACGCACTGTCTGACTTTAGAGTTGAACAGTTTTGAGTTTTATCTCAGCTTCTTTACTTACTAGTTCCTATTTGAGCCTCAGTTTTCCCATCTGTAAAGTGGAGATAATATAACCTACAGGGTGAGAGAACGAATGCAAGGAGAGAATATGACGATTTAAAGTAGTTCTGAGAGAATATGACGATTTAAAGAAGTGCTAGGCAGCACGGCAGAGGACATGGATCTTATACATCCAAATCAGGGGTACGTTTCAGCTTCTAAGGTCTTATGTACTTTTTTGGGGACTCTCTTATTCTTTTTTTTTTTTTTTTTACATTTTTTTTTTTTCCAACGTTTTTTTTTTATTTATTTTTGGGACAGAGAGAGACAGAGCATGAACGGGGGAGGGGCAGAGAGAGAGGGAGACACAGAATCAGAAACAGGCTCCAGGCTCCGAGCCATCAGCCCAGAGCCTGACGCGGGGCTCGAACTCACGGACCGCGAGATCGTGACCTGGCTGAAGTCGGACGCTTAACCGACTGCGCCACCCAGGCGCCCCGGGGACTCTTTTATTCTTGATGAAACATGGAATGGGTAAGTGGAAGAACAATTTTTCAGTGCAACATCTGGCAAAAGGAAAGCAGATGTTCTCAGGAGATGGTTAGAGCTTCTGGAAAGATGTTTTCTCTTCATAGTGTTTAGTAAACTGGAAAGGACAGATGGTGTAGGCAGAAACCTTGTTGAGAACTGTGATACTGTGATTTATGTATGTGATCGTTCAGATGACCAAAGTATATATATTTGGTCTTCACAGTTCCTGGCTTATAGCTCCCCAAACCCTTAGAATTTCCATAAATGTAGAGAGTGATAAAGATTTCATTATGTTTGGAAATCGCCTAAGGATCAGGGCTGGTTGCCAGTTGAGCCAACCACATTTTTAGAGGATTGGTACTTTCAGTCCTACCTCATGAACTCTGGGGAGGAGAGAGGGACTGGCGGTTGGCTCAATCGCCAATGTCCAATGATTTAATCCATTGTACCTATGTAATGAAGCCTCCATGAAAACCCAAAAGGACAGCGTTCAGAGAGCTTCCAGTTGGCGAACACCTGGGAATGTGGGTAGAGGGGACACACCTAGAGAGGGCTTGGAAGCTCAGTGCCCTCTCCCCACACCTTGCCCTCTGGTAAGCTATTACCTGTACTTCTGATGGACTGGCTATACATCAGAGGTTCCCAGGACCTCCTCCTCATGTTTGGTTAGTTTGCTAGAACAGCTCACAGGCTTGGCATTATAGTGAAGGAACATATGGCTGACAGGCAGTTCCCCCTGAATACTTTCACTGCTGTTAGAAAGGAGTAATACTCAAAAGCGGGAAAAAGACATTCTGAAGGATCTTGAGTAGATTGCAGGCTACAAAGTAGAGTACAATGTAATTCTGGATCTGCAAGGGTCTGCAATGAGCCAGGTATTAGCAACACAATGTTTTTAATAACTACCTTCCATCTATGAGGACATATGGGAGGGGCTAGAAAAATGAACTCATAGGTAAACAGGTTGAGACAATAATACTTGACTGTACAGTTTTGAAAAAGTAAACTTAATGGGGATCCTGAAAGGCGGCGGTGATGAGAATTTGTACTTCTCAAGCAGCCAAAGGAACCCCTTTATCTTTCAGTCTCTTTGAAAATTAAGAAAAAGCAATAGAAAGGGGGCAGTAGTTCCTGGCTACAATGAGGCGTAAGTGGCCTGTAACCCAACCTCTTCCAAAAAGCTGGCAAGCCCTACCTTTTCTGAGCCTCTTTCCATTAAGGTAAAATAAAGCACTTGGATCAAATGGCTTTTAAGATCTCCTCCAGATTGTCCCCACCAAGACAGAAACTCTCTATTCCCGTGAGGAAGAGTAAATACAAAATGGCCCTCTGAGGTTTAAATTGGTCTTAGTTACCTGCAGACTTTGAGGTCCCAAGGTGTAAGAATAACTATTTAAAGGTTCATGAAAGCTTCAGGAGCAAAAGAGGTTATTGGTCTTTGTGTCTCTAAATAAACCACGGTGTAAGAGAGAAAACGAGTGTTTGAAAAGTGCTAAAGTTCATATTAAGCAAGGCAAGTCCATCTTCGGAGAAAGGTCTCCTACGGACTTGTTCTCTGGTGCTCCCACCCCCAACTAAACCGGCTGCAGCCACAGCCATGTAAACGCAGACAGGCAGGCGCGCGCACGCACACACACACGCACACAAGCATCTTGGGGCTCAGAGAAAAGTTCTGCTCAGTAAATGAGTGTCCTTCCCTTCGCTACCGGTTGTAATTTCCCCCCTTCCCTCTCCCCATTTTCTCGGTCTCCACCCTAAGGCCGAAATTCCTTGCAGCCAGGAACCGCGATTGCTGGGCCTCTGTAGCTCAGGACCTGCACTGGTTTGGCTGCCTTGGAGCGTCTTGGCCCGCGCACCCAGCGGTCCCGGAGGAGCCGAGGCCCCAGCCGACGGATTGAAAAGGATGGGTGTAGGGCAGGTTAAGAGATTATGCGTAGGGCTCAGGATCTGGGAGAAAGGCTCCGGCAACAAGACCCGGTTTACAGGCTGAGAGTGCATTTCCGGGGCAAGCCCAGGACCAGGATCACGGGGTAGGCGGAGCTCTGCGAGCCGGGGGTGGAGTTGTGGACGATCTGGGCGGGGCTTTGCGTGGCAAGGGCGGAGCTCTGCGTGGCCGGAGTGGGCTTAGGACCTAGAGGGACGGGGCTCTGAGTGGAGGGGAAAAGGCGATCGGGACCCTCAGGGCGGGGTTCTGAGTGGCGTGTCAGGGAGTAATCGGGACTGGCAGTGGCGGGGCTGTGCGTGGTTGGAGTAAACTTGGAGCCCACAGGGACCCGCAAGGGCCCGGCTCTGCGTGGCTGGCTTGGACAAGCAGGGGCGGGGCTCTATGTGGCTGGGTAGGTAGGAATAGCGACAGGCAAGGGGCGGGGCTCTGCGTGGCAGGGCTGGCCGAGATGGGACAGGCAGGGGCGTGGCTCTGCCAATTGGGTCTCGGACGAGCAGGGGACGGGGCTCTACATCGCGTGGCAGGCGGAGATGAGACCAGCAGGGGCGGGGCTATGGGGGCGGGGCTGGAGGAGCCGGAACCCGCAGGGGCGTGCTCTGTATGGCGGGGCGGGAAGGATCGGAAACGGCAGGGGCGGGGTTCTGCGTGGAGGGGCGGGGTTCTGCGGGAGGGGCGGGGTTCTGCGTGGAGGGGCGGGCCCGGGGCCCGTGGTGCGACCCCGGGCCGGGTCTGGGCGGCCGGCGGGCCGTGGCAGGAAGCCGGAAGCAGCCGCGGCCCCAGCTCGGGAGACATGGCGGGCGTTAAAGGTAGCTGGTCCTGCGGTGGGGTGTCGCCGCCGTCCCGGGCTAAGCCTGGAGTTGCGCTCTCAGCGTGTGGGCGGGGAACGGCCTCCCCCAAGCCTGCCGCTCTCCCCTTCTCTCCGGGGGCGGAGGAGGCGCTCACCCTCTTCCTTCGCCCCGCAGGATGCGGGTGGAACCTCACTGGTCTGCACGCTCCTGCCGGTCTCTCCGGGACCCTCCAGGCGAGCCAGGAGCAGTACCCTTCTTGGAGACCCGGGTAGACCAGGAGCATCACCTCTAGGCTCCTCAGTACCCCCGCCCCCATCTCTGCTCAGTTTTAAACGGACTGGGTTTCCATTTCCCGACATGTCCACCCTGACGCCTCTCCTCCCTCTTCCTGCCGCTCCGCAGTTTCCAGTTTCTTCTAGAGCAGCCATTGTCTCCAGTCTTCTCGGCCCCGGGGTTCTTAATTCTTTCGGTACTGATGAGTTTTCCTAGTTGGGCAGAGTTGACTGCAGGCAACAGAAAGCCCACGGAAATGCTGTATTTCTCATAATTGTGGAGAATAGATTGGGTGGAATGTTATCGCTGCTTTCTTTAGTGTTTATTCATCTATGGACAGACAAGAAAGTAGTGTTTGTACAGAGAGTGTTCAACTACAGGGGCAGTTGAAAAAGGAGGTACCAAGAACGCCGCTTCCCTTATCTGTATGACTTTAGAGAAGTGGGGGATGGCAGCGGTAGGAGAGGCTATTGGAAGGCTTCCTGTTATTTTGGTAGGAAACCATTCGATTTCTGATGTTTGAATAGAGTAGTGTAACTTGTTTCTATGTTGGAGTTAACTTCCATCTTTGGAATTGGTAACCAAAGATCTTCCTAGTTAATCAACATCTGTTATAAACAACGATATATTTGCATGCATGTGTGTGCACTCTGAAATTTATCTGAGTATGTGAGCTATTAGCAGACACATTGTATCATTATTTCTGGCTGACTTTTATATTCACCATCAGTTTAGTAAATGTGATTTACTTGGACAGTGTCCAGTGTGTAACGTGTCCATTTGAAGACAATGCAGAAAAGGGGTGACCGATAGTATGCCAGTACTGGACTGCGCTGTGCTTAGTCATGCCCAGAAACTATCAAGTAATGATACTGTTTATGTGTGAATGTGTTAGAAATTGTGATGTAGTGAAAAGGAAGACCATGAAATGGAAAAGGACTAAGGGAAGGAAGCTACAGATAGTTCACTAAGGGGTGAACTATCTTACAGATTGAGGGACCATTGTATGCCTGTGACTTGGGATAAAAAGATAAAAGTTATTTTTGGGTGACAGAACTGGAAATGATTATATTACTGTTGAAGTGTCCAAGGTGTCCTTAGATAACAGGAGGAGCACAAAGATGGTGTTATGGATTAAATTGTATCCCTCAAAAGGTATGTTCAAGTTCTAACTCTCCGGTATCTGTGAATGTGACCTTATTTGGGAATAGAGTCTTGGCAGATGTTATCATTAACTTGATGATGATACTGGATTAGAGTGTGCCCTAATCCAATGACTAGGGTCTTTATAAAAAGGGGGGGGGGGTCAGAATTTACACATGGAATCACAGGGAGAACACTGTATGGAGACAGAGGCAAAAATTGGACTGAGGCAGCTAGAAGCCAGGAAACATCAAAGATTGCCAGCAACCACCACGAGTTAGGAAAAAGCAAGGAAAGATTCTTCCTTAGAGCCTTCAGAGGAAGCATGGTCCTGCCAATACCTTGATTAGAGACGTCAAGCCCCCAGAAGTGTGAGAAAATAAACTTCTGTGGTTCTAATGGTCCAGTTTGTAGTATGTTGTTAATGGCAGCCCCAGGAAACTAACACAGATGGGATAACTTAACCCTGCTCTGGGGAGAAAAAGGCAGTTCTTGAATTGAATCTAAAAAAATCAGTAAGGCATCACCTGGCTAAGGAGGGAGCAAGGACAGTTTTTCCAAGTGGGGAGAATTGTGCCAGATCAACTCGTAGGCTGTGAAAGTGGCTGTGAAGGGGTGACACCAGCGTTGTGTATTTGAGAGATTGCTGTCTGCTGCTGCTGTGTGGAAGATGGATCGGAAGAATCAAGGTTGGAGGCAGGCATGAGATGGTGAGGGCATGCACCAGGGCAGTAGTAGAGGGTTCAAGAGAGGAGGGTGGGTATCTTAGTCCTTTAGGGCCGCTCTAACAAAAATACTGGAAACTGGATGGCTTACGGAGCAAACATTTGTTTCTCAATTCTGGAGACCGAGAAGTCCAAGATCAAGGTGCCAACAGATGCAGGGTCTGGTGAATGTCTGCTTCCTGGTTCATAGACATCTCACTGTGTCCTCACATGGCAGACAGGGCAAGGGAGCTCTGGAGTATCATTTATGAAGGCACTAATCCCATCCATGAGGGTCCCACCTTCATGACCTAATCACCTCCCAAAAGCTTTAAGTACCATCACATTGGCAGGAGGATTTAACATGAATTTGGGGAGGGAACATGCTCATTCAGTGTATAGAGGTGGTTTTGAGTGACACCTGGGAGGTTGAGTCACCTTAACTTGGTGATCTTCTGTAAGACAGAAGGTGATGATAGTGTTCGTTGGTCTTTCAGGATAGAACTTAAAGGGAAGAATGTGTTTGGAAGGAGAGGGTGGGATGTTTGGGTTTTATACATGTCGACTTTGAGGTCCTTGTTGGCTACCTGGGCAGAGAAGTCCAGATTGGAGTTGGAGGTGCAGGCCTAGGTCCCAGGACCTGTTCTGGGCTGCAGCATCAGATGTGGCTGGGCCCTCGTGATACTAGGGAACTTTGGGTCAAACGCAATGTCTCAGCAGAAGGACAGTCTAAAGAAATGAAGTTGGATTCCTTGTTAGCTCCAACTTTAAAATATGGCAGAGGATGTTGATTCCCCCCAAAAAGAAAAAAGAATCAATCAACTGAAGATACATTTGTGAACCTTGAGAGATGGGTGTCACAGACCGGAAAGAAGAGGTCTCTGGTTCCTAGCTTTGAAGAAGGGAGTGATACAAAAGGTCAGGCACAGGGAAGGGATAGTGCCAACCAAGAAAAGACCATCTGTAATGAAACAATATGCGAAAAGTTCCTTTTGTACGTTTTTCTTTAAAAAGTGACATGTACGACATGGAAGAGTACAAAAATTAAAATTGGCAGTCTTGTCTTGTGCCCTAACGTCTATATACTTCCAGATGTTTTTAAAAAGCACCTTCGTATCTTCCTATAAAACAGTCTCCCTAAATCTCTTAAAGTAAAAGGAAGCAATCAAAATGTTAATTAATTTAGTGAATTACTAATTGTGAGTATTATGGATTTTTTTCAGAAGAAAATTTGGCTAAATTGTGTCTGGTGCTTTGAATTTATACCTTTAGCAAAGAATATTGCTAAAGTGAGCAAGTACCTTCATCAGTCAGCATTTATTTATGGAACACCTTCTTTTTGCCAAACACTTCACATGGATTATCCCCTTTACTTCTCATAAGCTGCATGATAAGGTGGCACCATTATTCCCATTTTATAGGTGAGAAATTTGATTGAAAAGGTTCAGTTTCTCTCCAAGGTCACACAGCCAGTTGGTGGCAATGTTGAGATTTGAACCCATGTTGGTGACTCAGAGCTCAGGATTTTTTTTAACAACCTTGATACTCTGTCTCCCACTCAGCAGCATGACAAGGACAAATAACGTTCCTACCCCCTCAGCGATTAGTGTTGAACAGATGCAGGGAATAAATATTTTATTTGGTGGATACTACTTGGGAGTCATTTTGTATGAAAACATGAAAGTAGTCTTCAAATACTTGAAGTACTGGGGTTGGGAGAGACAGAATGATCAAAGGGCATATATATATTACAGTGAGGCAGTTTTGGATATAATTTGAAGAAAGGGTTTTCAGCATTTAGATACTATCAGAAGGAAATGATATGCCTCAGGCAGAAGGAAATGATATGCCTCTTCACTGGAGTTGTGCAGACAAGCTGGTTGGCCTCTTGTGACAAATAGAGGGAATTTATATATTAGATAGGGGTTGGAAAATGCTTGAGACCTTTCTCACCTAGTGATTTTAAAGTGGTGGACACAGGCAGTCATTTGCTAGTCAAATGTGATGTCAACTAATGAAATAACTACATTTGTGTAAATTGGGAACCTTTTACTTCTTTAAGTGAATGTTTTTGTTTAAGATATAACTCACATACCATAAAATTAACCTTTTAAAAGTGGAACATTCTATGGTTTTTAGTTTATTCACAAGTTTGTGCAACCGTTGCTACCATTTAATTCCAGAACATTTCACACACACACCGCCCCCCCCCCCCCCCCACGCCCCAGAAGAAACTCCATACCCATTAGTAGGCACTCCCATTCCTCCCCTCTTCCCCCAGGTCCCTGGCAACCACTGATTGGGACCTTTTAACTCTTGGTTTTATTTTTCACAGCTCTTGTGGCATTATCCTTCAGTGGGGCTATTGGGCTGACTTTTCTTATGCTGGGATGTGCCTTAGAAGATTATGGGTAAGTGTTCATTTCAAAAAGAACTATTCTTGTTTTTGTGCGTTTGTCACTGTTCCTGTGAGTGTTAGCAAGTTTAGTGAATTTAGCGCCGGGCTCTAACCAATGAGTTAGTGAAGTCCAGGTCCATTCGTGGGTCATTTATATTTGTGCAGAGAAAAGCTCTTTTTAGACTTGATGTATTCATTTAGTAAGCATTTCTTGAACACCTACTCTGGACCCGCTGGGGATATAAAAAGGAAGAGATACAGTCCTGTCCTCAAGGAGCTTGCAATTTGAGTTGTGCCTGAGAGGCAGACAGGCGTCGGTCTAGTCCATAAGATGACAGCTGTAGTGGAGACATGTGCACAGTACACGGAGAGCTTTGAGAAGGTGTATCTGAGTTTCTTTGGGAGAGTCAGGCAGGGCTGCAGAGAAGCTGTTGTCTTTAAGCTGAGACTTTGTGTCTAAATAAGAGTTTGTGGGGCTGATGATTTAGGGGAGGGCATTCCAGGCAGTGGGAACATTCACCAAAATGTGTTTATTCAGCAACTCTTGGTTGAGTGCTTACCACATGCCAGCCACTGTTATGGGAACTGGAGATTAAGAAATAAGAACAAAGGTCCTACTCTCTTAGAGTCTGTGTTGCAATGGGGGAGATGGACACTAAACAGATTTAAAAATGTCCATTCTATCAGAGGTAGAAATGTTATGAAGAATAAATGATAAAGGGCACAGAGACTGGGGAGACGGTGGTCAGGGAAGGCCTCTCTGAGAGGGTGACTTGTGAGCAGAAATGCAAAGAAAATAAGGAAGCAGGCCATGCCGGAAACTGGGGAAGGAGGACTTCAGGCAGTAGGAAAGTCATATGCTCAGGCCCACAGACATTAAGGCATAGAGACTCTCCAGGAAACCACATGTGGTTCATTATGGTAGAGCATAGAGTGTAGCTGGGATGAGCAATAGAAGGGTTGGTCAAGGATGTAGAGTCAATCAGTCTTTAGGGCACTGTATGCCATGTAAAAGAGGTCAGATTTTACACTTCAAGCCATAGGAGCTGGAAAAATATCCTGAGAATAGGTTTGGAGGGTGAGGGGATTTCTGTTTGAAAAAAGTCAGTCTGGCCAAAATGTAAGAGTGGATAGCAAGGTGCTGAGACTGCCGTCAGGACACGCAGTAGGGCACTACTGTCATAAAGCAAGCAAAATGTCGGGCCGTGGCAGTAGGAATGAAATGAAAGGAAAGAGAGAGATCTAGGTGGCAGAACTAACAGGTTTTGTTAACTGATGTCAGGATTCAGCAGGGGGAGAGGGTTCTGGGATGCCTCCCAGGTGATTGGTTGAGCATCTAACTGCACAGGAGATGCTGGGACTAACTTAAACCAGCTGGAGCTAGTTGTTGGGACATTTGATGAGTTCAGATCTCTCACCCCAGTCCTGGTCAGAGATTGTCTAAACACAAGAGGGAGCTGGTTGTAAGCAATAACTTCTATTTGTCCAGAGTGTTTGCAGCTGTTACCAGAGTCTGGTTTTTAAGGATATAAGGTATTATCCTCATTTCTAGCTGGGAAACAAAAGCCCAGCGTGGTCAAAGACTTAACCCAAGTCGCACAGCATTAAGTGGCAGAGATTGGACTCATGTTCTCACTCTCTTGACCATTATTCTACAACCAACTCTAAATCCAGGTGTTCTAATTCTCTACAATCTCTATAAGGTTTTAAACAAAAACGAGCCATTTACTGCTACTACAAAGAAATTAATTTTATATTTAATGATGGTGACCCAGGATTATCCTGTACATCAGGAGTCAGCAAACTGGCCCACAGGCCAAACATGGCCTGATGCCTGTTTTTGAAATTAAATGTTTTATCAGAATACAGCCACACTCATTTATGTACCATCTCTGGCCACTTCTGCACCACAGGGGCAGAGTTGTGTAGTTGAGGCAGAGACCCCGTGACTTGCAAAGTCTAAAATATTTACTGTTTGGCCTTTGCAGAAAAAGTTTGCCAATCTCTGGCCTACACGTTTTCTGAATAGTGTATATTTAATACCCAAATTTTGTATGTAAACAAGGTTGCTTCTACATTAATAGTTCTCATAGTTGAATATTGATCGCTTACTATGAATGGGAACACAGTGCCTTAGATTGTTGTACAGAAAACTCTCACTATATTCTAGGAAGTTAATAATTAAGAGCTCCTGGCTGTCGGCATGTCAGGTCATAGCTGGGTCTCTTCCAGACCTCTTCTTGTCTCTGTATCTGTGTTTCCTCACTGGTAAAAATAAAGGCTTTGAACTAGATAATCTCTAACAGCCCCTTCAACAATATTATTTGGTGATTCTTGAAACCCACTATAATCCCTATAGTTTAGAATTAGGAGTTAGAATTCAGTGTGTACATCTTGAGTCCTCTTGATGAAGGGCATTTCCCCTTCTTGCTTTTTGGTTGCTGTCCCGTACTCCTAGATCTGTGGCTGAAATAAGCTTTCATTACAGTCTAGCTTTGTCACAACTTCTGCTTAGAGGTGCTGACTGTCGGGGTGGACCTCCGTGTATTACTGTGATGTGGATATTTTAAAGTGAATAGAGACTTTCCTTTTTTTTTTTCTCTCAAGGAATGAAGCATAATAAACATCCGACTGATGGAGAAAAATATTTTTGAAGTATTTATAGAGCAAATGTAATTGAAAAGCCGATGACAATTTTTAATAAATACAAAACATTAAAATTTGGGAAGAAAACTTTTTTGCATTATGGTATTATTATGTCTTACAATAAAGATTAGAGTATATCTAAAGTTTGTACTGGTAAGCATATTTAGTTTTATGATTTCCATACTTAAAATTCATTTTGTTCATTCAGTAAGTGGTAATGGAATACCTCATCTCGGCCCTGGGGATAAATGGTGATTGATTGAGACAAATTAGATTCTTGTTCTCATAAACAAGGAAATATCAAATAGGGATAAATGCTGGCAAAAAGTCAAGAGGGTGATGTGCACAAGGGTAACTTGAAGTATTTAAAATGGATGGTCAGTCTTCTTTCACTTAACATAATATCCTCTATGTCCATCCATGTTGTCTCAAGATCTTGTTCTTTTTTATGACTGAGTAATACTCTGTATTCCATGTATATCTTCCTTATCCATTCATCTGTTGATGGACTCTTGGGTTACTTCCATATTTTGGCTATTGTAAATAATGCTGTAGTGAACATAGATGTGCATATATCTTTTTGAAATAGTGCTTTTTTGTTTTCTTTGGGTAAATATGCAGTAGAGGAATTCCTGGATCATATGGTAACTCTCATTTTGTGAGGAGCCTCCATACTATTTTCCACAGTGGTTGCACCAATTTACGTTCCCACCAACAGTGAATAAAGGTTCCTTTTTCTCCACATCCTTGCCAACACTTGTTATATCTTGTCTTTTTTTTTTTTTAAGTTTATTTATTTATTTTTGAGAGAGAGAGAGAGGAAAAGAATGAGCAGGGGAGGGGCAGAGGGAGGGAGAGAGAGAATCCCAAGCACCCTCTGCAGTGTCAGTGTGGAGCCCAGCATGGGGCTCAAACTCATGAACTGTGATATCATGACTTGAGCCGAAGTCAAAAGTTAGATGCTTAACTGACAGAGCCACCCAGGTGCCCCCATGTTGTCTTTTTTTTTTTTTTAATGTTTATTTTTGAGAGAGAGAGAGAGAGAGAGAGAGTAAGTGGAGGAGGGGCAGAGAGAGAAGGAGACACAGAATCCAAAGCAGGGTCCAGGCTCTGAGATACCAGCACAGAGCCCGATGTGGAGCTTGAACCCACAAACGTGAGATCATGACCTGAGCTGAAGTTGGACACCCAAACGACTGAGCCACCCAGGCGCCTCGCCCCCATGTTGTCTTTTTGATACTAGCCATTCTGACAGGTGTGAGGTGATATCTCACTGTAGTTTTGATTTGCATTTCCCTGATGATGAGTGACGTTGAGCATCTTTTCATGTGTCTGTTGGTCATCTGTATATCTTCTTTGGAAAAATTCTATTCAGGTCCTCTACCCTTTTTTAATTGGATTATGTAGGTGTTTTTTGGTGTTGAGTTGTGAAAGTTCTTTCTATATTTTGGATATTAGCCCCTTTTTGGATGTATCATTTGTAAATCTCTTCTCCCATTCAGTAGGTTGCCTTTTCATTTTATTGATGGTTTCCTTCACTGTGCAAAAGCTTTTTATTTTAATGTATTCCCAGTAGTTTGATTTTGCTTTTGTTTCCCTTGCCTGAGGAGACATATCTAGGAAAATGTTTCTAAGGCTGATGTTAAAGAGATTACTGCCTGTGTTTTCTTCTCGGAGTTTTATGATTTCAGGTCTCACATTTAGGTCTTTAATCCATTTTGAGTTTATTTTTGTGTACGTTGTAAGAAAGTGGTCCAGCTTCGTTCTTTTGCATGTAGCTATTCAGTTTTCCTACTACCATTTATTGAAGAGAACAAATTGGGGTTGGGCAGAATGTGAGGGCAGTGGGAGATGCAGGCTTCCAGTCATGGAATGACTAAGTCACAGGGATAAAAGGCACGGCATAGGGAATATAGTCAGTGGTATCATAATAGCAATGTATGGGGACAGATGGCAGCTACACTTGTGAATATTACATATTGCATAGAGTTGTCGGCATCACTGTGTTGTACCCCAAAAACTAAAGCATCAACTATACTCCAATAAAAAATAAATAAAATTGAATGATCAGGGAAAGCCACTTTTAGGAGGCCTCTCAGCTTAGATTGCACAAGAAGGAGCCGGCCAACAAGAAGACAGGGAGGAGAGCATTCCAGGCAGAGGGTTTTTGCTAGTGCAGAGGCCCTAAGATGGGGATGAGCTCAGAGTGTTTCAGGAACAGAAAAAAGGCTGGCGTGGCTACTGACTGAGTGTATAAAGAGAAGATGGCACAATGCAAATGGGAGAAGTTGGCCAGATCATGGAAGGCTTTGTAGGCCAGGGAAAGGAATCTGGGTTTTACTAAGCCATTGAAGGGTTTCCAACGTGTATACACTCAGAAGATCTCTGTTGAGTTAGTGGGTGCAAAGTGGGTGCACTGTCTTGCGTTCTATAGGGAAAGCAAAGGTGACTGAGTGAAGATTCTGCCTTCAAGAAATTACAGCTCAGGAATAACAGAAAACAATAAAGATTCTTGATTACACATTGTGTAGTTTTTTTTTTTTTAACACAGGGTATGGTATCGACATACTAATGGACTAGTAATTTTTAAAAATTTTTTAAAAATTTATTTATTTTGAGAAAAACAGACACAGCACGGGCAGGGGAGGGGCAGGGAGAGAGGGAGAGAGGGAGAGAATTCCAAGCAGGCTTCACGCTACCAGCACAGAGCCTGATGTAGGGCCTGAACCCACGAAACCGTGAGACCATGACCTGAGCCGAAACCGCGAGTCAGATGCTTAACTGACTGAGCCACCCAGGCATCCCTGGACTAGTAATTTTTAATCATTGCACCTTACCTGTTCCTGGTATAAATCATCTCATGTACGAGCATTGACCATTAAATTAATAATTGTTTGACCTAGACACTGAAGATAATTCTAACTTTGAAATGGCAGCATGTCTTTACAATGTAACCGTAACTTTTCTTTTTGGGTTTCTTCTGGGTCCATCCGACAGCGTTTACTGGCCCTTGTTTGTCCTGATATTTCACGCCATCTCTCCCATCCCCCATTTCATTGCCAAAAGAGCAACGTATGACTCTGATGCCACAAGTAGTGCCTGTCGGGAGCTGGCATATTTTTTCACTACTGGAATTGTTGTTTCTGCCTTTGGATTTCCTGTTATTCTTGCCCGTGTGTCTGTGGTAAGTTTTGTTTTCTCTTGTTTTGCTCGGTTGTTGCTGAGTTTACTTCAGAACATCAGTTTCACTGCCATTGCTTAGGCTTAATTCTCAAATCCAGATGTGTTTGTAGTTTCTCTTTTCCATTTTAGATCTCCCTATCAGTGCCTTGGCTATGTTTTCAGAATGCTTTCTTTGTCTCTCTCACAACTTTTAGCCGGGGCATGTGATTTCTTGCTCTTTAAACTGTTTTCTGGAATTGTGCTTATCAAATCCTTTCCTCTTAGGGCGATCCACAGAGAATGTAATAGCAATGCTTTTCTGGTTCCAAAATGAACATCACATCAAATTCTTCTGCATATAGGATCGTGAACACAGTTTCCAACTCAATACTGTAAGGCATCTTTTAAGGGACACCTACATGGTTACAAGAAGATACAGTGAATAAGATGCCATCTTCATATCCTGTATAATTGTTTTCTTTTTGTCTCCAAAACACACATTGTGGGTATAATTTATTCACTTCTTTCTTTTTTAACGTTCACTGCTTTTCATGCTACTTGCTTTTATTCCCCCTAACTACATACTGTTTCAATTTCATGAAACTCTTATTTGGGGCATTGGATCTTGGGGACATCTGCTATTTGTAAGATACCAGGAATAAGAGCCAGACATTGTCTGTGTCCCAGAGGCACAGAAACTAGCCTGATGGGTAAGTACACTATGAATGTATTATGTGTGATAATTGAAACATGATCACACCACCATAGGAGCACCAGGAAGAGAGAAATTCCAACTGGCATTTGATGTAGGCCTCAAAGGCTAAATAAGGTTTTGATTCAAGTAGGGAAGGCTGTTCTATGGAATGGCACCCAAGTGTGAAAATGCAATATGTGGAATAAATAGCAGTTCAATATGGCAGAGTCAAAAGGACGTGATTGAGAAGGAGGCTAGAAAGGTTGGGGAAGCCCACTTGCGCAGGCTCTTGAATGCTATGCCAGTTTGAACTCTATTTAGATGACAAGCATTGGAGCTTTTTGAATGCAAAATCTTCAAGACCTTACTCTCCTTGTGCTGTAGACTAATATTTAAGTTTGGCTGTAAGGATTTCTGTTTTATGAAGAAACTTTCATTGATGTTTTCTTTCTATTGCTTAAATTAAAACAAAATGCCCACTAGAGGGTACTCTCATCCCCTACTGCGCCTCTGTAGAACCATCTGCCACGCTGGGAAGCTGTTTTCATTTGTATGCAGATTATTATTTAAAGTCTGTTCTTGCCTAGAAAAGAAACAGACCAATCCATAATTCTCTGCAACTCCTGTTTTCCTGAAAGGAGGCAATGGGTATAGATCTTTTAGTACCCGGTATTATAATTAGACCCTTTATATTCTGGGTGCTTTTATTTTACTTAAGGCAATCATTGTCTACTGAAAACATGTTGAGAAATATGTCTAATGGGGAAAATGATAAGGATGATACAGACTTAATTATCAAGCATCACGAAGTAATTAGGCTAATTACTGAATAGTTCACTGTCTCCTGCCTGTTAGGTTATTAAGCCTTTTAGCAGTTTTATGTAATATTTCATTGGATGATTCTAATGCAGAAAATAACAGAGATTTTCAAAGAGTATGATATGAAGAAAGTAAAGATTTAATCCTCTTTCCTTGTGTTTCAGATCAAATGGGGAGCCTGTGGCCTTGTGCTGGCAGGCAATGCAGTCATTTTCCTGACAATTCAAGGTTTTTTCCTTGTGTTTGGAAGAGGAGATGATTTTAGCTGGGAGCAGTGGTAGCACTTTATTCTGATAAATTGCATTTTATTTCTTAGAAGTCATGCTATATGTATTTGTGTGCACATGTGGCCTTTTACTATGAAATTTCCTATGCTATTTTTTTATACCTTTATATCATGTTCACTGTAAGAAGGACTACAGGAGAGAAAGCTCAGTTTTGTTTCCAGCTAATAGACCTCTCCATGTACTCAAGTTGAATTCTTTTATTTGTTTGGCTCTTCATATAGTCATGGTGCTCTCAGAAGATATATTAACACAGTCTTGTACACAGCCGTTCACTTGTGTGATGCATTTACATATTTTGCCTGGGGATGAGTGTGGGTAAGCAGACAGCACTGGAGCAAGTCTGTTCTACTCAGGACTTCCAAGATATACTTGTGGCCCAGAGAGAGCGGCTCCCTCTTTGTGTTGTAGACCCTTGCCTCTCGAAGTGTGGTCCATAGAGCACCTGGCATCTCTTAGGAGCCAGTTCATACAGAATCAGAGGTTCCCCGCCCCCCCCCCCCCCCCCCCCCGATCCAGTGCATTTTAGATGAGCTCCCAGGTGAATTACATGCACCTTAAAGTTTGACAAGTGCTGTCATAGGGGAATAAGTATCACCTCTAGTGTCCTTGTCTTCCCTTTGGCTTAACCTCTCTGGGTATTAGCTGCTCGTTTGTAAAAATTGTTTCACCTGCCTTCATGTTGAGGCCTACTTCAGAGTCTCTCTGGTATTTGTGAAATGTCCAAACCTGTATTGTTCCTCACATTTGCAGAATTGTTCTCAGTAGGGAACAGTTATGTTTCACTGTCTGAAAGGCAATAGCTCTTTTCACAGAGCTGGGGAAACAGAATAACTGCAAAGTAACAGAGTAACTGGGCTGTACCAAAGGAGGCCAGGCTGGAACCAGTCCCTGCTTTAGCAGGGGGGCAAGAGCAGATAGGTAATACTTTCTAACTTCCCTTTGTAATCACACACTTCTCCCCAGCTCCTTCTCTGTACTGCTTTCCACCTCCATTCCCCCTCCAAGCCAACACACTCCCAGCAGTTCTGATTTGCCTTTACTTCCTCACGGCTCTGACTTTTCCGTCCTACAGGAACAGGAGCCAAGTAGGCAAACAGAGGGTGCCCAAAGACGCTACTTACTGTCTTTCATGCCTTGTAGATCTTTTTATATATATGTATAAAACCCCTCTGCCACTTTTAAGTGAATCATTGTGAGTACGTGCCACGCTAGATCCTGTAGTCAGTTTTTCTAGCTCAACTTTTGGTCCAAGATCTATAAAGAAAAATATGGGAACTAGAACCACTTGATGAGAATACAATGATTTTAAAGGATTATTAATGTGTGATAACTGACACGCATTGAAAACACTAAAATTTTGAAGTTTGGAATCTGAGGAATTAGCATATCTTTTCGTATTCTGGAATGATCTGGGACTAGGAGAAGATAAAAGTGAAACCTAAAAGGATAATGTGCAGTTATATTGTGGCCTTGTGCATAATTTTATGTTTTCTTTTTTTTTTTTAATACATGAAATTTATTGTCAAATTGGTTTCCATACAAAACCCAGTCCTCATCCCAAAAGATGCCCTCTTCAATACCCATCACCTGATTTTATGTTTTCAAAGTTCTTTGTACATATAGAATTGCTGATGTTATTTCCGATATTTATAATTAGAAAAATTATATAGACACTTTATAATTTTAGCCAGCGTTTTTAATAACACTTGCACTTACTTTATTGTAATAAATTTCTCTTTTAACACAAAAGAAAGTTTAATTTCAAAAGTCTTTATTCTGATGTAGCCTTGCTTAAAAGATAAAAAAAATAAAGTAAGAATCTCTTGGTGTTCTGAAATGGGTAGTTTGAGCAATACAGGAATAGCAATACATTTTAAGATACCATTTTGAATGTCTAGTTGGCTTGTAATAGCATTTCTTTTCCTAAAACGGAAATAGTGTTTAATTTATACTCCCTTTAACAAAAGTATCTTTGTTGCTTATACATATTTCATATTTCAGATAACCAAGGTAGCCTTAATATGTAGCCTTAAATAAAGCATTGCCTCTTGATTGTACTTCCAGAATGATATAAAGTACACATAGAGAATATTTGTAGCCATTCCCTAATAATGGAATGGTTTATTGAAGTGATAGATTGTTGGATTTGCTCTGTGTCTGAAAACAAACATTTATTTTTAGTGCTTAAGTGTCATTATAAATGCCAGTGGGAAGTATTGCTATGAATGTACAATACAGAAGTTTCCTTTTGATGACACACATGTTGGGCATTTCTTTTTCCTTATAAAAAGTTCATTTTTTTTTCCTGTATGCCATAGAAAATATTTTGGAGATTCAAAGCACATTGCTTACATTCTAAAACTAGGAATACACATAAAGAATTGCTGACAAGTAAGTAATCTTATGAGGAAGTTCTTTATCATGTTCCAAACAACTGGTTTACAGGCAGACTTTGAAACACTTTCACACAGCAAGTGGGAGGTTGGTGATTGAGTGCCCAGACCAACCCTTCTGAGGGAGGCTAAACCCTGATGTAGTTGACTTACAATGCTCAAGGTACCTGCCTGAGTTTTGGGTCTTGGAAACAGGGTAGCGTGGACAGGGTGGAGAAAGGAAAGCAGAAGTTTCCACCTCTTTTCCTAAGAACAAAGGTCTTCAAGTTTTGCAGCACTTTCCATCCCCTAGTGCCCTTGGGGTCCAAGTACATTCCCCTGAGTTTTGTTGGCCTCCTCTCCTGACAAGGGGCCTTCCTCCCAGCCTGCCCCACCTCCTGGGGCTCCTCATTTTCCCAGATCACCCGCCTCTCTACTTCTACCCAGTCCATTTTCTTATTATAGCTGATACAGTGCAGTGTGAGGAAGAAAGCAGTCTGGTCTACCTCTTTCCCAGAAAGAAAGGAGGACTTGTGCTCATCTCCCCCTCATCTGGAGCCCTTACCAGTGCCCCCAATGTGTAGTGACCACGCCTGCGGCGGCTGCAGTTTTGCAGGGGAATGCCTTGGAACCCAACGGCTCATTCACAGAAAATGGTAGTGTTTCCAAGTACAGTGAAAAAGCATCCCAGTAGTTTATAGAAGGGTAATATATGGGTTAGGGGCAAACCTCTCATTCCTCATCCCTTCCTCTGGGTGGGTTCTCAGCTGGTCGTACTTTTCATGGTTGTTCCTGTTCCTCCACTTGTGGACTCACAGATTTTTCTTACAGTCCTCAAGATCTTTACCTCTGAGGTATTCCCTTCATGAAGACTCTTCTAGAGGCCACAACGTTTCATTAAGTTAATACCATTCCTTATGCTCTCAGGGAAATGCTTAGGAGATGTCACAAAAATATGACAAGTTTGCAAAAAATCCAGATTTTGCACCATAATTTGACCAAATTTTATACGGATGCTAGCATTTTCCAAGCATAGTAATTAGTTCACAACTAGAAATTGTTATTTCTGTAAATGGATGTAACTTGTGTGTTTTAATTGTTTTTCCCCATTCTGCCTCATGAAATACCTTATTTGCAAAAATCCCAGTGCATAATAGCTCATTATGCTATTACAATCACAAGGTGCTTTGTAGTGGCCATGCTACCGGAATAGAGCAGTGATACGTGTAACCCCAAACATGATGTGAACGATCTCCAGGACTGCTTTAGATTGCATTATATATGTATGATGAGGACGATTATTTTTTAAATAAAACTTGTTATTTATACTTTCACAAAGACTTTTATGTACGTTATTAAATTAAAATGTTTAATTTTTAGCAGATTGATTTCCCCAGTGTTTTTGTTTGGATAATCTTAACGTGCATGTGACTAGTGTTGAGCCTGTACTCACTGCGGTTGAAGAGAAGCCGTCCAGGCATATGCACAAACTGGAAAGAACCCAGGTCCTAATTACACCTGTGTTGTGGCTCACAATCCTGTGGGGAGACGTGGCTGTCGGGGCGTGCTTAATAATTCGCTGTATTGGAAAAGAGAGAGCACTTGATACTTTAAAAACACACTGTACATACCCTGAAGAGTCTTTTTTTGTGCACTACAGAAAAAGAATGAACTGATGTAAAATACTGCTTAAGGAGTAATGTATCCTTTTGCACCGAACGTTTGGGGAAGAGCTGGTGTCTTTCTCACGGGGTGGGGGGGTGGCGGTTAGGCAGCTAGGTGACAAACGGAGCTGGTTATTTCTTTGTGTTGCCCAACTAAGTGTAAAGCTAAAGTTTTAGTAGAAATTTAATAATACCAACATACCTATAAAATGCTGGTAAAAAGAAAAACAGTTCCCAAGGAAACTTCTCTGGTCCAAGGGTTTGTACATATGCATTTTCATTTAGAAAGCACACTGGATGCATGGAGATTCCTCTGGGGCTGGGAATGGGTGCCTGGAGAAATCACGCACCTGGTATTTATCAGCATCTCCTGTTTTGAGATTAAAAAAAAAACAACAACAAAAAACAGCACACTTTCCTATTTGTTTTTTGTTAGCTAAATGTGAATAAAAAGGTCTTGTCCGGTAATTGTAATTGGAAAGTTATCTTCTCCTTCGTACTTCCTAAAATGGCTCTTAAAAATTTCCACTGAAGTTATCAGTTTTTGCAAAAAGAAGTAGAAAACAAATGTCTGTTTAAAAAAAAGAACTAAAGTTGGTGAAGAATTTAAATTTCAAGACTTACCCCACATTTTTAAAAACGTGTAACTTTGTAGAGAATGAATTCCAATTCCTTTTAATTTCTCTGTAGTCATCAGGCATAGTGCAAAATTAATAGATGATCATTTTGAAATAATTATCCCTGTTCAATATTGTCCATGTAGGCAAAGTGGTCCTAATCTTGAGGCTGCACAGTATCTTAATTGTTGCTGATCTCTTTATCAAAATTTGGGTAATTATAGATGTGTCACACACTCAAATTAATTATTAGATATTATTATATCAAAAGTTGTGCCTTCATTTTTTTTTTCAATCCTCGGAATAGCTTTAAACCATCAACTCAACCTGAGCTGGATAACTATTTTACTTAATAATTTAAAGCATAAATGCATCTATGTTTCTGCTTCAGTAGTATGTCCTCGCAGTTAAGAAACACATTTTATCACCATATTCTCTATCAACATTTATCTCCTATTTTTTCTATAGCTTAACAGTAAGGGGACATTGAAGGTTCTGGGGCAAATACACAGGCTCTTTGAAGGTGGGGCCCTAAGACACATCAGAGATATATGCAGGATGTCACATAAAACATATTTTTGAGGGCTAATTAGTGGCATGGGAGGCAACAGGATTAACACACTTCCCACAAATTTAATTTGGAAGTTTAATTTATGTATAAAATACATTAAGGAGTAAACTTCATTTATGCAACAAAAACCCATCCTCTGTATCTGTACTCACTGACTTGGTGAGCTCATGCTGTCTTGTGGTTTTAAATACCTTTTGTAGGCAACTGGCACACATTTTAATCTCCAGCCCAGACTTCTCTAAACCCCAGAGTTGTATAACCAACTGCCAACACAATCTCTCCACTCGGATGCCTAGCAGGCATCTCAAACCCAGCATGTCCAAAATCAAACTATAGACACCCTGGTTCAGTGTCTCAGAACAAAAGGCTTGGAAGCATTTCAGAACATATTGCACATCCCACATGCAGTCCATCAGGAAATCTTGTCACTTCTAGCTTCAGAATGTGTTCACAATCAAAGCATTTCTTACACCATCACTGCTAGTACTGTGGTTCAAGGACACTATCATATCTTGCCTGGCTTATTGCACTAGTCTCCCGACTGCTGGGTCCCCTGCTTTTGCCTGATTTCTCCTTCAGACTAGTCTCAACACCGCAGTCAGAGTGAGCCTGTAAAATGTAAAGCAGATGTCACTCTTCTGCCCCAGTGTCCTCCCATCTCACTTTAATAATAAAAAGACACATAATCCAGTTAAAAAAAAATGAACAAAGGATCTGAATAGGCATTTCTCCAAAGATAGGCAAGTGACGAATAGATACATGAAAAAAAATGCTCAACATCGTGAGTCATCAGGGAGATGCAAATCAAAACCACTGTGTGATATCACTTCACACTTCCCTACGATGGCTAAAATAAAAAAGACAGACAATAACAAGTATTGGCGAAGATACAGAAAAATTGGAGCCCTCATAAATTGCTGGTGAGAATGCAAAATTGTGTAACTACTGTAGAAGATTTTGGCAGTTCTTTAAAATGTTAAATATTGAGTTACAATAGGACCCAGAAATTCCATTTTCCTGGGTATATTGCCAAGAGAGATGAAAACATACATCATACAAAAGACTGTACACAAATGTTCATAGCAGCATTATTGGTAAGAGTCAAAATGTGGAAACAATCCAGATGTTCCTCAACTGATGAGTGGATAAAGTGGTATATCCATACAGTGGAATATTTTCAGCCATAAAAAGAGATGAAATACCAATACATCCTACAACATGGATGAGCCTTGAAAACATTATGTTAAGTGGAAAAAGGCAGTTACAAAAGCCCACATATTGTATAATTCCATTTACCTGACATGTCCAGAATAAACAAATCCATAGAAATAAATTATAGGCATGTCGTTGCCAGTGACTGAGGGAAGGGAAAATGAGGAATGACTCTAATGGTCACAGAGTTTTCTGGAGGTGATGAAAATCATCTGGAATTAGTGGTGATGGATGCACAGCTCTTTGAATATACTAAAAGTCATTAGAATGTATATATTTTTTAGTTTTTTAAATTTTATTTTAAAATTAACATAAGCAGAGGAGAGGGGTAGAGGGAGGGAGAGAGAGAGAGAGAAAGAGAGGGAGGGAGAGAGAGAATCTTAAGCAGGCTTCCCGCTCAGCATGGAGCTTGATGTGGGGACTCAATCCCAGACCCTAGGATCATGACCTGAGCCGAAATCAAGAGTTGAAGACTCAACTGACTGAGCCACCCAGGCGGCCCTGGACTGTGTACTTTGAAATGGTGAATTGCATGGTACTTGAATTTCATCTCAATTGACAAAAATCATAAAAAACAGTCAAACAAAGAATAAAAGGTAGGAACAACCTAAATGTCTCATCAACTGTTAGGTGTGGTACAAACTTTTCATGGGTGATGAAGTGGTTCTAAATGGATTGTGGTGATGTTTGCACAACTCTATTAAAAACTGTTGAATTGGTGAGACAGGAAACCATCAAAACTCTAGAGGAGAAAGCGGGCAGCAACCTCTTTGACCTCAGCCGCAGCAATTTCTTGCTTGACACATCTACAAAGGCGAGGAAACTAAAAGCAAAAATGAACTATTGGGACCTCACCAAGATTAAAAGCTTCTGCACTGCAAATGAAACAATCAATAAAACTAAAAGGCAACTGACGGAATGGGAAAAGATATTTGCAAATGACATATTGGATGAAGGGTTAGTATCCAAAATCTATAAAGAACTTACCAAAGTCAACACCTGAAAACCAAATAATCCAGTGAAGAAATGGGCAGAAGACATGAATAGACACTTTTCCAAAGAACACATCCAGATGGCCAACTGACACATGAAAAGATGCTCATCACTTGTCATCAGGGAAATACAAATCAAAACCACAATGAGATACCACCTCACACTGGTCAGAGTGGCTAAAATGAACAAATCAGGAAACTACAGATGCTGGCGAGGATGTGAAGAAAGGGAAACCCTCTTGCACTGCTGGTGGGAAAGCAAACTGGTGCAGCCGCTCTGGAAAATAGTGTGGAGGTGTCTCAAAAAATTAAAAATAGAACTACCCTACAACCCAGCAATAGGAATTTACCTAAGGATACAGGAGTGTTAATGCATAGGGGCACATGTACCCCAATGTTTATAGCAGTGCTTTCAACAATAGCCAAGTTATGGAAAGAGCCTAAATGTCCATCAACTGATGAATGGATAAAGAAGATGTTGTTTATACATACAATGGAATACTAGTTGGCAATGAAAAAGAATGAAATCATGCCATTTGCAGCAACATGGATGGAACTGGAAAGTATTATGCCAAGTGAAATAAGTCAGAGAACAACAGATATCAATGTTTTCATTCATATGTGGATCTTGAGAAACTTAACAGAAGACCATGGGGGAAGGGAAGGTGAAAAAATAGTTATAAACAGAGAGGGAGGGAGGCAAACCACAAGAGATTCTTAAATACAGAGAACTAACTAAGGATGGGTGGGGTGGGGGGGGGGTAGGGGAAAATGGGTGATGGGCATTGAGGAGGGAAGTTGTTGGGATGAGCACGGGTGTTGTATGTAAGCCAATTTGACAATAAATTATATTAAATAGAGGGAAAAAATAAAAATGAATTGTATACGTTAGGTGAATTTTGTGGTATGTGAAATATATCTCAATAAAGTTGCAAAATATAATGAATGAATGAACTCTCTGAAATACAAAAATAGTATTATTCTGTTATTCCCTGGCTTTGTGGGGAAAGATCTTCAGGAATCCAGCCAACACCAGAATAATTCAATTTATGAGGGGGTTTTAATTTAAACCTGCGTTGTCACTTTTCTAGATTTTGTAGAATTTGTCTCATTTCTCAGATTGTTTTAAATTTGAAATTTTAAAATGTATTTTTATTTTTAAAACACTTCTTTTTTTTTAAAGGAGGACCCAAAATTGTGTGTCAGACCCCACCAACCTTAGGACACTCCCTGATCATAATAGTGATCAAAACAGACAAAAATATTTCCCATATAGAACTTATATTTCAGGGGAAGAAGAATTAAAACTAGATAAATAAATGAAATATATGGTAGGTGCTGTTGGGGAACATGATCAAAAAAGACATGACCACAACTGACCCATAAGCTGGACCCGGATTTTTGGAGGCTCCTCACTCCCTCCCCTTCCCTTGGGATGTGGGTTCCACTTGCCTTCCTTGCTCCCAGTGGCTGCTCCAAGGACATAGCCTTGAGATGGTGATGTGATGTTGAAAACACCTACACAGTATACATGACCAAGCCCAGTTAGGGCCTCTTTATAAGATTTTAAGATTTGAAGGTCGGGTACAGGGATCCATTTCTCTGGCTACTGCCCAAGAAAACCCTTTATGGAAGTTCTCTTTGCTATTATTAAAATTGCCACCTACTGGGGCGCCTGGGTGGCGCAGTCGGTTAAGCGTCCGACTTCAGCCAGGTCACGATCTCGCAGTCTGTGAGTTCGAGCCCTGCGGAGCCCTGCGTCAGGCTCTGGGCTGATGGCTTGGAGCCTGGAGCCTGTTTCCGATTCTGTGTCTCCCTCTCTCTCTGCCCCTCCCCCGTTCATGCTCTGTCTCTCTCTGTCCCAAAAAATAAATAAAAAACGTTGAAAAAAAAATTTTTTTTAAATTGCCACCTACTGACCTGAAGTGGCTGCCTCTTTCTTTGGTCTCTCCCTGCCCTCTGCATTAGGGGGGCTGGTTTCAGATTACACCAGGAAAACTCCTGAGAGGGTCATGAACCTACAGGTGCTATGGTGGGGAAAATATAGTAGGAAGGGCAGATAAATAGTATGTGGGGCCTTGTGGCTTTAAAATTTTTTTTTTTTCAACGTTTTTTATTTATTTTTGGGACAGAGAGAGACAGAGCATGAACGGGGGAGGGGCGGAGAGAGAGGGAGACACAGAATCAGAAACAGGCTCCAGGCTCCGAGCCATCAGCCCAGAGCCTGACGCGGGGCTCGAACTCACAGACCGCGAGATCGTGACCTGGCTGAAGTCGGACGCTTAACCGACTGCGCCACCCAGGCGCCCCCCTTGTGGCTTTAGATAGGGTGGTGTGAAGCCACTGTAGTTCAGACCCAAAAGAGATGAGAAAGAGAGCAATAAGCGTTCAGAGGGCAAGTCAATCTTTGTACACATCCTTAATTAGTTCTTTAAGATGCTTTTCCAGAAACCCTAAGGTGGGTTGAAGAGTATACACATTTTTTGGTGGTACCAAATCATCTTCTTGTTTAGCAGTTCTTTTTTTTTTTAAATCTTTTGTAATGTTTACTTATTTTTGAGAGAGAGAGAGAGAGAAAACAGCGTAAGCAGGGAAGGAGCAGAGAGAGAGGGAGACAGAATCTGAAGCAGGCTCCAGGCTCTGAGCTGTCAGCACAGAGCCTGACGTGGGGCTCAAACTCATGAGCCGACCAGTGAGATCATGACCTGAGCTGAAGTCGGATGCTCAACCGACTGAGCCATCCAGGCATCCCTTTTGTTTAGCAGTTCTTGAGAATATTCTCCCCTGCCAAAATATGTGTTTTCATATTTTAAAAGAATTACTAATTTATTCAGAAAAAAACCAACTTCAATGTTATTTTAAATGGAACATACATTTAAAAACTGGTGATAGTGAATTGTTTTTCATACTTATTTTCCTCTTTCTTTTGTGAATCACATGTGTTTTAGGGCGTTTATCTTTTTATGTTTTAATTTTTGTTTAGAGAGAGAGCGAGGGTGTGATTGGGAGAGAAGGGGAGAGGGGCCGAGGGAGAGAGAGAGAATCCCAAACAGGCTCCACGTTCAGTGCAGAGCCCAATCTGATCCCACACCCATGAGATCATGACCTGAGCTGAATGAAATCAAGAGTGGGATGCTCCACCAACTGAGTCACCCAGATGCCCCAGGGAATTTCTCTTTTTTATGGATTTGTAAGAATTCTATACATATTTAGAATCAAAGTATTGTTTTTCTTCTATTCTGCAAATGCATTTTTTAAATGACATAATCATCTAGCAAAACGTAGTCCTGGGGTGCCTGGGTGGCTCATTTGGCTGAGCAGCCCACTTTGGCTCAGGTCGTGATGTCACGGTTTGTGAGTTTGGTTCGTGAGTTCAAGCCCCACATTGGGCTCTGTGCTGTCCCACAGAACCCACTGGGGATCTTCTGTCTCCATCTCTCTCTGCCCCTTCCCTTCTCTCTCTCTCTCTCTCTCTCTCTCTCTAAATAAGTAAGTAAATAAACATTTTTTAAAAAGGTAGTTCTGTGACTTTAAACTTTATGTAATTTTTTTACCCACAGAACCTTTTGAGTTTTGTGTAGCCAAATACGTTAATTTCTTTCCCTAAAGATCTGAATTTGTGTGTGTTCTAAGAAAGTTCTTGTCTATTTCAAGAGAAGAAAAATACATTCCCCTAAAGCATTTATGGGTTCATTAAAGAAGATACATTTATCTTTAACTCGCCTAGAATTTACTTTAGTAAATTATAGGATGCAAGACTGGTATCTCTTTACCAGGTATCTTAGTTGGTTAACAAGTTGGCTAAGTAATGTGTTCAACTTCAAATACCACCTTTCACATAGAATAAAAATTTATTTCTACCTAGCTTATTTCTAGATTTTCTCTTCTGTTCTTCTTTGACTTCTATGTATTCCCGAGCTGAACCGGTACCACATTTGATAAAAATGTATAGCTTCATAATATGTTTTTAAATTTGGTAGAATAAGTCTGCAGTGATTTTTCTTTTCATTAAAACAAAATTCCAGCTACCTTTGGCATTTGTAGGTGGAGAACGAAGAAGTACCAATGAAATAGCTCTTGATCTATCTAGGAAGGGATGTGTTAGTTGGGATTCTGACCAGGTCACGGCCATTGCTAAGGAAGGGAGTAAGCGTCCCTCTTAGATGGTTGAGGCAGTAGCAGTTTGTACCTGAACTGTAGTGACTGAATTTTGAAGACTTAATGAAGGCAATGTCAGGAAGGCTTTTCTGTGTTCTCTCTTCTTTATTTTTCTACTCTTAATACATTTTTTCTTTATGAGAAATTATCCTGATGCAAGTTGGAAACCGCTGAAAACAGTTAATTGTTAGGGGCTTTTTAATTCTACACCAGATCAATCCTATTACAACCCCCATTGTGTCTGACATAACCCAGGTGATTCTGTAGGTGCCGAATCTCTTGTATTTCTGGGCGGCATTAGCAATTAGAGGAACTTAAATGAACATGTTTTATCAGGTGACATTGATTTTGCTTTGGCTTTCTGTATTTGGACTGAGAAATATGTTAATCAGCACAAATACAGGTAGCACATAATAGGAACTCTGAACATGAAATAGCAATTTAATTGATAGGGAGTTTCTTAGAGAAGGAGTCATGTAGTAAGATTATTTTAGATAGCTTTAGCTAAACATAGGTTTAGGAGATTAGATTATGACCTATATGTTAGCCTCTGCTTTTCAGTCCTTGGTAATTTAGGACTATGTGGTGTCTTATTAATTTCATTGATTTTCAAGTTTGCCTCTCTCAACCCATTGGGAAATTCTCAAGTTCGTCTTTTTCAGTTTGTTTGTGTTTGACACGACTCTTAGCAACATGGGAATAGTGTCTGAACTGATAATTAAATTAACTCACAGGTAGTCATAATACCACACAATTTATCCGTTCAAAGTGCGTAGGGCAACAGTTTTTAGTATATACACAGAGTTGTGCGACCATCATCACCATCAATTTTAGAACATTTTCATCATTCCAGATGAAATCTGTACCCGAGAGCAGTCACCCATTCCCCAACTCCCTCGTGTCTCAGCCCTAAAAAACCACTCACCTGCCACTTTCTGTCTCTATGGAGTCGTCTATTCTGGACATTTCACATAAATGGAATCATGTAATTTATGGTCTTTTGTGACTGGCTGCTGTCACTCAGCATGTTTTCCTTCTTTTTATTCTATGTTATTATTAAAATATAGTTGGCATTTTCTTTTTTTAAATATTTTTTATTCATTTATTTTTGACAAAAAATTGTCAAATTGACAAATAATTTATTGAAACCACTTATTTTTGACAAATAATTATCAGATAAGGCGAACAACACAATGTTTTGATAAACGTATGAATTGTGAACTGATGACCACAAACTAATGAACACATCCACCACCTCCTGTAGTTATAATTTTTGTGTGTGCATGTGGAGAGAACACTTGAGATTTATTCCATACCTTAATTTTAATATACAATGCATTATTGTTAACTATAGTCACCACACCGTACATTAGGTCTCCTGAACGTACTCATCTCGTAATAGAACACTTGTACCCCCTTTGACCAGCATCTCTCTGTTTCTCTCACCCTCCCCTGCTACTCCCAGCACCTGGTAACAACCTTTCTATACACATATATACACACACACACACATATATATATATATATATATATATATATATACACACACACACACACATACATACACACACATACACATTATATCTTCTTTATCTAGTCATCCATGGATGGACATTCAGATAGTTTTCATATCTTGGCAATTCTGAATAATACTGCAATAAACATGAGAGTGTATATTTCCTCTGGATATATATGATACAAAAGTATTATATATGTATAAAAGTGGGATCACTAGTTCATATGGTAATTCTATTTTTGATTTTCATTTTTTTAGAGAGGGCTAAGGAGTGGGCAGAAGGATAGGGAGAGAGAAAACCTCAGGTGTGCCTATTTTTTATTTAAAAAAAAAAATTGAGATATAATTGGCTCAGTTGGCATCTGGCTCTTGATTTCAGCTCAGGTCATGATCTCACAGTTGATGGGATTAGGCCCCACATCGGGCTCTATGATGACAGTGTGGAGCCTGCTTGGAATTCTCTCTCTTCCTCTTAAAGCAAGGAGCAAGTTTTCTACCTCTCCAGTCATTGATCCTTACCCATCATGAGTCACTGCTGAGATACTCATTGCCTCCAGTTACATGATCTTTTTAGGATCAGTGGTTTCTGCATCTTTGGGGCCACCATTGGTGCAAGGGCATCTCTAATGAGGCTTTAAACCAGAAAGCTCCTTTCCCTTTCAGGTCTTTCCACCTTCACAGGGTACTTCCAGGGATTAGGGCATGAGTCCTTGTTGCTTAAGGGATTGACTTAAAGGGATTGAAATTAATATACATCCTGATTGCCAGGCCTGTAAAAGTTAGTTAAGACAGTGTGATATTGGAAAAGAGACGTTCATATAGATCAATGGGACAGCATCAAGGATTCAGAAATAGGTCCACACATATATGGTAAAATGATTTTTTATTAAAAAAATTCTAGGCTGAGAAGACACAGCAGTGAACAGGACAAATTCTTCTTCCTCATGGAGCTTACCTTCCAATGGGCAAGACAAATAACTAAATTTTTAAAGCTACCAGATATTTGAGTAATAAACGGTGAATGCTATGAAGAAATAAATCAGGATAAAGGCATAGAAAATGACTTGCAGGACAGGCTACTTAAATAGGGTGGACAGAGGACTGTTGAGCAGAGACAGGAATAATAAGGAACAAACATGATATGGCCTATCTTTAGGGCACAATTCTGTTGTTTTGTTGTTGACTCATTCTTTCAATACTTTTTTGCTGAGCATGTGCCAGATGTTATTCTAGGTGCTGGGGATATACTAGTGAATAAAATAGGCAAAACCTCCACCTCCATGCAGTTTACTTTTTTGTAGGGGAAGCAAAGAATAAACTATACAAGCAAATCAAATATATGATATGTAGTGGAAATGCTAGAGCAAAAATATAAAGGAAGTATAAAGATGTTGTGTGTGAGTATGCCTGTGGGTGTGCCCTGGTGGTGCTCATTTAAGACACAGTGCCCAGGGAAGGCTTACTTTGGACAAGACATTTGAAGGAAGTGGAGAAGACATATAGTTATGGGGTGGCAGTGGGGAAAGATGACCCAAGAAGAGGAACAAACAAAGTGCAAAGGTCCTTGGGTGGGGCTCTCATTGTTGGCTAGCAAGGAGCACTCAGGGGAGGAGTGAAGGGTGCATCAGGGTTAAGATAGAGCCTACAGATTATTGCAACTTTGACTTTTACCTAGAGATGACAAGCCAAGAGAAGAATTTGAGCAGGAGTAGCATGCTATGACTTAAGTCTCAATGGGATTCCTGTGTTTCAATTAGAACTATTTTATAAAGAAGGAGAGAGAGAAAACAAAACCCAATTTGCTTTTACAAATTAACTGTGTCTGTCTTTGAAAGAAGGAAAAAAGAGACCAACAAACCACAGAAAACATAAATAAATGCATTTTGTTCAGGGACAGAGGGCTAAAGCAATGACTGGTGAATCAGAGGCATAGAATCAGTTATGTCCAAAGTACTCAGGAAATGGCTTCCTCCCTAATTAGATCCACGTTGTTAACCTCTGTGGAGATAAATTTAGCAGGCAGTAGGTGGAATGAGATGAGTTCTCCTGAAAACATGTTTCCAATGAGGTTGGCAAAGAATGTTGTGTAAAACCAAAATAACCCAAACTGTAACCTAATAGTGTTGCCTTTGGTGAGCTACATCCCCAGCAGTGACCACTTGGCTTGTTGGTTCCTGAGGCGCTAAGACTGAAGATGTTAACATTTGATGTAGCCGAAGGGGCAGGGATACAGCGGTGGGAGAGGGTTGGAAAAACCCTGAGGCATACCGACGCTTCGGTGCTATCGCCCTCTCGTGGCGACTCCAGGAATTGGTGTAATTTAGTCATTTGCCGCCAGGACTCCTATATTTGGTTAAGTTTAAACGGTCAAAAAAAGAAAAAGTGATTTCTCAGTATTACCCCTTGGATTGCATTCATTTAATTAATTAAATGAGCTGGGGGAAAGTTGCCATTTTGTAGGCCAGCAGCACAACGATTAGTTTTTGTTTACTTAAACTCAGAGGAGCCGTTTGAGTGTCAGGAGCCTTGGCCCACGGCTGCGGAGAGGGGTTGAAATGTTTTGCATAATAAAGCAGGAGGAATTTGGGCTTTGCCTCAGAATGTGGAAGGGCCTGTGGTTGTGGCGAGTAGGGAAATATGCGGAAGAAGTGCGGGGGGGGGGGGGGGTGCGGGGGACAGAAAAATCCAGCTAGAAGGGCTGGGACCTGAGGCTGAAACAGTGCCCAGGAGGTGTTTCTTTGAGGCTGACAGTCCAAAGACTGCCTGCCTGATTTATTTAGTTAGTTAATTTTTATTTTATTTTTTAAAATCTTTAATGTTTATTTAGTTTTGAGAGAGTGAGAGAGAGAGACAGAGCTTGAGCGGGTGAGGGGCAGAGAGAGAGGGAGACACAGAATCACAAACACAGCAGGCTCCAGGCTCTGAGCCGTAAGCACAGAGCCCAATGTGGGACTTGAACCCATGAACTGAGGGATCAGGAACTGAGGGATCACGACCTGAGCAAAGTCAGAGGCTTAACCCACTGAGCCACCCACCTGCCCCAGCCCAAGGACTTTTGAGAACCAAGGCTCCATAATAACCTTTCAGTTTTTTTTGCCGGGCAGCGGTGAAGCCTTCCCTGCTTCACCACGACCCTCTCCCTTACCCAGACTCCCAAGCCTGGGATGCACACTGTTGTTGACACTGGTGTTTTGGGATATAGAGGAGAAGGGGTATTTAAGAAAAGGAGAATGAATGTTGTGGCCAATGTGAGCTAAGAGAGAGGACAGCCATCACTGTGTGAGTCACTGGGTAAGATAAAGAATTCAGAACAAAATGACCAAGAGGTGAGTGGGAGAAATGTAAGCCACCCCAAATGCTTCAGAAATGTTTGTTGGGGGAGGACCCTGCTATTTGTGGGCTGAGAATCAAGCCAATTTTGTCTCGTTTTCTTTTAAATTATGATTATAATGATAAATTTTAAAGTTATAACATGGAAAGATAATTCCCCAAATTTTATAGACTTTGGGACACTGAGGTGATGATCTTTTGGTTATATGGGTGTATTATTAGCTAGCGCTTTGCTACCTGCAAGGATTTGGGACTCTGCCTTGAAAATTGTTATATGAAACATATAGCTTAAAAATGTAGTGAAATTCTTAGCAGCCTTATTTATAAGAACTCAAACCTGGAAATAATCAAATACCCATCAGTGGTAGAATTGATATGTAAATTGTAGAATTCTCATGTGGTAGAATGCTGCACAGCAATAAGAATGAATGGTCTCTAGCCACATGTGAAGCTCTGAATGAATCTCACAAACATAACGTGGAGTGAAAGAAACCAGATCCAAATGGGTACATATTGAATGATTTCCTTTAGGGACAGCACAAAAACAGGCAAACTAACCCTTGCTGTTTACTCTGGGGGCTATGGGGCTATGGTAACAGCAGGAGACTGGGAAGGGGGCTCTGGGAATACTGAAATGTTCTGTTTCTTGATCTAGTGGTGGAGACAGAGCAGTTTTAAATATGTGTAAGTTTATGAAGTTATACATTGACAATATGTACACTTTTCTGTGTGTATGTGTAAAGGCAATTTTGTTCCTCCTGTGCTCCTCCTCTACTCTCACGGGACACCACACTCTGAATACTTCCCACACCAACCACTTCTGCCAACACCAGCTGGGTGTCCTCCAATTTAAGTCAATTCAGACACTGTCTACCCGAGATAACATCAGATCCCACAGGATAAGGGCTCAGTCCCATAAGATTGTCCCACCCCCTTCAGATGTTAATCTCAGGTCCAGGTTATTACTTGAGCTTCTGGCAGATTGGCTAAAAATCAGAGGTTCCCTTGATCTCTTCTTTGGGTTCAGTTCATTTGCTAGAGGAGGTCACAGAACTCAGGAAAAGCATATATTATCAATTTATTATAAAACGATTCAACAAAGGATAAGATGGAAGAGGTGTGTGGGGGCAGGGTGTGTGGGAAGGAACATGGAGCTTCAGTGCCTTGTCTGAGTGCCACTCTCCAAGCACCTCCATGTGTTCACCAACCTGGAAACTCTCCAAACCCCGTACTTCTGGAATTTTTATGGAAGCTTCATCACGTAGGCGTGATGGATCATTAACTCCACTTGCAGCCCCTTCCCTCTCTGGAGAATGAGGGTGGGGAGTGAGACTGAAAATGCCACGCTTCTTATCATGGCTTGATCTTTTTGGTGACCAGTGCCCACCTAGGAGCCCTCCTGGAACCCATCAAAAGTCACCTCATTAGAACAAAAGACACTTATCACCCTGGAAATTTCAAGGGATTTAGGAGCTCCATGTCAGGAACTGGGGTCAAAGGCCAAAGATTAGAATAAAAGATGCTGCTTGGAGCTCGTGGGTGGCTCAGTCGGTTAAGCGTCCAACTTCCACTCAGGTCATGATCGCACAGTTTGTGAGTTCGAGCCCCGCATCGGGCTCTGTGCTGACAGCTCAGAGCCTGGAGTCTGCTTCGGATTCTGTCTCCCTCTCTCTCTCTGCCCCTCCCCAACTCACGCTTGCTCTCTCTCTCTCTCTCTCTCAACAATAAATAAACATTAAAAAAAAAAAAGATGCTGCTAGTGCTCTTACCACTTAGGACATTTCAAGGTGTTAGGAGCTCAGTGCCAGGAACCAGGGACAGAGACCAAGATACTATTTTTTCCTTTTATCTCACCAAATGATATACCTCAATAAAAAGCACAACAAATAACAAACAAACACCTTGGGAATGCAAAGATCAAGTAAGTGTGCCCAAGGAAGCTGAGAAAAATTTCATGGAAGGGACATTCTACTCAGTTCAACACACACTATTGGATTATCGTGCACGGGAGACGATGTACTAGAGACTGTGATGTATGGATGTACAAGGACTCTCTGAATCACTGACTTACAGGGAGGAGGCATCAGCCATGATCCTGAGGCCCTCACACTATAAGACAGATAGACATGTAAACATTAATAGCAATAGTCCGATTCTGGCAGCATGGTTAATTATGCTAACTTCTATCACTTGTTCCATATTTTGCTAGACACAGAAGGGCTAGAGAGAGTGAAAAAGAATAAACAAGTCATTATTTGCAGGTTGTACTATTATTTACTTAGAAAATCCAAGAAAATCTATAGATTATTAGAAAAAATATTTATCAAGCTTATTTTATACAGATCAACATAAAAAGCAATTGCTGGGTGCCTGGGTGGCTCAGTCAGTTAAATGCCTGACTCTTGATTTTCGCCCCGGTTGTGATCTCACAGTTCATGGGATTGAGCCCCATGTCAGCTCTGTGCTGATAGTGCACAGTCTGTTTGGGATTCTCTGTCTCCCTTTCTTTCTCTAAATAAACAAACAGAGGAAAAAGCAATTTCTTTCCTATGTACCTAATTAGAATACAAGTTTCTAAAATTTTTTTTGTTAAAAAAATTTTTTTAATGTTTATTTTTGAGAGAGAGAGAGAGAGAGAGAGAGAGAGCATGAGCAGGGAAGGGACAGAGAGAGAGGGAGACACAGAATCCAAAGCTGACTCTTAGGCTCTGAGCTGTCAGCACAGAGCCCTGCGCGGGGCTCGAACTCACAAGCCCTGAGGTCATGACCTGAGCTGAAGTCAGGTGCTTACCTGACTGAGCCACCCAGGCATCCCCAATTTTCTAATAGGAAAATAAATCTTTCCAAAAAATGTGCCATGCCTCCTTAGAGAAAAATGTGAAAAATTTTGGGCAGGACATATAAGCATGACATGAATAAAAAAATATACTATGTTTAAATATTAAGGGATTAAAGAGTAAGCGCTTAGTAAATATTGATATGTGGTTGAATGAGTTCATTAATGTTGGAAAGGACCATATCTTAGTCCTTTGTTTCGGTATCTTTTCTTCACATAGCACCGGAATAGTACCTGGCACACAGTAGGGACTCAAGATTATTGAAAGGAAGAAAACAAAGGAAAGAGAGGCAAGGAGGAAAGGATGAATAACTTAAAATTTTTTTTTTAATGTTTATTTATTTTTGAGACAATGCGAGAGACAGAGTGCAAGCAGCGGAGGGGCAGACAGAGGGAGACACTGAATCTGAAGCGGGTTCCAGGCTCTGAGCTGTCAGCCCAGAGCCTGATGCAGGACTCGAACTCATGAACCGTTAAATCATGACCTAAGCCGAAGTCGGACGCTTGACTGACTGAGCCACTCAGGTGCCCCAGGATGAATAACTTTAAATGAAAGGGTGGAATTGGGTCAAAAAAGTTAAACATTTTGAATTCTTTGTATTCTATTACAATTTTACATTTGCAAACATCCACTTGCTTCACTGTGATAATGTGTGTTTGTACAGTCACCTGTAGTTTACAAAGCTGTTTCATTTCATGTTTTCATGTAGTTCACAAAGCAACTGTGAAAAACCAGCATCATCACTGGGAAATCTGGAGGTTCTCTAAGTCTTAGATCAGAAATAACCTGGCTATTACTCAGATCCAAGTTTTCTGACTTCAGGGGCTGTGACTTAGTACTATACAAATGCCAGCCTCAATGGACAGTGAGTTACATGTGTGGGTTATGGATTGTTGCCCTAACTGGGACACTTTTGAGAGTGGAAGTAGGCACCATTCATTGCCCTGGCACAACAAGTGTAAATTAGGATGGTCCGGACACATTTGAGAGGAAGTCACCCTAACTGGATGAAAACTGGGCGTAAGTTAATCCTCCTTCTGGGCAGCACAGGTCAACAGATCTTTACCAAGTTATGGAGATTGTAAATGCTGCCCCTGGCTACGTTTAATGAGTTTTGATCCAAGTCAATAGTAAATAACTTAATAAAGAGCAGCTTAGAATTAAAGTTTGCTTTTTGTAAGAGGAAAGTCACCTGCTTGGAGAGGTTAATATGCCGCATGTGGGGCAAAGTTAAGTGTCATTCTTCCTTTTGGCCCTCTAACCCCAAATGGCATTTCTTGTTCATATGTCCAACACAGTGTAAGCTAACATTGGGAGCTGACTGTAATTTTATCTTTCTTCTTGGAGTCTTTAATAATGTGAAGATAATGAATGGATCTGTGAGTAAACTCATTACTAGGAACAGTCAATACTTGTTTTCCTGTGAAGCTTTTGGTGATTGCATTAACTGAATAGAGGGTTTTCTTTAACTGCAAATCTTTCAATGCATAGTATTAGCAATTTTAAGTTAGAGGTCACTAACTTGTAAAGATGTTGAACTTAGTTTTTTTTAAAACCACGCTCCATTTCTGCAAATAAACAAGAAAATTTCAACTTAAAATAGAAGGCTGAATCAATTGCTCAATTACATGTTTTAAAGTAACCCGCTAGCTCTCTCACAGGTGAAACTCTTAACATTGTAAGTATATAAAGCATCAAATATGCAGATTTAATACAAAAACATTAATATTATGTGGTTGATTCTCTTCAACATTTCTATGCTTAATTTTAAATCTTTCTGAGGGTAACGTTTATTTCCAACTAAGAAAAAAATTACGTCACCTCAAGTAATTTGGGAAGATACTATTTAGTCAAATGAGATTATATATAATGACCAGAGATATTAGCTGAAGTGCTGACTGTATTCTTGTCTGAAGTACCAATGAGTAATTTCACTTGGTTAAATACTTAGAAGCAGATTTTCTGGGTTGAATGGTAAATGTGCATTTAACTTTCTAATAAACTGTCATTTTATTTTCCAAAGTGGCTATACCATTTTGCATTCCCACCAGCAATGTAAGACAGTCCCAGTTCAGCATGCTTAATAGTACAAGAAATTGTTAGTTTTTAAAGTTTAGCCTTTTTAATAGGTATGTAGTGATATCTCATTGTAGATTTAATATGCATTTACCCTAATGAATAATGATGTTGAGAATATTTTTATAGACTTACTTATATGTGTGTCTTCAGTTAGGTGTTTAGCAAACCTTTGGCTCATTTCTTTATTGGGTTGTTTGACTCATTAATATTGAATTTTGAAAATAATTTTGTCCTGGGCTTGTCTTTTCATTTTCTTAAGAGCATCTTTGGAAGAACAGAAATTTTAGATTTTGATGAAGTTTAATTAATCAATTTTTTTGATAGATCATGCTTTTGGTACCATCTCAGAAGGCTTTGCCGAACCTAAAGCTGTGAGATTTTCTCCTATGTTTTAGAAGTTTTATACTTTTAAGTTTTAGATTTAGGTATATGGTCTATATGAATTAATCTTTTTGCATAGGGAATGACTTATGAATCGAGATTCTTTTTTTATTTTTATTTTTTGCATATAGATATCCAGTTGTTCCAGCACCATCTGTTGAAAAGGCTATCTTTCTCCTTGAATTGCCTTTGTGTATTTATAAAGAATAGATCAACATATGTGCGAGTCTGTTTCTGGACTCTACAATCTGTTCCATTGATTTTTTTATGACTACCATTTCATCAATACCACACTGTCTTGACTAATGTATTTCTATGTATGATAAATGTATAATGTAATGTATTTCTATGTATATATCTGAAAATCAGATAGTATGTTAGGTTTCACAAAAAGTCATGCTGGGATTTAAAAAAATGTTTATTTATTTTTGAGAGTGGGAGAGAGAATCCCAAGCAGGCTCCATGCTGTCAGTGCAGGGGCTGAACTCAGGAACTGTAAGATCAGAACCTGAGCCAAAATCAAAAGCAGGGTGTTCAGCCAGCTGAGCCACCCAGGTGCCCCCATGCTGGAATTTTTATTGGAATTGCAGTGAATCTGTAGATTGGTTTGTGTAGAATTGACATCTTAACAATATGGAGTCTTCTGATCTATGAACATGGTTTGTCTCTCCATTTATTTAGGTCCTCTTTGATCTCTTTCACTAGTATTTTGTTTTCAGTGTATAAAGCTAGTACATATTATATTTATCCCTAAGTATTTTATGTTTTTTATGCTTTTAATTTTTTAAAGTTTCCATTTCCAATGTTTCATTGCTAGTATATAGAAATAGGATTTTTAAAAATCTGACTTTTGTGAGTTTGAGATGTCTTCCAGACCACACTCAAATTTAATAGTTCACTAGAAGGACTCACAGAACTCAGCAGTATTGTCACAGTTATGGTTTATTACAGCAAAAGGATATGGATTAAATTCAGCAGTGGAGAAGGCTTATAGGGCAGGGGTCAGGAGAGATGACGTGCAGAGTTTCAAGCTATCCTCTCCCAGTGGAGTTGTGTGGACAACATTTATTTTTTCCAGCCACAGTCTGTTATAATATGCTTACACAAGCCAGAATTCTTAGTGGAGATTGACCAGATAGACACAGCTTAACCCTGTGGGGCTAATGTCGTCTCCAGCCCTTCTAGAGTTGGGGATGATTCCATGTGACTCAAGATTCCCACCAAAAATCACATTGTTAGCCCAGACCACCTGATGTGGTAGAAGGCCCTCACCGTAAGTCATAGAGTTAGCCTAGACTATCTGGCTTGACCTATGACCCCAAGTAATCAAAGACCCTTCTATCAGGCAGAACATTCCAGAGGTTTAGAGGTTACCTCCTAGGGGTCAGCCAAGTTTTTCTTTAGGCAAAGTTAATTCTTGACTAGCTAATGATGTTGAGCATCTTTTCATATGTTTATCAGACATTTATATGTTTTCTTTGGAGAAATGTCTGTTGAGATCCTTTGTCCACTTTTAATTGGGTTATTTATCATTTTATCATTGAGTTGTAGAAATTTAATACATTCTAGATACAGGTCTTCTCTCAGATAAATAGTTGGCATTCTGTGTGCTGGTGTTGTCTTTTTACTTTCTTGGTGATGCCCTTGAAAACATAAAAGTGTTTAATTTTGGTGAAGTCAAATTATGTTTTCTTTTGTTTTTTTGTATTTAAAAAAATTTAAATATAATTTCTTTAATAAGTAGAGGACTCTTTGAGTAATCTCTTTCATCTTGAATGAGCTTTGTCAGTTTGTGTTTTTCAAGGAATTTTTTTGTTTTATCTAAATTATAAAATTTATGAATCTAGAATTGTTTGTTGGATTTCCTTATTACTTGCTTAATGCCTGTAGGGTATAGAGTGATACCCTCTTTTCTCCCCCTTTCTTTTTGTTCAGTCTGTTTAAGGTTTATCTATCTATCTATCTATCTATCTATATATTTTTTTGCCATAAAACTAATAGGGAGTTTCCCTTTGCTTCCATATAAATTTATCTTGGTCTATTTGAGATAATCAGATTTTTTTTTTCTTTTCTTTTCTTTCTTTTTTTTTTTTTTGGTATTGAATAGCAGAACAGATCCAAATTAAGAGATAAAGAACTACTCATATAGTTTCAAAACTGAAGTTGATAGTACATTTGTACCCAATCTGAGTAACTCTCCACAGCTTGAGTTTTTAGATCTCAAATGCTAGTATCTAGTATAAATGCCTGACATTAAGCTTTTGTTTGCTGAGGCATCAAAGGATATCCATCTTGAATAAACATGTTGTCAGCTGTATGACACAGTTACCAGCAAAACAACCAGACAAGGGAGTGGGCTCCCCGCCCCACACACCCATGAAGTTCCCTGTTACAGAAAGTCCTGGCTCACCTAGATAACTGACTTTGTGAGTCTCCTGTCCAACATCCTAATTCCTGCTCTTATGCTCTTAATGCTTTAAATTAGCCAATGAACCCATGACACCCTAGACATTCTACACTCAGACTCTAATAAAGGCCTCAGATCCATACTCTCTTTCTCTACCCATAATCGTGGTTTGGCCTTTGGGTGTGCTGTACCCTCCAGGACTTGTAGCTACAAAATCTTCTTCCTCAAAGTTCCGTGAAGGCTTTTGCTGATGTGTGTCTTGCAATCATAAGAATCTCAAGGGTTGGTCCAGCCACAACATTGGCTCCACTGAGGAAAATGTCTGTGGGGCTCACGAAGAGTAATACAGGCCCAGGCGACTGCCTCAGGCATTCCTAGCCTAGAGCATCACCATCAACAGGTTAGAACAGATACAGCATTGGGTAGAGCTGTATAGTATTATACAGCCTATATTATATGAATGCCTGTAGAATTCGGGCTTATAAAACTTGTATGGCAAACAAACTGAAATGGGACAACAGTGTGATACTGTTTACCTGCAGAGGGCCAGGTATAACTGCAAACATATTCTTCATGGTGATCGCTCTGATCCATGAGATTGGAACTGTGGTAGTAACAACATTCTTTCATCCAAGAAAGCACAGTGCAGAGAACAACTTTGATAACTGTACATAATCCCTAAATCTCAAATTTAGGTGAAAAAATTTAAGAAATTAATCCACACTGAGGGACACATTAGGATGATACTGGAGGGAAAGTCTTTCTGTGAGCTTCTGGAGGGTGCTTTAGCTCTCTTACCTCCCAGAGTCACCATAGTAGTAGAGTTGACCCTTAAACAATGCAGGCGTTAAGGGCTTTGACCCCCATGTAGTTGGAAATCTGCTTATAACTTTGACCTCCCCCCAAATTAACTACTAATTAAGTAGTTAAGTAGCCTGATCTTGACCAGAAGCCTTACTAATAACATAAACAGCCAATGAACACTTATTTTTTATGTCATATATATTATATACTGTATTATTATAATAAGGTAATGCTAAATAACAAAAATTCTGCTGAATAAATTTTAAAGATCAAATTAATCAATTCATGAATCAGGTATCATCCCATCTAGCAAGTAGAGGGGAGCTCCAAAGGGTTATAGAAAAGGAAAAGTTTTTAAAGATAGAGGAGTGGAAAAGAGGAAATTATTTGCAATGGATCCATTGTTTTTTATTTGGCAAAGTTGCCCTCTCAAGGGGAATGGCATATCAGTAAATTTCCTAGTGCTAACCAGGAAGTTCCCATGTTGACTGGTTAAAGGTTACATTTCTGAGGGGTTAAAATTGCAGTTAGGGTAGGGACCAGGCTAGTCTCGGTTTATGGACTTGAAGCCTTAACTTAAGTGGCATCAACTTGGGCCTGTGGTTTAAGCTAGGGAAAGGAAAATGTTGTTAAGAAAATCATAAGGAAGAAAAAATACATTTACAGTACTGTATGGTATTTTTTGAAAATAATCCACATATAAGTGGACCTTTGTACTTCAAAACCATGTTTCAAGGGCAAACTATACCTTCATTTATTCCTTCTTGAATGTTCTTCCTTTCTTTATGTAGATCCAAGTTTCTGGCCTACACTGTCATTTTTCTTCTCTCTGAAGAAACATTTCTTTCAAAGCAGATCTTCTGCTGACAAAATCCCTCAGTTTTTGTTGATCAGGTCTTTATGTCTCCTTCACTTTTGAAGGATGAAAGTATATCTGTGTTGCTAGATACAGAATTCTAGGATGGTGATTATTTTTCTTTCAACACTTGAATTAAATATATCACCGCACTCTCATCTTGTTTATGTGATTTTAAATGAAGTCAGTGTAATTCTTATCCTTGTTCTTCTAAAGGTAAAGTGTTCCCCCACCCCTTCTATCTTCTTCCAAGATTTACTCTTTGTCTTTGATTTTCTGCAGTTTGGATATGATATGCCTATGTGTAGATTTTTTGGTATTTATCATACTTGGTATTCTCTGAGCTCCCTGAATCTTTGATCTTATAACCAAGAAGAGGTTAAGAAGACATGATGACTAAATTTAACATAATATTCTGGTTAGGGTCTTGAGAACAGAAAAAAGGTATTAGGTAAAAAAGAAATATGAATAAAGCATGGGCTTTAGTTAATATTCAAGTATGAATAGGGGTGCCTGGGTGGCTCAGTCGGTTAAGTGTCCGACTTCAGCTCAGGTCATGATCTCGCATTTTGTGGGTTCAAGCCCTGCATAGGGCATAGGGCTCTGTGCTGACAGCTCAGAGCCTGAAGCCTGGAGCCTGAAGGCTACTTCTGAATCTGTGTCTCCCCCTCTCTCTTCCCCTCCCCAACCCGTGCTCTGTCTCTCAAAGATAAACATTTAAAAAAAATTTTTTTTAATCATGTATTAACATTGACTTAAAATTGTCACAAATGAACCATACTAATAATGTAAGATGTTAATAACAGAAAATTTGGTCTGGGGTATATGAAAACAATCTGTATTATCTTAACAAACTTTCTGTGGATCTAAAATTATTCTAAAGTAAAAAGCTTGCTAAAATAGTGGATGGCATAGGAAGAGTAATAGTTTTGTCTTGCAAACCAGGAGAAAAGAGAGTTGGAGCAAATTCACAAAGTACTAGGACCTGTATTCCTCTCTGCTATGGGAGGAAGGAGATGACATTTGTTTGAGAGAAGGGCTAAGCCAAATTGGGATATCCAGCTTGTTTCTGCTCTGCTGTCTCATGGCTCTTCCTGGGAAGAAAAATAGCTTCACAGAGCCATGTGTACCAGAAGATTAGATTTGACAGTTTCTTGGTGCAGGCGGTGGTGGTGTGCAAACTCAAATGCCCATAGCATCCAGTTAGGTGGTTTAAATGACTAAAGGAAGCTGGGTATAAGAACTGTAGGAGGGCCCGGAAATGCAACAAATAGGAGAGACAAGCCTTACACGAAAGAGCAGCTGCTGCTCAGTGCTGGCCAACTTTTGCTCTGCAGCAAGGTCAGTTCAGATGCCTTATTTACTGATATTTCAAATGAAGCTGGGAATCCAGGTGAAAAAACATTACATGTAATAGTCTAGTTTTAAAACATTGGTTACTTTTTCAGAAATTTTTTTTGTAAAGCATTATGCATACCCCAACTATACTGAAAGAAATATTTCTGTGGACATGGTCTATAACCTGAGCTCTGATGAGCCAGGTGGACCAATCTAGGGGAGCCAGAGCTTTGTGTAAAGTGTGAAGCCAGTCTGGGTCCTGGGCTCTCAGAAGAGCTCTGCTCTCCTTGAAAGTTTCGATAATATAGAGAACAGCTGTATGGCATCCCTGGCAAGTGGCATGAGCAAAAAGTCAAGGCTTAGAACATCACAGGGTATGTCTAGGAGATCGGATGATTGAAGATTCATGAAGAGGGGAAATTGTTGGCCTAGAAAGTCGGGTTGGAGCTAGATTATGGTGGTCCTGGGCATTTGGACACTATGCTATTGGCAACATGTGACTAATCTCTGGCTTCTCTTGAAAGAGCCCAAGGTGGAAATCAGAAACTAGAATGAGAAATTGGCCATCCACACCTGGACTTCCCAGCCAGGAGAAAGGCAGAGTAAATGAGTGTACTGAGTCTAGTTAGAAAAATTGGATTCAGGTGAAAGAGACCATTCCTAACAAGCAGCCAGAGAGTGTTTATGCATATACCCTTGTGTAGTTGTTTGATACATACATAACCTTTCTAACTGAGCTAGGTGGGCCTGTTTGGGGTCATCAGAACAGCTCCCATGGGCACCCCAGCTTTGTACCAATAAGGAGGGTTAGATTCATCCTCATTCTCTTTCCTGTCTTAGTGCCTCTTTACCCACTGCCCCCCCCCCCAAGGATTATTACACTGATCCAGAGCTTTTGAAATGGAGAAACCTATGTCTGACCTGTGCACACAGCACACAGCAGTGATATTTAATGTGAGATTAGATCAGAGTCAGCCAGGAAGCTTTCTTAGGTATGGGACACAGCCAGCAAAATGAAAAAGGTTTATCTAGGGGGGAGTTTTTCCCTCTCTGCCTGGCTGTCCTTTCTCACCCTCCTTTCTCACTCTCCTTTAGGCATCCTTTCCCCCCCAAAACATAGTCCATAATGTCTGTTTGAATTGCTTCAAATTCCACTAGGCCACTAGATGAACACATTCCTCCCTAAACAATAGCATTATATTTCAAACTCCTTTTGTTCTAATCCTGGCATTTTAATAGCCCACAAGAGGCTGCAGTAACTACCCTCACCTTACCACCATCACCAAGGAGATCAAATATCATTTCTAGGATTTATTATAAGCCCCCTGTGGTGAAAGCAGGAACCAGATTTCAAGAAACTGCCAGTTACTTATTTTAAGTAGGATGTTGCTAATGGTTGGCTGGTCCTTTCTAACAATGAGTTAAAGTTGGTGTTTTTGTTACTTCTATCCATTGGTTCTAGTTCTGTACAACGACACAAATCAGAGTAGCTCTAATATAATCATAATTATATGAAAGAGCATTTCCTAATAACAGAAACTATCAGCAACATTGAAAAAGTTGTTATATAGTGTAAATCCCTACTGGGACCCTGTCCAATCCCTGGTCCCTTCCCAACAAAGCAAACAGAGGGAAATTTCTTTCCCCTCTAATAGAGGGAAATTTGCTTATGACTTTGCCATTAAGATTTATAATGAAAACTTTTTTTTATGTGTGTATTGTAGGAATGAAACTTTATGTGCAAGCTTAAACAATGACCATTTTTGATATCCAAATGTGTGTTTTTTCTATCCAAACAATAGCATGGGGAAAGGTCCTACCCTTATTTCAAAAATGTCCAAAATTGTTTTATAATAAGTAATTTTCAACATTTATCAAGGACTATTTGAAAATTTTTAATGTTTATTTATTTTGAGAGAGGCATATAGCATGAATGGGGGAAGGGCAGAGAGAGAGAGGGAGAGAGAGAATCCCAAGCAGGCTTCACACTGTCAGCACAGAGCCCAATGTGGGGCCCAAACTTTGAGATGATGACCCAAGCTGAAACCAAGAGTTGGACTCGCGACTGAGCCAACCAGGTGTCCCAATCAAGGACTATTTGAAATCAAGCATGGTGAATAAAGTGGATGTTTGGGACATGTGATAATCATTTGGGGAGGGGGCAGTAAACAGGTCTGAGTAGCAATCAGGACAGTCTTCCTTAATGAAGTTCAAAAACAACTTCTGAAGGTAATTCACACAGGGGAGCTCCAAAGGTGTTCTTGTAAATGGCAGTAAAGAAAGACAATACTCATGATAACTGGTAATCAAGTAATGCTGGATTAATGAACTATTTATTTTATATCAAGCTTCCTTTGCTCATATAAAAGTTTCTATTTATTTATTGTTTTGGTCACCCTTGATTTGCCTCTGTGTGAGGAGAACCATGATTAAGGTAGGATCCATTCATTTATTCAGTGACTGCTCATTGAGCACCTTTTTTATGCCAGGCACTAAGGGTAAGATGAATAACACTGTGGGTTTGGTGCCTGCTTTCATGGATCTATGGTAAGAATGGGGTTTAAGATCAGGGAATGGAAAAACAAAAAACAAATCTTCAAGGCAAACCAACTGGAAACCACTGCTATCAGTTAAACATGCCCACATTTTGAGTTAAATTTTTACTTTTTCTCCAAAACATTATCTTGACAACATTATAGTCCTAGGAAGTATTAGGGAGTGCAGTAATGAGACTGTGGTAGGTCTTATGCCTTTATAATGTTTACATTTCTTGTGACCTTTGTGCACGAATGTTTTTGCCCATGTGGCCAGTCAAAAAATGATCTGGTTGACCTGTTTTTCCAAAAGACCTTTGATCAAACCTTTGATGAACAAACAGAGAATCATGTTTTCAAAAAGGATCTACCTACAAAGTTCTATAGTGTCATAATTTTTAAGTACAAAATGTGGACTAAAGTTGAAAAAAAAAAAGCAATAGTAAGGGACTGAGTTAAACTTTTAACTTTCAGAGGAGACTTACCAGAGTAAAAATTTAACATTGAGTTATCTTTCTTTGATTTAATGTCATAAAAAGTTAGCATACACTAGGGGCGCCTGGGTGGCTCACTTGATTAAGTGTCTGACTTTGGCTCATGTCATGATCTCATGGTTTGTAAGTTCAAGCCCCACATCAGGCTCTGTGTAGACAGGCCAGAGCCTGGAGCCTGCTTTGGATTCTGTCTCTCTCTCCCTCGCTCTCTCTGCCCTTCCCTGCTCACTCTCTCTCTCTCTCTCTCAAAAATATATAGACATTAAAAAATAAAAAAAAAGAGTTAGAATACACTCATTCATTCACCAAATATTTATTGAGCACCTAATGTATGCCAAACACTATCCTAAATATTGAGACACAATAGAAAAGTAGAACTGGTATGTTACAGTTTAATACATAACTACAAATTTTGAGGAGATACAGAAGAAAACTGGGAAAGCACAGAGACCTAATGCAGGGTAGACAGGGAAGGCTCTCTGAGGAAGTGATGCCTTTAAGCAGAGACCTTAGATGAGTAGAAAATAATCTGGTCAAGGGTGAGGGGAAGAGATTTCCAAGCAAGAGGAGCTGCATGTAGAACAGAGTATATTGTGACTTTAATACATTTCATATTGTGAAAATTTTCCAAAGTTCAAAATAGAAATTCAGCATCCCATGATATTAGCAAATCTCGTCACTTTACTTTAGACTGGCCAGAAATATGTCAGGAAGAAAACTTCAGAGGTGGATTTCATTTTTCTGGCTTGTAAACAAAATGCTTAAAAAACACTTTCCCAACACTTGAGGTTAGTTTATAATTACCCTTTTTCATCACCCCGGATAAATTTCCAGACTTTAGTAACATAATAAAACCTTTTTTTCCCCTGCCTTTGTAAATAAATAAGCTACAGTGAAATCTGGTTCAAAAGGTAAAGCAAAGAGCAACCCAGGTCTTCCAAACATCATGTAAATTTGAGCTACTATCAGACATTCATTAAAAAAAAAAGAAGATAATCAGTTCACCAATGGCATGCTATTGTGAGGAAGTAAAAGGAAGCAACTCAGACCAGATACTGTGATTCATTAACAGGGCTGCCATTTGGGAAAAGGGGTGAAGGGTGCAACGTGGCCAAAGAAATTAACAATCAGTCACTCATTATTCTTTTTTTTTTTAACTTAATTTTATTTTTTTAAATTTACATCCAAATTAGTTAACATACAGTGCAACAATGATTTCAGGAGTAGATTCCTTAATGCCCTTTACCCATGTAGCCCATCCCCCCTCCCACACCCCCTCCAGTAACCCTCAGTTTGTTCTCCATATTTGAGTCTCTTCTGTTTTGTCCCCCTCCCTGTTTTTATATTTTTTGTTTCCCTTCCCTTATGTTCATTTGTTTTGTCTCTTAAAGTCCTCATATGAGTGAAGTCATATGATTTTTGTCTTTCTCTGACTAATTTCACTTAGCATAATACCCTCCAGGTCCATCCATGTAGTTGCAAATGGCAAGATTTCATTCTTTTTGATTGCCAAGTAATACTCCATTGTATATACATACCACATCTTCTTTATCCATTCATCCATCGATGGACATTTGGGCTCTTTCCATACTTTGGCTATTGTTGATAGTGCTGCTATAAACATGGGGGGTGCATGTGCCCCTTTGAAACAGCATACCTGTATCCCTTGGATAAATACCTACTAGTGCAATTGTTGGGCCATAGGGTAGTTCTATTTTTAATTTTTTGAGCAACCTCCATACTGTTTTCCAGAGTGGCTGCTCCAGCTTGCATTCCCACAAATAATGCAAAAGAGATCCTCTTTCTCTGCACCCTCACCAACTTCTGTTGTTGCTTGAGTTGTTAATGTTAGCCATTCTGAGAGGTGTGAGGTGGTATCTCATTGTGGTTTTGATTTGTATTTCCCTGTTGATGAGTGATGTTAATGAGCATTTTTTCATGTGTTGGTTGGCCATCTGGATGTCTTCTTTGGAGAAGTGTCTATTCATGTCTTTTGCCCATTTCTTCACTGGATTATTATTTTTTGGGGGGGTGTTGAGTTTGATAAGTTCTTTATAGATTTTGGATACTAACGCTTTATCTGATATGTCATTTGCAAATATCTTCTCCCATTCTGTCGGTTGCCTTTTAGTTTTGCTGATTGTTTCCTTCTCTGTGCAGAAACTTTTTATTTTGATGAGGTCCCAGTAGTTCATTTTTGCTTTTGATTCCCTTGCCTCTGGAGACATATTGAGGAAGAAGTTGCTGCGGCCAAGATCAAAGAGGTTTTTGCCTGCTTTCTCCTAGAGGATTTTGATGGCTTCCTATCTATATATTTAGGTCTTTCATCCATTTTGAGTTTATTTTTGTGTATGGTGTAAGAAAGTGGTCCAGGTTCATTGTTCTGCATGTTGCTGTCCAGTTTTCCTAGCACCACTTGCTGAAGAGACTGTCTTTATTGCATTGGATATTCTTTCCTGCTTTGTCAAAGATTAGTTGGCCATACGTTTGTAGGTCCATTTCTGGGTTCTCTATTCTGTTCCATGGATCTAAGTGTCTGTTCTCGTGCCAGTACCATGCTTTCTTGATGATTACAGCTTTGTAGTATAGCTTGAAGTCTGGGGTTGTGATGCCTCCTGCTTTGGTTTTCTTTCTCAAGATTGCTTTGGCTATTCAGGGTCTTTTCTGGTTCCACACAAATTTTAGGATTGTTTGTTCTAGCTCTGTGAAGAGTGCTGGTGTTATTTTGACAGAGATTGCACTGAATACGTAGATTGCTTTGGGTAGTATTGACATTTTAACAATATTTGTTCTTCCTATCCAGGAGCATGGAAGCTTTTTCCATTTTTTGTGTCTTCTTCAATTTCTTTCATAAGCTTTCTATACTTTTCAGTATATAGATTTTTCACCTCTTTGGTTAGATTTATTCCTAGGTATTTTATGGTTTTTTGTGCAACTGTAAATGGGATCGATTCCTTGATTTCTCTTTCTGTTGCTTCATTGTTGGTGTATAGGAATGCAACCGATTTCTGTGTGTTGATTTTATATCCTCCAACTTTGCTGAATTAATGAATCAGTTCTAGCAGTTTTTTGGTGGAATCTTTTGGGTTTTCCATATAGAGTATCATGTCATCTGCCAAGAGTGAAAGTCTGAACTCCTCCTGGCCGATTTGGATGCCTTTTATTTCTTTGTGTTGTCTGATTGCAGAGGCTAAAACTTCCAATACTATGTTGAATAACAGTGGTGAGAGTGGACATCTCTGTCTTGTTCCTGATCTTAGGGGGAAGGCTCTCAGTTTTTCCCCATTGAGGATGATATTAGTGTTGGGTCGTTCATATATGGCTTTTATGATCTTGAGGTATGCTCCTTCTATCCCTACTTTCTTGAGGGTTTTTATCAAGAAAGGATGCTGTATTTTGTAAAATGCTTTCTCTGCATCTATTGAGAGTCAGTCATTCATTCTTTCCATTTCTATTGTCCCCTGTTCAATGAACTCTACTCTTCTGGATCATTTTGTGATGACTATAAATAAAACATGTATGGGGCACCTGGGTGGCTCAGTCGGTTAAGTGTCCAACTCTTGATTTCGGCTCAGGTCATGATCTCATGGTTTGTGAGTTCAAGCCCTGCATTGGGCTCTGTGCTGACAGCGTGGAGCCTGCTTGGGATTCTTTCTCTGCTCCTCCCCTGCTCTCTCTCTCTCTCTCTCTCAAAATAAGTAAACATTAAAAAAATAAAACATATATGATTACTGATGCCAAAGTCACCTGCTTAAGAATATGAAGGGCCTGCCAACCTGGGATTACAAATTGTCCTTTGCTTTGATAGGCTTTTGTAAAGGGCATGTCCTTGAACCCGCTGGGGAGTGGGTAAGATGCTGAGGTGTCTCCATGCACACTCACCCACTGTTGCATTTCAACACATGGCTCCCATGGCTGGTTTGTCAGCACATTTTGTAGATGAAAGGAAGCACATAAGTTTGTATGTAGTATCTCAACTTTTAAAGGGACCTCAGAGAGCATTTAATGTCAAAATTCATCTAATGTAGTGCAGTATTTTTCTAAAGTGCATGTATAAATTTGACTAACTGCCCTCAGTTCACTATTTCACGAGGTAGCTAATTCTCTTTCCAGCAGCTGCCATTTTAAAAGTTTCTCCCTAATATCAAGGTAAAGTCCATTTTCCTTACTTCCATGAGGAGCAGTAATAATACTATCTCATGAACACTTCTAGATAGCAGAGCTGGGCCAAGAGGCTTCCCATGCCTTGTTTCTAGTGCTCCCAGCAGTAGTGGCCGGAAGAATCCTCCTGAGCATTTTACAGATGGGGAAACATATGGTCACATGGGCAAGACAGGTGGATCCAGTCGGGCTAAATCCAGTGCCTAGGCCCCTTCCTCAACACCGTGGTAGTTCTCATTTCAGAATGGTGTATTTGAAGGCATCTCATAAACTCTTTTTGGCTTCCTTATTCATACTTCATGTGCTGCTTTCCATTGCTCTCAGGATAAACCATGACTAGATCTTTATAAAAGGTATATATGGATGAATCTAAAAGTTATACATGCCCAGAAAACTGCACACAGTACTCCAGTTAACATGTGAGTTTTGCAAAGAGACTTCCTTTATTGAGTCTTTTATTAATGGCATTTATATGTATGTATGTATGTAATGTATGTATGTATGTATTTTTAGAGAGAGTGCAAGTGGGGAAGAAGTGCAGAGGGAGAGAGAGAGAATCTTAAGCAGGCTCCATACTCAGTGCAGAGAATGGCATTTATTTTTAAAAGTAACAGTAGGGGCTCCTGGGTGGCTCAGTTGGTTAAGCATCCGACTTTGGCTCAGGTCATGATCTCATGGCTCAAGAGTTTGAGCCCTGCATCGGGCTCTGTGCTGACAGCTCAGAGCCTGAAGCCTGCTTCAGATTCTGTCTTCTTCTCTTTCTGCCCCTCCCTCTCTCTCTCTCTCTCAAAAATAAATAAACATTAAATTTGTTTTTAAAAACTAACAGTGGCATATTAGTTAAGATAGAGATGGAGGTAGGTTTAACCCCTGGCTTTAATACTGACAAGCTGTTAAACTCTGGGCATTTTACTTCCCTGATTATTAGTTTTCTCAACTATATCATGGGGATGATGATGATAATGATGCTTACTTTTTATAATTGTTGTGAGAATTGACATAATGCAGCTAAAAAACTTAGTCTGAGGCTCACAGCACTATATATATTCAATAAATGATAAACATTATTATTATTATTTCTTGCTTTGCAGTAAACCAAAATCCCTATGACTGTTATCAAGCTAGGCTTTCCCTATACCATGTTTGTAAAGTTGAATCTTATATATCTATATCTATATCTATATCTATATCTATATCTAGATATATATCTATATCTATCTATATATATAGATATAGATATAGATATATATATCTATGTTGAATTTCATCATGGTTAGATTCTGGCCAATATTTCCAGCTTGAATCTTGTTTCTGTCATTTGATATATTAGTAATCCTTTCCAGTTTTGTGTTGCCTGAAAATTGGTAAACATATTTTCAGTATTTCATTAAAGTTGTTGCTAGAAGTGATTACACGGTGAAATTTATGTTCCCATTTAGTTAACTTATACTGTTCTATGTTTGTTCCCACTTACTTGCTTCCACTGTTCTCAGGATTTAATACATGTTCAACAGCTACATGTAGGATTTTCCCCGTGCCTTTTAAAAATCATACACTTGTTATATCCCCTCGTGATCCCCTGAGTTTTAAGCTGCCTCCGACCTATGATGCTGTAGGTCTCCCGATATTGACATAGCTGAATCTATTAACTAACTTCTAGAGTGGAAACCAGACACCTGGGGTTCGTACTAGCCTTTCCATCTACGCACTTTAAGCTCTCTGTGGCTCCATTTTTATACTTATAAACCTGAGCAAATATTTGCCCTTTCCTTCCTTTCAGTGCCATGGTGAAGATGAAATAAATAGTTGTAAAAGAACATTGCGTTCTTCAAAAAGCAGTGGCATACCATTTACAGATAAATTCCTCATCTAGTCACTATCAAAATAGCTAAACCACTAACTGTGGGCAGGAGAAGCCCCTGAGCAGCAAGCTAGTGTGGATGACACCAAGCCTATGTGTTTGTCATCTGCGTTTCACTTGGGGACCCGGACTCATTTAAAGCTTCATTACACACATACGTTTGACAGGCTTGGCTCCTTCATTTCCTAGTCCATGGTCAAGTAGAGGTAGGTAAATTGAAAATAGCTGGGGGATAAATTGAAAGTCTCAAAGGGAGGCACGTTGAAGGTAGCAAGAAACAGATAATCATTTTAAAAGAAAAAGAGAGGCAAAAGAGCTACACAAATTAGAAACTCGGAAGTACAGAAATCCAAGACCATTAAGTAAAGGGGAAAACCAGCCTTGAGCTGCTGAGTAGATTCCAAGAATATCACTGGATTATAATCTAGTACTGTCCGTGGAGTTCAACATGATCACTGATTTCTGTGTTGGACCTCTGTTTTCACGTGCCCAGCTTTCATTCTGCTCTCTTTTGGAAGCAGCACTGTGGCCTTTGGAAAACTCCCTTTCTCATGTTGTACTGGGTCTCAGAAGACCCATCACCTAAAGTGTCCTCTCCTCTCCTGGACAAGGCTGAGTGTCTGGTCTAAGCAGATCAGTAGCTTTGGGACAGGAATTTGCATGTCAAGCAGGGTAACTCATAGCTCTTGGGGGTGCTTCCTCCTGGGACCCTGAATAGATACTTTATTTTTCCTTCCACACAGACCCTGGGAACTGCAATGGTTCCTGACCTTTTCAAGATTGGTTATCTAATTTTCCTTTAATTTGGGGACTACTCTGAAACATTCCAATAAAATATTTAGCTTAAAGGTACTTTTATGCTGCTCACAGTTTGTGATCTCTGATCGACACAGATTCATTAAAGGAAAGGCTCAATTTTGTTCCATATGCAGTGTTTAAAAAGCCCCAGGTATTTGTAATAAAAATTTAAAATATTTCCATCTGACTCTGTTAAAATAAATTTTAAGTTATTTAGCATTAAATGGCCATTTTCATTCTAAAGAATTTTCTCATTTCCTAACCACACGAGATAAATGAGTTGTAATGGCATACAAATCCAAGAAAAGACTGCATTTTATTGTTAAGTTTGAGTATGTCTCACTTAACTCTTTGTCTCAGCATGGCTCTGGTTAGCTCCTCATTAAAATGATGACTGATATCATAAAAACAGCCTGAGGGTACACTTTAAATGGAAAACTTTCAGTTGTGGTTCAAATACTTTGAACGTTCAACAAGTATCTACAGCTACGTTCTGGGGTACAGCAGTGAGCAAGGTGGACACAGGCCCAGCGCTCATGGAGCTTGTGGTCAAATAGCCCAGTAAATGTATTCACAATGAAAGGAAGAGTGGCCTTTGCTCCAAACAAGCTCATTGCCCAGGGCTCTGGCCAAGTATTTCTTCTGCCTAGAAAATCTAATAGCTGACCTTTATCCACATTCTTTACCTATCTTCTCCCCATACATCCCATTCCTTTTTCAAGGTTAAGCCTCTCACAATAACAGTGATGGTAGCTAAACATTTATTGCGCAGGATGCTAACCTCTTTATTTGGACTACATTATTTCTCATGGTGCACTATGAGATATTTATGTATGACTCCGCAGTAATCTAATTGGGATTTTAGGAAGACATATATATATATGTATATGTATGTGTATATACATATATTTAAATTTAATATATATTATATGATTATAGTATATATTATATTTTAATATTATATATGTGTGTATACATATATACATATATATATACACATATATATATACACACAAATTAATTAATTAAAATATTGAATTCATTGTGCTCAGTTTACTGGGATTCTTTTGGCCATAGAACCTGAAATATTAGGTGGGAAGGAAACAATTTGATATCTGCTGTGCATCAGAATTGCGTGGGGAAGGTTTTTGTTTTGTTTTGTTTTGGTTTGGTTTTTTTGAGAGAGAGAAAGAGAGAGAGAGAGAGAAAGAGCACACATGTAGGCAAGCAGGGGAGGGGCAGAGGGAGAGAGAGAGAGAGAGAATCTTATTTTTTCTTTCTATAATTTATTTATTTTTTATAATTTACATCCAAGTTAGCATATAGGGCAACAATGATTTCAGGAGTAGATTCCTTAAGGAATCCCCCCTCCCACAACCTCTCTAGTAACCCTCAGTTTGTTTTCCATATTTAAGAGTTTCTTATGTTTTGTCCCCCTCCCTGTTTTTATATTCTTTTTGCTTCCCTTATGTTCATCTGTTTTGTCTCTTAAAGTCCTTATATGAGTGATGTCATATGATATTTGTCTTTCTATGACTGACTAATTTCGCTTAGCACAATACCCTCTAGTTCCATCTACGTAGTTGCAAATGGCAAGATTTCATTCTTTTTGATTGCCGAGTAATACTCCACTGTGTGTGTGTGTGTGTGTGTGTGTGTGTGTGTGTGTGTACCACATCTTCTTTATCCATTCATCCATTGATGGACATTTGGGCTCTTTCTGTATTTTGGCTATTGTTGATAGTGCTGCTATAAACATTGGGGTGCATGTGTCCCTTTGAAACAGCATACCTGTATCCCTTGGATAAATACCTAGTAGTGCAATTGCTGGGCTGTAGGGTAGTTCTAGTTCTATTTTTAGTATTTTGAGTAACCTCCATACTGTTTTCCAGAGTGTCTGCACCAGTTTGCATTCCCACCAGCAGTGCGTAAGAGATCCTCTTTCTCCACATCCTGCGAACATCTGTTGTTGCCTGAGTTGTTAATGTTAGCCATTCTGAGAGGTGTGAGGTGGTTTTGATTTGTATTTCCCTGTTGATGAGTGATGGTTATGAGCATTTTTTCATGTGTCGGTTGGCCATCTGGATGTCTTCTTTGGAGAAGTGTCTATTCACGTCTTTTGCCTTCTTCACTGGATTATTTGTTTTTTGGGTGTTGAATTTAATAAGTTCTTTATAGATTTTGGATACTAACCATTTATCTGATATGTCGTTTGCAAATTATCTTCTCCCATTCTTTTGGTTGCCTTTTAGTTTTGCTGATTGTTTCCTTTGCTGTGAAGAAGCTTTTTATTTTGATGTGGTATCAATAGTTCATTTTTGCTTTTGTTTCCCTTGCCTCTGGAGATGTGTTGAGTAAGAAGTTGCTGCGGCTGAGGTCAAAAAGGTTGTTGCCTGCTTTCTCCTAGAGGATTTTGATGGCTTCCTGTCTTACGTTTAGGTCTTTCATCCATTTTGAGTTTATTTTTGTATGGTGTAAGAAAGTGGTCCAGGTTCATTGTTCTGCATGTTGCTGTCCAGTTTCCCCAGCATCCTTTGCTGAAGAGACTGTCTTTATTGCATTGGATATTCTTTCCTGCTTTGTCAAAGATTAGTCAGCCATACATTTGTGGGTCCATTTCTGGGTTCTCTATTTTTTTCCATTGATCTGAGTGTCTGTTTTTGTGCCAGTAGAGAGAGAGAGAATCCATGCTTAGAGCAGAAACCAACCCGGGTCTTGATCCCATGACCCTGGGATCATGACCTAAGCCAAAATCAAGAGTCGGATGCTTAACCAATTGAGCCACCCAGGTGCCCCTGGGGGAGTTTTTGAAAAATAGAAATGCCTAAGTACATCATTCTCAAAAATTAAAATTAATTAAAAATACACAAGCATGCACATATAAAACACAGCACAAAAAATGACCCCAAATCCTACCTTCTTAAGATAATCACAAATAGCACTTTGTGTGTTTCCATTGGGTATTTCTATTTTGTGGCTCTAAACTTTTAAAAAAAATATTGGGGTAGACATAGCCTCATCATTAAGATCTTCTCTTTCCACCTTACTCCATTCCTTTCCCCATTATGATTAAGTTTTCTCTAGAATTTCTGACCTTCTACTTGTTCATGACATCTTAATTCATTTATTTTTCTCCACCAGAGGAACCTATCTTCTTCTCCTATCCCCAACCCTCTCGAATATCAGTTTAAAAAGGACAGAGAGTTTTGTCTGCTTTGTTCATTGCAGTATCTACAGCCCTAGAAGTGTGCCTGGCACAGAGAGGATGTGGAAAATGAATGAATGAAATTGACAAAGTGCCCTTCAATAATGCTATACTATTTCCACTCCTACAAGAAATGTAAGGCAGTGTCTGTGTCAGAGAAATATTTTTGATGGGTAGGACTTGGAAGCACCACTTGAATGTTTCCTAGGATCTGTGGAGGGTATCGGGAATCAGGAGCTTACAACACGAAAACAAAGCGTGATGTCTGGAGCCACTGGGCCAACAGCAGATGCCATACACAAGGGAAATGCCATGTTGAAGATCCCACCTGCCCTCAAACAGGCTCAACAGGAATATTTTTAAAAACATGTGCAGCTATTGGTTTCAGTACTTGAGCACCTAACTTGTCTACATAACAAATTTGGGAACTTGTTCAGGACTTTGTCCTGGTTCCTTTGGTTCACATCTTTCTACCATCCAGATGGCCTAATTCTTAAACTTTTTATGAGCAGAGTACTGCTTTCAGTGCTATTTAGTCATTTCTCACAGCTCTCTATCCTTTAGAACAGCTTTTAAAGTTACTTGGGCCATTTTGGGTACAGGACATTGGATGACTGGTTTTGTGCACCTGAATAAATGGAAGCCTTTTTGGTATTATTAATGTTCAAAAATATGCAACCCACACTCATATTCTTCAACTGGAGATTGTTTTGAAGTCATTTTTTAATCACTGAATTTCTAAATCAGAAAGTATATTTGAAAATAGAAATTTAGAACTAAATACAAAGAACAGCATGAAGGGCTTTTTATAAAAATTAAGAGGGGCAATGAAGTGTAGTGACAAGGCACCAGGGCCAAGGCCCAGGAAATCTGGGTCCCATGGGCTTCTCTGCCCATCGTTAGCCCTGCTAGTGCCCTACTTAGTTGGGAAATGAGGCTGTTCATCCTAATTCCCAAACTCTGTTATGGGAACTATAGATATGTGAATCACAGTGAAAACTGTAAATGTTTATTCAATTGAAAAGGCCATGCTAATCTTAAATACCGAAGAATGATGGTAGTTTAGTAGAAAGAGGGATTCTGAAGAATTCTGGAGTTTGTTTTCCCAAACTGTTTTGTATGGAACATCACTTCAGTGACGTGTTTAGTCAGCTTTTGATGACTGCTAACCTCAGTACCTCAGTAGCTTATCTCCCATACACATTTATTTTCATGCTCACTGTCTGCAGTTCAACCACAGTGAAGCTGGTCTAGGCTGGGCTCCACTGCATATTAGGCATCAAGGTTGTGGTCACCGTGTCTTGATTCCAAGCTACTGGTTGGGTTCAGATCTTCTCTATGTGTCTATCGTTATTCTAGTACAAGTGGCTAACCCAGACAGGTTCTCCAGGCTGAGGCAGAAGTGTAACAGAGAAACTAATCGGTGCCAGAACATCTAAGGCCTCTAATGTTCCATTGACCAAAGCAAGTCACATGTCCAAGTCCAATGTCAATGGGGTTGGGAAGGATACTTTACCTACAGTGGGGGCAGAGGGAATGACTGTTTGCTACATATTAATCCAAGCTTTCACAAATGTCTTTAAAAAATAGGAACATGCTTAAAAGAGCTTAGAAATGTCTTAGACGTTTCCAAAATACAATGCCTTATTAAAGGTTGTGAGGACTCTTGTTCTAAATAAAATCGTTTGATTTTGCTTAGCATAGTGATAACCAAATTGATGTGACTGTAGTAACTTTTGCCTGTACTTCACAAAACCCATTCATGTTTCATGACACTGGATTTGTGCCAAATACACTTTGGTAAATGCTGTTCTCAAGTTTGCATTTGAATGATTGTCAAGCGTACCAGCTCTGGATCAGGTAGACCTTCCTTTGACTCTTGGCTCTGGAACTATTTTTAAGTGTCTGGAATTCTTGCGGTAGACAGTAGTTTGCTGTAAGGTTGAGTTATGCTGCTGAGAAGTGGATGGTGGTACCACCTGTGCTAAAGTAGCGAAAGGAAAGAGGTGAACTCTGGCAGATTAGGCCAGGTAGGGTCTGGTTGAGAATTCTCATGATAGGTTCACAAACCTGGTAAAAATAAAAAAAATACTCTGCCATCATGGTCCTGACTTAGGTAATAGAGAAGATAAAGCCACATCCCGGTAAAAGAAATGATAAATATGTGATTTGTAAGATTATTTTTACCTCTTTTCATTCCCAAATATCTTTCACACCTATTTGATGATGCCTAGAATTCTGGTTGAAACAACGTTCTACATTATAGAGCGAAGCAGAAGATTTTGATTTAATAATGAAGCATCGTATTATGTCGTAAAGTGTAATTAGCCAATGAATTAGCCAACTGATTTAGGTTCCAGCTCAATTTGGAGAAGAGGAACAGAATGTTGGTAAAGAAAAGGACCCAGTGATTTGAAAGGTGAGTGTTAGGGTCTGAGTGTTTATGTGCCCCCCAAATTTATATGTTGAATGTCTATGTTACCCCAATGTGATGGTATTGGGAGGTGGGGCCTTTCAGAGGGGATGAGGATTAGATGGGATCATGAGGGTGGGACTCTCATGAATAGGATTGTGTCCTTATAAGTGTCACAAAAGGGTCTGTTTTCTCCCTCTCCCACATAAAGTCACAAGTAGAAGTGGCCGGTTTGTAACCCAGATGAGGGCCCTCAGCCAAACCTGACTATGCTGGCACCTGATCTCATACCCCCAGCCTCCAGAACTGTGAGATATAAATTCCTGTTGTTCATAAGCCACCCAGTCTATGGTATTTTGTTTTAGCGCCCTGAGCTAAGACAGAGGGAAAGAACCCCAGAGAGTAAGTAAGAAGGAAAAAAAGAAGGACGCACTGCAGAGACATATTTGGTCAGAGCCACTTGAGGACAAGTAGAACTTTGTATTAAGGTCCTTGTCCCAGGCCCCGTTCTACTTGGTGAGGTTTAAAGACCTGTGTTTATTTAATACAGACTTCTTACAAAGGATCTCTTTCCCCAGAGGATGTGCGAAGCAGCGTTGCTATAGTTTCCACAGAATCTCAGTATGTCAGAGCAGGCAGGATTTTGAAGATTATGTATCTAAACACTACAATTTTACAAATGAGAAAATTAAGGCATAGCAAGGAAAGTAAAGCTCAGAATTATTCAGCTGGAAGAGATAGAAATGGACCTACCTCTCAGAGCTCACAGTTCAGGACACATTTAATAACAGCTGTATTATTAAATAATAAGAGTGATAATGATAATGCCTACCATTGATGAAGTGTTCATTACAGCCAGGCATAATTCTAAGTACTTTATGTGCATGGTTTCTTTTATGCCTCATAATAACCCAATGAGGTAGGTATCTCCTTTATATAATAGGAGGGGTGCCTGGGTGACCCAGTTGGTTAAGTGTCTGACTCTTGGTTTCGGCTCAGGTCATGATCTCACAGTTTTGTGAGTTCAAGCCCCACGTTGGGCTCTGTGCTGGCAGCATGGAGCCTGCTTGGGATTCTCTCTCTCCCTTTCTCTCTGCCCCTCCCCCATGCATGCTGTCTCTCTCAAAATAAATAAAATTAAAACATTTTTTAAAATAAGAGGAGAACAGAGCACAGAGGGGCTAATAAATTTGCACCCAGGGTTACCTGTAAGTAAGTGACAGAGATAGGACACATCAGAAAGTAATTTTCAAAGCAACATCTGGCATACACCAGGTCTTTTTCCAGAAACATCCACCTGATGAAAGGGCAATACTGCATACCTCTTCATTCACTCAGACAAACAGAAAATGGGCTTAAAGGACATGTTTCTTGATCTTCCCTGTGTCCACCATCAAACTCAACCATCCTCTTCTTCATGCCAGATGGACATGAAACTACAAATCCCCTGAAACAACTGGGGAGAGAGTAAAAGAAAATTAGTAGCCACTACTGTATTCTAAACAGCTAACTCCCAGGAATATTGTCCTGAAGATTTGAGTTGAAAAGAAGAAACTCACTCTTAGTGGGTGGGTACTTAATCAGTTCAGATGGCTTAAAGATGAAAAAATAAAAAAAATAAAAAAAATAAATAAATAAAAGCTCAGGAGAGTGGGATTGTGGAATTGTGTGAGCGGGCTATGTTCACCATGTAGAGCACAGGCAGTCCAGACAGAGGGAAGTTGACTAGGATTAGGAACTAGACTTTGGAATGAGAGCAGTGGCAGTGAATCTGCCCTTTGGTTGCAGATGTAAGAAAGGTGGTCAACATCCATACCAAGAGATGACAAGTAGGACCCAGGGGAGACCCACCCAGCCTATGCTATTGGAACCTGGAGCTTGAATAGGTCTTGTCTTGTTCAAGAAGAAGTAGAGAAGAGACAATCAATTAGAATGGTTTCTTGGGTGGAAAAAACTGTGCAAACAAAGAAAAAAAAGCAGTATCAGGAAGATTTGGAGGAAAGAGTACCCATCTCAAAACAAGCTACTCTAGGATCCAGAGGACTATTTAAGAGATAGTTTGTCATCCTCAGAAAAATACAGGGAGATAAGGTATCTGTGTGCCAGGAACAGAAGCACTTCGGACAGTGAGCTGGATGGAGATGAATGTGTTAAGGAGGGACTGCAATAAAGCTAAATATAATGGAAATAGGATAAAACATTCACAATTTCTAGAAACAAACTAAAAAAGAATAGTGGGCTCTGAGGAAGCCTTGCAATAAATGGTAGTTTAAAAGGAAATTACAGTGCTTCTCCAAAGAAGACATCCAGATGGCCAACCGACACATGAAAACATGCTCAACATCACTCATCATCAGGGAAATACAAATCAAAACCACAATGAGATTCTGACTCACACCTGTCAGAATGGCTAATATTCACAACTCAGGCAACAACCTCATGGAGGTTCCTCAAAAAACTAAAAATAGAACTACCCTACGACCCAGCAATTGCACTACTAGACATTTACCTGTGGGATACAGGTGTGCTGTTTCGAAGGGGCACATGCACCCCCATGTTTATAGCAGCACTATCAACAATAGCCAAAGTATGGAAAGAGCCCAAATGTCCATTGATGGATGAATGGATAAAGAAGATGTGGTATGTATATACAATGGAGTATTACTTGGCAATCAAAAAGAATGAAATCTTGCCATTTGCAACTATGTGCATGGAAGTGGAGGGTATTATGCTAAGTGAAATTAGTCAGTCAGAGAAAGACAAAAATCATATGACTTCACTCATATGAGGACTTTAAGAGACAAAACGGATGAACATAAAGGAAGGGAAACAAAAAGAATATAAAAACAGGGAGGGGGACAAAGCATAAGAGACTCATAAATATGGAGAACAAACTGAGGGTTACTGGAGGGGTTGTGGGAGGGGGTATGGGCTAAATGGGTAAGGGGCACTAAGGAATCTAGTTCTGAAATCATTGTTGCACTATATGCTAACTAATTTGGATGCAAATTTTAAAAAATTAAAAAGAAATTTAAAAACATAAAGGAAATTACAGTGGCGCCTGGGTGGCTCAGTTGGTTAAGCGTCTGACTTCAGCTCAGGTCATGATCTCTTGGACTGTGAGTTCAAGCCCCATGTTGGACTTTGTGCTGACAGCTCAGAGCCTGCTTCAGATTCTGTGTCTCCCTCTCTCTGCCTTTCCCCCCACTCTGTGTGTGTGTCTCTCTCTCAAAAATAATAAATAAACATTAAAAAAATTAAAAGGAAATTACAAAATGCCTATAGGTAAATGATAATGAAAGCATTTTGTATCAAAATTTGCTGAAAGTAGCTAAAAGCAGAGGAAATTTATAGGTTTGAGTAGATTTTCTGAACAAAAAATAGAAATACTGAAAAATAAGTTAGCAAAGGTTTTTAACTTAACCTAGAAAAAGAAGAGTAAGCTAAAAGAAAAAACACCACCATGCAACAAAAAACAAGAACAAATAATAAAGATAATACAAAACAGAAAAGCAATAGAGAAAATGAACAATACCGAAATATGATACTTTGAATAATAACCATCACAATATTAACAAAAAGAGCTAATACTTAGCACTGACTGGTACTGTTTTAAGTGGTTTATTCATGTTAGCTCCTAATCACCACAACAGCCCGGTGAGTGGCTTGTCAAACATTCCACAACTAGTTAATGGCAGAGCCAGGATCCAAACCAGAGGGTCTGGTTTACTCTTCAGAAGACAGAAAAACTTCTAGCAAGCCTGATGAGGAGAAAAGCAAAGAGATGAAGAGGCAAAATACACAATAAAAAGGGTGAGAGAAAAAAATAGTTTCAACAGCTAGCTTATAATTCAGTAGATTTGTATTTATTTTCCAGGGCTGCTCTAACAAAATACCACAGTCTGGGTGACTTAAAGGACAGACATTAATTTTCTCACCGTTGTATTGTGGACAATAAATAGAAGTCTAAAGTCAAGGTCTTTCTCAGTTTGGTTTCCCTTGGCTTCTGTCCTCAGCTTGCAGATGTCCGCCTTCTTGCTGTATCCTCATGTGTTGTTTTCTCTGTGTGAGAGCATATGTGCTGTCATATTTCTCTGTGGATCCAAATTTCTTCTTTATATAAGGACAGCAGTCAGATTGGATTAGACCTACCCTAATGGCCTCATTTTGACTTAATCACCTCTTTGAAGGCCCTGTTCTCCCAACAGAGTCACATCCTGAGGTACTGGGTGTTAGAGCGTCAATGTATGAATTTTCTGCGAACATGATTCAGCCCATAATAGCCTAGAAAAGTACATTTCTGGGTGGGGGTGGGGTACTACTAGCCTAAGGTAAAGCAGAAAATTAAATACATTAATAGCAGTATGGTTATCAACCTCCCTCTTTTACTCCCCCACTCATCAATGAATTGAAACCTTGTTGGTTTTGCAGGTGAGCTCAAACACATTAACCAAGAAACAGAAAATCCTGGTATTATGTAGTTTTCCCAGAAAAAAAAAAAAGATAAGAAGCAGTTGACCAACTTATTTCATTCTAAATGTAGATAAAATAAGTATAAAAAAATTATAGGCTTCATGTTCAAAACATAGCTACAAAAAACCCAAACAGTATACTTGAAAAAAAACCCAAACAGTATACTTGAAAAAAAACCCAGCAATGTCAATAAGACATTATTACATCTTTAAAAAAAACATTATTTATTTTTGAGAGCGAAGAGAGAGGGGGATCTGGGGGGTGGGGAAGAGAGAATCCCAAGCAGGTTCTGTGGTGTCAGTGCAGAGCCTGACTTGGGGCTCAATCTCATGAATGGTGAGATCATGACCTGAGATGAAATCAAAAGTCAGATGTTTAACCTACTGAACCACCCAGGCACCCCAAGACATTAATACATATCAATCAAGTTCAATTTATTTCAGAATATAAACATGCTTTGACTTTGGAAAAGTCTGTTAATAACATTCACAGCAACCAATTAGAATATAAAAATGATTTTATCATCTCAATGTATGTAGGAAAAGCATTTGATAAAATTCAGTGTCTGTTCATATGCTATCATTATTTTTTATTTTTTTAAGTAATCTCTACACCCAATGTGGGCTTGAACTGATGACCCCAAGATCAAGAATTGTATGCTTTATTGACTGAGTTGGCCAGGCACCCCCTCAGTATCTGTTCATGATTGAGGAGAAAACCTCATATAAAATTAGAAATAAAGGGAATTTCCATAACCTGAGAAAAGGTATCTCCCCCAAACTTACAGCAAACCATACTTAATGGTACAACTTTAACACATGATCTTTCAGGTATTTGTGTGTGTGTTTTTCTTAATTTTTAAAAAAAGTTTTTTTAAGTTTATTTATTTTTGAGAGAGAGAGAGAGAGACAGTGCAAGTGGGGGAGAGGCAGAGAGAGAGGAAGACAGAGAATCTTAAGCAGACTCCGCCCTGTCAGCATGGAGCCTGATGGCGGGTGGGGGGGGGGGGTGGGTATTAAATTCAAGAAACTGTGAGATTATGACTTGAGTGGAAACCAAGAGCCAGATGCGTAACTGACTGAGCCACCCAGGCTCCCCTGGTATTAGTTAATGCTACAAACAAAACAAAACTAACAAGAAAACGGAAAGTATTAAGTATTACAGAGAGGAAATTACAGCTATGAGAAATTTATATGATCATTTACATAGAATACCTGTACAATCTAGAGATTGTAAAATTACTAAAATTGATAAAAAAGGTTTAGATATGTTGTTGGTAAAATGTAATACGCAAAAATCTATTGTATGTCTATGCAAGAGCAACAAAAACTTAGAAAATAGTTGAAATAAAAAGATACAATTTGATTTACATTAGAAATTTTATACACATACACAGGCACGCACAAACATACTCCTGGAATAACCTAAAAAAACCACATCTTTGTGGAGAAAATCTTAAAATTCATTAATAGAAGGTAAACCATATATGTGAATTAAATAGACTCTCTTGAAGATGTAACATCTACTCAAATGAAACAACATATTCAATGATATTAAAGTAAAAATCTAGGGGCACCTGGGTGGCTCAGTCAGTTAAGCATCTGACTTCGGCTCAGGTCATGATCTCGCATTCATGGGTTTGAGCCCTGCATTGGGCTCTGTGCTGACAGCTCAGAGCCTGGAGCCTGCTTTGGATTTGGTGTCCCTCTCTCTCTCTGCTCTTCCTCTGCTTGCTCTCTGTTTCTCTCTCTCTCTAAAAAATGAATAAACATTTTAAAAAATTAAAAATAAAAGTAAAAATCGAAAAATTATTTGTGCTGCCCTGGAAGGCTTGAGAGAGCAAAGTTTGAAAGCTGGTTTTAAAATTTATGTGGAACACTGAGGGCCCAAGAATGGCCAAAATAGTTCTGAAAAAGAAGAAGCAAATCTTATTATGATGTTATATTAAATAAGAAATGTGATTGGTGCAAGAACTAAGGGACCGAGATACCACTGGAACAGAACAAATTTGATATATAACAGAAACTAGTGGAAAAATGGAATGGTCAACAAATGGATTGAAATTATTAGAAAAAATGGAATTGGACCTCTACTTCACAGTAAACAAATACTGATTCCATATCTAGTAAAAATGTAAATGTGGAAGTCAAAGCTAAATAAAACTTTTAGAAGAAAGTATAAGAAAATGTCTATGGCTTGAAATAGGAAGATACTATTTGAACAAAATCTAAAGAGTACAAACCATAAAGATTGATGAATGTAATTGCCTTAATTAAGAATTTCCATTCATCAGGAGACACCATAAAGACAGCAGAAAGGAAAAGAAATGGAGAAGGTTTCACATATCTGTGTGAGTGTGTATCTGGCAAATAAACTCCATAATTAGTATTCACAATATACAGTATTTATACAAATCAATAAGAGAAAGACAAAACCATTAACATAGACTCATGAACAATCTTGGAAATGCAGATTAAAACCACGATGAGATACCATTTCAGGCAGAAGCCAGATATTCAAGATGCTGGCAGAGAGAATGAACTTGAAGTGGAGCTATATTCACTAGTTAGAAACCACTGGGGTTTAAACTCTTTATTTAAAACTTAGGCTGAAATTCCAGCCCCATCACGCACTGTTTGACTTTGAATGATTTGCTTAACTCCTCTAAGTCTTACTTTCCTGAACTATAAAACAGAGAGAGTAATGAGAAAACACAAGTAAAGCAGTCAGCACATTGTCTGGCATATAAAAGGATAGTCACTGCATGTTCATTGTTATGTAAATATTATATCTAGTGTTTGTTGTATGGTCACTGTGGACGGGGCACTGCATTGGGCTAAGTGCTTTGTGTGTACTATTATCTCTTTTAATCATACACATTGTCATTATATTCATTCTACAAATGAGGAAACAGGCATAAGTAGAGATGAGAGAGCCAGGACTCAAACCCACATCTCGTGGGCTCTGAAGTTTACATGTAAAATTCAACTTCATTGTCTCCCACTGTTACCACAGAAAGCATCTTAGGTAGATATAGATGAGCTTCAAGGTCACTTATGTAAATCCTTCATCTCCATCATATGCAGGCGCGCACACACACACACACACACACACACACACAAGCTAGACTATTTAGTTCCCTTTCTGGTTAGAAGTTGTGTCATTTTTCAGTATTGTTATAAAAACAGATCAGTAACAATAGATCCTATAGTGCTTCTATTGCCAATTTATACAGTCAGCCTACAACATTACTTATAAAAATGTTCTTTTGGAGCCACTGTGTGTCTCTGAACATTCCTGCAATGCCATCTGTACAGAGTGTATCTGAGAAGAATGAGGGTGGAAACTAACATAATGAAGCCTAGTGGGAAGCCCTTTCTCTGAGCTAAACTGGAGGTTCAGATGTGGTATTATGTTTCCGAACTCTGTTCTCTGAAGCTCCATTTTGGAGTCTTAGACTTACAAGGGACTTTAGCAAATACCTTAGTTCCATCTTTTCTTTTTTGCCAGAATCACTGACAATATTCCTGATAGTTCTCCCATGTACCATGGTTGGGGATGGAGACATAATCTCCTGGGAGTTTTAATTTCTGGACCCCACCAATGGTTAGATAGCACATTCTTCTGTCTTCAGTTCTATAACTTTCATTCTCTGATGAGTTCTGCCTTTGAAAGCAGCATAGAATAAGTCTATATTTTATTCATGACAAATTGTTAAAATTTGAAGACAACAATCAAGTTTCCTTTGTGAGACAGGTTTCCTATGTGAGAAAATCGGGTCATATTTTGTGCTCCATTACAACTACAGCGTGTAGAACAGTGTGGGAAATAGTACTCCTGAAATGTCTTGATGAATGACTGAATGAGTTTTCTCTTTTCTACACTAGCAGCCTCAGAGTCCTGAACAATTCTTCTTGAGGAAGGGCTTCCAAATTTCTCATAGACTTAGTGATCCATCCATGAACATGGTCTAGTTTCTTAATATCTTTCATAAAGTGACTGCAACAGAAGATTCTGTTTCTTTGAATATGAAACATGAAATGTGACTCTTTTCAAATGTGAGCTCACGTGGTTGTGGTCCCCAACAACCCCAAGAAATAAATGAGTGGTTGAATGAATAAATGCTTAAAGGCTACTCCATGTGGTTATGGTGTTACATTGAACCCTGCCATGCTTGACCACAACTGGTTGGGATTAGGGTACATAATATGATTTTATTTGGGCCAACTAGATTCCTCTCCTGGGAATTTGGAAGTTCTGTCTCTAGGGAGAGAAGTTGAAAGGCCCAGCATTGAGGCTAAAGGTAGAGGCATGTGTAGGCACAGCCTCATGGAGTAGAAGCAAGAGAAATAGTGCGGGTCCATAGAGAGAAACACAGAGGGAGAGACACATTCCTTGGCTGCCTGTGAACCACATGGTTTCCCAGTGCCTGGCTCCACTTTCCACTAGGGTCAGCTGCCTTCATTCTCTGAGATCTCTGAATCCTTAGCATAATCCCTGTTCCACCTTTACAGATGGACACACACACATATGCACACACATTGCATAGAACAGTTTATTTGACCTAATATAACACTAATTCTTGACTCACATTGTGCCTTTGGACAACTAAAATACCTAGATCTTTTCCCATGAACTGCTGTCAAACTTTTTGTGTAATAGGGTTTTTAGAACGTGTGTTCATTCACCCGTTCATTCTACCACAGTACATTAAGTAACTACTATATGTGAATATACTTTCTATCATTTAACTATTGGCCTGTCAGTTGTCACTTTTTGCTGCTGACAAGGACTGTTGCCTCTAATAATCATCCCTTTCTATTTACCTCTTATCAACAGTGAAATGAAAAAACAAACAGGTTGCCAAATACCAAGCTGTGAATGGTAACAGCAAAATAAAGGTTCTTAAGCTCTTAGTGTGGGCACATGCAGGGATGATGCAGTGCTCAAAGTACATGATGTTTACTATATCTATTTTGCCTGCAAAGAGAACATTTTGCCTGCTTTTTGTTTTCCTTTTAGATTCTGGGTTGTTGAAGGTGTAGTAAATAAATATTGGGTAAGTCAAGTGTTATGTGTGTATATATATATATATGTATACACACACACATTTCATGTAAGTTTCTATCTAAATATATGTACATAGCTAGGGAAAATGAAATAAGGTTTCTACCAGAATCCAACAGTGAAGAAGATTCGATGACATTTAAATAAATAAAATTGGTTAGATTTCTAGACTGGCAGATGTACTTGGGACTTTGTCTCTCTAATTATGCATCTTGAATAAAACCAGAGATTAGACGTGGCCATTCATGGTGCTCTTAATTCATCCCTTCCATTCCACTCTTACTTCAATCAAATTAACCAACCTTTAAACACGTGCTTTTAAGCTGCCTTTCTCCAATTCCAACGTGTATGCCTTCCCTTAGTCCTCGTCCCTTGTGGATTCAGTTTTAGGGGTGAGAAGGGACATGAGGAAGAAGGCATATTTTTTTTGCTGTAGTCCAAATGCCAGGGTGGTAGCCAAGTTTATACTTGGTCCATCCTCTGTTTTCATGAGGAATAAAAACGGTATGGCGCTAAACTACAGGATTTGAATCCTGGCTCTGCTACGTCACGCCATACTTTCCCACAGCTCTTTTAATTTCTTTGCACTTCAGTTTCTATATATCTAAAATGAGGTTAATACTACCAACTTACAGGAATTGCCGTGAGGGTTAAAACAATCAATGTCTATAAAATACTCATGTAGCGCCTGGCATGCAGTAAGTGTTCAATAGATGGTAGCTTTTATTGTTGTTTGTATTAACTGTGAGATTCTGCTGTCCACGATCCCAGAGAGAGATACAGAAAACAATGTGCAAGGCAGAGGACCGAGAGAAACATTTCCTAAGAGCATAGTACATTTTCTGGGAATTCAGATGTTAGTTTGAAAAATCTTAACAATTTGTCAGTGGTAACACAACTTCTTTAAAGGCCTGTCCTGAGGATGAGTGTTCCTATGAGTCCTATCCCAGATTTCTTTCTCTGTGAGCACAAACTCCCTCGTGCTTCTTAAATTTCTGTTTTCTTGGTCGAGAAATTCTGTTTTCCCTAATGCACCATGGGTTTTCTCAACTTTCCCGCTTCCAATCCTGGGAATTTCAATCTGGGCTGTGGTGAGAATGGTATTTCGGGGAAAGGCACATGAGAAATGACAGTTCTTCAGAGTGAACACTGTGTTTTAAGACCCAGAATAACTGTTCATCCTTCTTAGACATTTTGTGGGAAATGGCCTATCCTGTGTGTGTTTAATGCTAGAATCTAGGAAAAAGTTCTTACTAGCCATCTGCCAGGCCCTTCATGGCCGAAGTGCTTGTATTTTGCCCTCAGCCCTCTTGGATGACTTGGAAGTACCTTCCAACCTCCTTCCTGAGTGAGTTTCCTTAGACTTCAACTAAGAAGTAGAAAGGACTGTGAGCAGAGAGTTGATTCCAAAAGTGTAAATAATTGATCAGGTTTGTGGAACACTGGGCCAAACTTGCAGGGTGCCTGAGGAATCAGATGCCCATTGATTTTCAATAATAGGTGCAACACTATTTGGGGAGCAGGGGGTTAGATAGACCAAGTGATCACCCACAAAGTGATGACTCTAAGATAAAAACTGGGGGCACCTGGGTGGCTCAGTCGGTTAAGCATTCAACTTCAGCTCAGGTCATGATCTCATGGTTCATGACTTCGAGCCCCGCTTCGGGCTCCATGCTGACAGTCGGAGCCCGCTTGGGATTCTTGCTCTCGCCTTTCTCTCTGCCCCTTCCCTGGTTGTGCTTTCCCTCTCTCTAAAAATAAGTAAATAAAAATCTTAAAAAACACCCACACAACACTGTTGGCTAAGCAATATACGGTTGTGCATATGGTTGTGCAAAGTGTTTCCATATCCTTACCTAAAATAAGTGTTGTCGTTGGCCTTAGAAATTTGCTGTTGCTAGTTCAGGTGTGAAGTGGCTGGTGTTTGTGATATACTTAAAATCTCTCTCTTTTTTTAGATGTTTATTTATTTTGGGAGAGAGAGAACCGAGGAGGGGCAGAGAGAGAGGGAGAGAGAGAATCTCAACTCACAAACTGTGAGATCATGACCTGAGCCAAAATCAAGAGTGAGACACAACTGAGCAACCCAGGTGCCCCACTTAAAATACCTTTATTGTAAATATTATTTACAATATATTTATTTTCCCATATATACATACTATATCAAGTCGGTTAAGGGAGTCTTAAGAAGAGGCTCCATTTCCAGCTAACAGGTTCGTGTGTCTATTTGTTGTTAGATTGTAAAACTTCAGAAAAATCTCAAATGCTCATGTTTCTCTGAAGAAAGATGAGATTTCTTAGTGAATATCCCACTAAGTAACTGACTATTAAGTAACCAAGCATCATCTTTATGCTGTAGTTTAAGATTTCAAAGAGAAATGTAGTCAGGTATATTAATGTAATTCACTCTCTTAACATTGTCTGCTAGGAGAGAGCCACTCTCTTCTCTGATTGACTGTCAGGGGAACCTCAGGATATCTCTGGTGTAAAAAGCAAACATCCTTTTTAGCAAATAGCTAGATATTATGGTAGGAAGTATGTAAATCATCTTGCTTATTTTACCGTCCATCCGGGCAGAGATGGAAACATTGTGAGCTGGGAACATTGAGTTTCCTTTTACCTGTATCTTTGCCTTTTAGAAGGTATCTGTTAGGAGTCGTTAAGGTAAATGGATTGCTTCTAAAACTGTGAGCTGAGCTATAGGGCAGCATTTCTATTTACTTAGCTTTTTTTTTTTTTCTTTTTGTATTTGCTGTTGAGAAAAACGGAGTAGGACCTAAGCTGTTCATTCATTAAAGCATATAGTTTGCTTAGAATCCTTTTTAGTTTAGCTGAGAATACTGTTCATGGCTGTTTCAAAGTGTATAGCTAGATAATTTATAAACTCAGTTTCATGTCCGTTATAATCTACTTACTGGTGCTCCTTTCTGTACTGTATTTACCAAGCTCAACCATAGTTTATACTTCTAATGAAAAAGATTTGCATGAAAAAATCTTTTCTATGCACAGGTAGGGGTAGAAGATACATTTTCTTCTCCCTTTCCCAAAGCACCCAAGCTCCAAATTTCAAGATCATATATTCTTTCCCCACTTCTAATCTAATATTAAATCCTATTGATTTTGTCTTCATATTTTTTCTGTTTATTCCCCATTTCCTGTCACCTTTGTCATGATCTTAGCTCAGGTGTGTACTAGGCCTTAGCTTCTGGGAATACCAGCCATAATCAAGATGAAACTTCATATTGGGTGCAATCTTCATACTACCTGAGTCACTGCAAAAGCCTTAAATAGGTCTTTTATGTATTCTCTTTCTAAATTATATTAAAAACACTATTGCCAGTTTAATTTTGTTTAATGCTTCATTCTGGTTTGAAAGACCCTAATAGTGTGGCCTTAGTTCCCCGCCAACCCCCCCACCCAGGGTTATCTCACATTAATTCTCTTAATTTTCTTTTTTCTTTCTTTCTTTCTTTCTTTCTTTCTTTCTTTCTTTCTTTCTTTTTCCTTTCCTTTCCTTTCCTTTCCTTTCCTTTCCTTTCCTTTCCTTTCCTTTCCTTTCAAGTAAACTCTATCTCCAGCATGGGGCTTGAACTCACAACCCTGAGATCACAAGTTGCATGTTCTATTGACTGAGCCAGCCAGGCACTCCACTCTCTTAATTTTCTTAATTCTCTAAATTTTGGATACATTTATCTATTAGATATGTGACCACAATCCCTGACCTTTCCCAGCTTCAGTGGTTATGTTGTGCATTTCATACAGAAATGTTTTTTTCCCCATTGTCCCATATGACAAAATGTCTTCATCTTGTAAAGCTCACTTTATTATTATTTTTTAATTTAAATTTTAGTTAGTTGACATACAGTGCAATATTGGTTTCAGGAGTATAATTCAGTGATTCATCACTTACATGCAACACCCGGTGCTCATCACAAGCGCCCTCCTTATACCCATTACGCATCTAGCTCATCCCCCACTCACCTCCCTCCATCACTCTCAATTTGTTCTCTGTCGTTACAAGTCTCTTACGGTCTGTTTTCCTCTCTTCTCTTTTCCCCCCACCTTTTCATATGTTCATCTGTTTTGTTTCTTAAATTCCACATATGAGTGAAATCATATGGTATTTGTCTTCTCTGATTGACTTATTTGGGTAAAGCTCATTTTAATCCTCCTTCCTCTTTGTCTGGTCCTTGGAATTTGTTCTCCAGCATTAGCCCTTACTATATAGCTATCCAGTCTCTGCCCCTACACATTCTGAATTGCTTGCCTAACAACTTAAAAAGGGAGCCAGAGGTGCCCAAAGCAGTCATCAGGAATTGGCCAGCATACACTCTGGTACTCGGCCAATTCTTGGACCCTGTGAGTTTTCTGCCCATCTCTGTCCTCTTGTCTGTCCATCTCCACACCAATTCTGGCTCTTTGGTATTTCTACTTGTTCTCTTAGCATTTGATGATTGATTCTCCATCATAGTTTTTTTGCTAAATGGTGCTTTCCTTTTTTCCTAAAGTGGATTTTCTTAGGCAGAATCCAGTCTTGCCCGGGGCCAAGCCAGAGGGAGGTGGTCAATCAATTATCTTTATTTACACTTTTTTTTTCCTTTTTAAAATCAAAAAAAGTTTCAGTTGTGTGAAAATACATGTAACATAAAATTTACCATTGTAACCATCTTCAAGTATATAGTTAAGTAGTACTAAGTATATTCACATTGTTGTACAACCAATCTCCAAAACTCTTTTCATCTTGCAGTCTTTCTTTATATTTTTAAATAGCTATTTACTTGTTTGCTTTATTTACCTTGCCTATTAGACTGAAAGTTTCTTGAGGATAGGGTAGTGTTACTGAGTTTTGTATCCCTTATCAAACTGCCTGGTATGATCAATTAATAATTGCTTCATGAAGTTGAATTGATCTGTTTTCCCTATGTTCTCACCTAACGTGCCTTCCACAAGAGCCCTACTCTGCTAACAGACCTGGATCCTGCCATCAATGAAACAACAATTTGAAAACATTTCCACTTACATAAGCAAGGGAGGTGAACGTCCACAGTTAGAAGTTGGCCTAAGGAGGTTTTGCTTTAACTGCTACAGGGTGCTGTTGTCTTTGTTCTGAGAGGTAGGATGAAGCCGTTTTATTTATTTTAAGAAGGCAGAAAGCCAGGAACACATAATTGAAAGGAAGTTTCTGTGCTGGCATATTATTATTCTAACTAAGGTGGTAACAAATAAATTGCAACTTCCTTTTGTTTGAAGTGGTGGACAGGAACTGGAGTTGAACATTTTACACTCATGAAATTGCCAAGTGACAGCTACTTTCACAATTCCTTTTTTGAAAAAAGGCCTATAAATTAGCACTCTTCTAGGCATATGTTTCATTACATAATTGCCTCACAGAATTATACTGTGCATGTGACTAATGTCTCCAGATTTAGGGGAGACCCATTGTGTTCCTGCTCCCCTTCATACCTCTGAAGACTCTCAGAGGGCTTATGTCTTTTAACTGTTTTTATACATTTATTTATTTTTGGGGGGGGGGCAGAAAGAGAGGGATACATAGAATTAGAGAATCCAAAGCAGGCTCTAGGCTTTGAGCTGTCAGCACAGAGCCTGACCTGGGACTCGAACCCACAAACCGTGAGATCATGACCTTAGCTGAAGTCAGACGCTCAACTGACTGCGCCACCCATATGCCCCAGCTTATGTCTTTTCTGGTCATCTTGTTCTGATTTTCCACTTCTGAAATTCTTCTTTTTGCTTTGCATTTTGCCTCTTGTGGCTGTTCTCTATCCTCTAGCCAACATGTGCCCCAAAGCATCCCATTTTCCTTGATTTCTCAAAAATACCACTGGTGTTGTCTAGAAGAAATACTTAAGTGGAAAAAAGGAAGTAGCACAAAGGTGGAGCTTACTTACATCATAATGGTGGAGAAAATTTTAAATTAGATATTTGGAACACTGTTCTTAAACTTCATTAGCCATTCCTACCACTGGAAGTATTTTGGGGACTGACTTCACTCTTCAGTATCCATGGTCTCCCGCTATACCACTGATTACTTCCCATTTCCTCCTCAGTCTCCTTCTGCTAGTCAGTTCTTAGAATATCACATTCCCTCCAAATTTAGTCCACTGTTTATCTTGTCCAAATTTCTATCATGCCCTAGGACTGTCATCCCATAATTATAATGACAAACATTTTTTGTTCGTTTTTACTAAAAAAGATATTTATCTCCTTAAAAGTAATTTAGTTTTTCAAAACTTTTATTTTAGAACAGTTTTATATCTACAGAATAATTGCAAAAATTGCAAAAACAGAGTTTCCATGTACCTTGCCCCTAGTTTTCGTATTAACATCTCACATCAGAATGGTTCATTTATCATAATCAATGAAGCAATATTGACATATGACTATTAAGTCTATACTTTATTCATATTTCCTTAATATTTTCCTAATGTCCTTTTTTCCCCTAAATGCCAGGATGACATTCAGGATACCACTTTACATTTCAATGTCTTGTCTCCTTAGACTCTTCGTAGCTGTGACCATTTCTAAGACTTTCTTTGTTTTTGATGACCTTGACAGTTTTCACGAGTAATGGTTGAGTATTTTGTAGAATGTCCCTCAGCTGAGATTTGTCTGATGTTTTTCTCCTCAGTAGACTAGAGTTATATATTTTTTGGAGGAAGACCCCGGATGTAAGTAAAGAGTGATTTTTTATTAATATGGCTTATCAGTGTTGATGTTGACCTTGATCACTACTTATCGCTAATAAATGTACAAGTGAAGTAGCAATGGCATGAGAAGAACAGCATGGTAATCAGGGGTCATATATTTCGAGAAAGTGAGTCCTAATCACCCACCATTTAAGCTACCTAGACTAGTAGAGATGCTAGCTGAATAAAGGGGATTAAGAATAAGAAGTAGAATTTTTCACAGAACCAGAACAAACAATCCTAAAATTTGTACGGAACCACAAAAGATCCCGAATAGCCAAAGCAATCTTGAAAATGAAGGGGAAAAATGGAGGTATCGTAATTCCAGATTTCAAGTTATAGTACAAAGCTGTAGTAACCAAAATAGTATGGCACTGGCACAAAAATAGAGACATAGATCAGTGGAACAGAATAGAAGGCTCAGAAATAAACCCATGATTATATGGTCAACTAATCTTTGAGAAAGGAGGTAAGAATATGCAGTGGGAAAAAGACAGTCTCTTCATCAAACAGTGTTGGGGAAACTAGACAGCTACATCCAAAAGAATGAACCTGGATAACCTTCTTACACCGTACAGAAAAATAAACTCAAAATGGATTAAGGACCTAAATGTGAGACCTAAAACCATAAAAACCCTAAAAGAGAGCACAGCCAGTTATTTCTCTGACGTTGGCCATATTTCATTTTTCTAGATATGTCTCCTGAGGCAAGGAAATAAAAGCAAAAATAAACTCCTGGGACTAAATCAAAATAAAAAGCTTCTGCATAGCAAAGGAAACAATCAACAAAACTGAAAAATAACTTACTGAACAGGGGAAGATATTTGCAAATGATGTATCCAATAAAAGATTAGTATCCAAAATATATAAAGAACTTGCACAATTCAACACCCAAAAGAAAAATAATTCAATTAAAAATGGGCAGGAGACATGAACAGACATTTCTCCAAAGGAGACATCCAGATAGCCTACAGACACATGAAAAGATGTTCGTTATCACTTACTGTCAGAGAAATGCAAATCAAAACCACAGTGAGATATGATCTCACAACTGTCAGAATGACTAAAATGAAAAATAAAAACAGCAAGTCTTGGTGAGGATGTGGAAAAAAAAGGAGCCCTCTTGCACTGTTGGTAGGAATGCAGACTGGTGCAGCCACTGTGGAAAACAGTATGGAGGTTTCTCAAAAAGTAAAAAATAGAATTACCGTATGGTCCAGTAATTCTACTGCTGGGTAAATACCTAAAGAATACAAAAACACTAATTCAAAAGGATATATGCATCCCTATGTTTATAGTAGCATTATTTACAATAGCCAAGATATGGAAGGAGTCCAAGGGTCAATCAATAGATGAATGGATAAAGAAGATGTGGTATAGATATATACAATAAAGTATTTCTGAGCCATAAAAAAGAATGAGATCTTGCCATTTGCAAGTGGCATGGAAGGACCTAGAAAGTATAATGCTAAGTGAAATAAGTCAGAAAAACACAAATACCATATGATTTCACTAATGTGGAGTTTAAGAAACAAAACAAATGAACCAAGAAAAAAAAGAGACTAACAGAACAGGCACTTAGCTATAGAGAACAAACAGATGGTTATCAGAGGAGAGGTGGGTGGGGATGGGTGAAATAGGTCAAGGGATCAAGAGTACAGTTAGTTATCTTGATGAGCACCGAGCAACTTATAGAATTGTTGAATCACTCTACTGTACACCTGAAACTAATATAACACTGTATGTTAACTACACTGGAATTAAAATAATAAATAAACAAACAAATAAATAAAAGAATAGGAAGTAGAGGAAAGTGATAAGAATCAATTGTGTTTCAGGGCGCCTGGATGGCTCAGTCGGTTAAGCGTCCAACTTCGGCTCAGGTCATGCTCTTGCAGGTCATGGGTTGGAGCCCCCCATTGGACTCTGTGCTGCCAGCTTGGAGCCTGGAGCCTGCTTCGGATTCTCTGTCTCCCTCTCTCTCTCTGCTCCCCTCCCGCTTGTGCTCTCTCTCCTCATAAAGAAATAAACATTAAAAAAGAAAAAAAAGAATCAGCTATGTTTCAAGGACCAGCTGCAGTGGCAGAAGCTATAGTTTGTTCCACCAACTTTCTTCATCTTGTAAGTTTTTCCAAGGAGGAAAGACCAACTAGAATTCTGGAAGAGTTCTTCCCAGATGAGGTAAATTCATTATGTGAAGCAAATGGATTCAGGCAGCGTGAGAAGTGGATTATAGTGGATACTGTGTTTTGCTATTCGGACTGTACTTTGAGAACTGAGACTCACATTTGTCCAGCTGTCGGAGCACTGACATCTCCCATCTGAGTTAGCCCTGGGAGAGGAGTCCAACTATTGTAGAAAGAAAACCAACTCACTTGATTATGCCTCCACCATGGGAGCAAGCCACATCCCGTGACTAATCAATGTAGATGATACAAAGCCCTCTCCCCTGGCCTCAATTAGGGATATCTCAGAAGGGTCATCCCAGCTTCAGTATTCCTTGTGAAATTGTCTTAGGCACCTGTGGCAGCTGTATTGTTTTTCTTCTTAACCAGCTGTCCAGTCCTGCTTCTCTTACTCCCTTGGAGATGGTGTTCTGTGGAGCACTTCCCAATAAGCCACCTGCATGCAAATCTCTATCTGGAAGTCTGTTTCCTGGGAAACCCAACCTCTGACACACAATGAAGAGACCTGAGGATATACAAAATTATTTTAGCATGTCTCAACATTCTCTCTACCATATTACCTTAAACTTTAAATGGTAGGAATAGTGGGTTGAAGAAAAGAAAATAAAGATGGCATAGGGAAAAGATGAAAGGATTGGAGCCTTGTAGTAAGAGTGAAACAGAAGTCAGAAGACATAATTCATAATGGACTGAGCAGTACTCCGAGTCTTAGAAAGAGATAAAGTATGATGGAAGTCATCCTGGAAATTATTGAGGGGATTGGAAGAGAGTAATACTGAGGTGCTGTATGGACGAGCTTGATGAAGAAAGAAATTATCAGGTTCACTTTACACTAAACTAAATGTGTAAATGCTAATCACACAATGTCTTGGTGGGTTTTTATTTCTTGTGAGGTCTCAGTCTGCCTATTTTTGCAGTGTGAAAGATTCTAGATGGTCTTAATGGGAGGATTTCGGTCCCATCCTACAAAGTGGGGGTGGGGAGGGAGGTCAGCTGGTGGAGAAGTGAGTAGATGGGATTTTTAGTTTCTGTTTTGTTGCTAGAGGTTAGGATGACTTAACTGTTGCTTATATCACACTTTCTTCAAGTTAAGTGAAATGCTGTCCTGTCAAAATGCCAGAGTCATGCTGTCCCTCCTAATAGATCCCATGCTGGAAAATTCAGTGGAGCTCTTCTCTGTCACTTGAATGATGGCACTTCAAATGATGGATTTTTTTCCCCTTGGTCTCACTGTCATAGTGATCAGTTTTTCCTGATCTCAGAGTCTTTGTCTGGCAACTCAGTGTGCTAATAGCAAATGAAATTGATCACATAGATGTGTTATGTGCTATTCAGCTAGTCTGTGATCTTTGGGAGGCAGGGTTCTACTATGTTCATTGCTGGTTGTCCAGCCCTCTGCTAGATCTTGGCTAAGAGTAGGTGCTTAATAAATTCATTGTATGACAGAGTGAATTTTGAGCAAATCACTCAATGTCTAAGATCTTCTGTTTCCACATCTATTGAAGTGGTAAGAAAAGTCTCACTTTATTTTCATTATCTATGCGAAAATGTTTTAATACTTAAAAAGAAGCAATCACATGTAAAATTAAGTCCATTATAAAAAGCCCTGAATCGAATGATTTAGACTTAAAAAGGAACATCTAGCCCACTCTCTCATGCAGCATAGATTTCCTTTCTGTTGTATGCCTGACAAATAAGCTTCTGCTTAAGTAGTTCTAGTGCCTGCAACCCAGTACATCCTCGTAAGCCCTGATGTTAGAGGTCTGTAGAGCAGCAATACATGAAATTTAATCCTAGGATCAGTAGCATCAGCCCAAACTGGGATTTTGTTAGAAATTAAAAATCCCAGGGGCGCCTGGGTGGCTCAGTCAGTTAGGCGTCCGGCTTCGGCTCAGGTCACAATCTCGCGGTCTGTGAGTTCGAGCCCCGTGTCGGGCTCTGGGCTGATGGCTCAGAGCCTGGAGCCTGTTTCAGATTCTGTGTCTCCCTCTCTCTCTGACCCTCCCCCGTTCATGCTCTGTCTCTCTCTGTCTCAAAAATAAATAAACGTTAAAAAAAAAAAAAATTAAAAATCCCAAGCTGTATGCCAGACCTGAATCAGAATCTACATTTAACAGGCTTTCCCAATAATTTATATGCATATTATAGTTTGAGAAGTATTGCTCTAGAGTTTTTTTGTTTGTTTGTTTTTGGTATTGATTTGAAAGCTTAGTTTTATACTATCCACTTATTAGCCTCAATTTAGTTTCTCGCAACTTTACGTGAGTCTAGTCTCTAAGTTATTCCACATGGGAACTGTTCAAATCTTTGAGGCAGAATCCAGGTTGTTTGTTGGCTGGACTCTTTCTAAACTGTGCAAGGCTGGAAACTTTCCTGTCCTGAGCTTTCCCATGGTCCCTTTGTTCTGTAGAATTGTTTCAACAAGAATATCAGAGCCTGCAACTGAAGGATTTATGAAAGCAAAGGCAGGCTACCTCATCCTTTTGCCTGTGGAATGGAAATGAACAAGAAAGAACAATTGAGCTGATTGTTTATACATTCAATCCTTAGGGCATATAAACAGGATGCAACCACTTATCTCGCCCTTATTGATTGTTTCCTATAGATTGTGGCATTTTCCTAAATTTTCTATCTTCTTAGGGATAGTTCTTCAAACTCAGTCTTCTTTTTTTCTAAACTAAAAACACCCTGTTCGTCCAACTGCCTCTTGCATGGCTGGGTTGAAATGTAAACTTTTTGAGAGAAGGGGATGAAGGCTTACTCGAGTTTTGTTTGTTTGTTTTTAATTTCAGGTTAAATCACTGCTTAGCACATAATATGCTTTCAATAAGTAATTTTTGAATACACAAACGAATTAATGCGTGGGGGAATGTGGTTGCAAGACCTTGGTTGTCATCTTTACAAAACACATTAATGTGTCACTTTCTCTGACAAGATGTGGCATCATGGATTGGACAGAATACTCCACATGTTGCACGACTATTTGAGAGCAGTGGTATTATTAATTCCCCTAATTTAGAACTGATGCTGAGATGAGCTCAGCCTGATCATGACAAAAGAGACTATGACTGCCATCATTATGGTGGTTTGGGTTTAGAAAGCCAAAATATACATCTACAAAGTTGATTCAACTTATCAACAAGACGGAATTTGCTTTATATGACATCTTTAGAGTTCTTTCCTTTTGGACCTGCGGGGCTTTCCAACGTTAGGAAGGCTAACTGCAGAGGTCTTTTTCTCCTTCTCCCTTCCATCACTCTTTGCTTCTTCGTTCCTCTAACTGTATCTGAAGCTACTTCCCTCACCTGAAATCACTTTTTGTCTCAGTATCACTATGAAAAAGACTACGGATAGAGTAGTAAATGCAGAGTAGATGGATAAACATAAGGATCCAAGAAAGATGATAGTGAAATATGACATTTGCTGGTGTTGGATATAATAACCGGTAGAAACAGAGGAATGGGAAAAACAGACTGGCTCCTTTGCCATGGCAACGATGAGTGCATTTATTATATAAACAGAAGGAGGAAAGGCAATTATTCAGTCCCTGTGCTTTTCTCTCCTAATCCTCCAGTTCTCCTGTTTTTAGTCTAGATTCTCAAAAGATGGTAGCCAGTTATCTTGCAAGGACATTGATCATTTCCTTCAATGCCTGAGATGTGCAGGAATACACTTGACTTCCCAATATTTTATTATTAAAAATAAATAAATCAAGGATTTCTTTAAAAGCTCATCAAAGGATAGCTTGTGTTCTGTTTCATCAAGCATTGAAGCATGCCCTCTTTAAAAGTTTGTATCTTTATTTTGATACAATAAACTTATAAACAGGAATCAAGGTACCATTTTCTTTCCAATTCAGTATCATTAGAACATTGTCTGATTCATTCATGTATGTCTCAGGGATAAATGGTCATCAGTGAGTGTCTGACAGGGAAACACTAAGTGATTCTAGTTTAAAAGGAAAATCAATGTGCACTGAGTAGCAGTGCTTCAAAGAATAGTTCAAAAAGGTACTTTTCAAAGGTACTATGTCAAAATGCACCTGGCGTCCCAGGTACTGGTGGGAAAAGGAAAGCTATTAAATGCTTATGATAGTGAAACAGTGTGTTTTAGGAGCTAGGAAATATGGGAAAATAGATGGCAAACGATATACAATCCACACAGTGGATTTTCCAAAGAGAATGGCTGTGTTTTCACAATATTCTTCCCTTTTTTTTTTTTTTTTAAACGTTTATTTAGTTTTGAGACAGAGAGAGACAGAGCATGAACGGGGGAGGGTCAGAGAGAGGGAGACACAGAATCTGAAACAGGCTCCAGGCTCTGAGATGTGAGCACAGAGCCCGACACGGGGCTCGAACTAACGGACCGCGAGATCATGACCTGAGCCAAAGTCGGCCGCTTAACCGACTGAGCCACCCAGGGGCCCCTATTCTTCCCTTTTTGAAGGAGGTGGTGCCAAATTGAAGTGTGCAGAGTTTCATTTAATATACTTTCCAAATAGTATCTAGAATTTGCAACATGAACTGTAGGATAGGTAAGTTGATGAGGCAAGAGTCCTAAAAATAAACCAGATTTCTGGGTACAAATATTAGCCCCACTATTTATTAGTTTTGTGTGACTTCGGATAAGATACCTAATGTCTCTGAGTCATAGTTTCCACAAATGTACAATCAGGACAGTAAGTCCTACCAGAGAGAGGAATTGTCAGATTTAGCAATTAACCTATATAATGCAGCCAGCTGAGCACCTGGTATATGATAGGGCTTCAAAAATAGGAACTATATTTCCATTCTCATTGTCACTTTAGTTCAGATCTTGGGAATGTCTCTTCCGGGCATTCTAGTAGCTTCCAGTTTTCCTTGTCTATAGTCCTCTCATTTGTCCATTTTGCTTACTCATTAGTATTTATATACCATTTTCCATACAATCTTCTTTAACTTATACTTAATATTGTGCCATGGCCCAATTTCCAGAGTAGAGTTCATACTTCTTAGCATAGCATTTAAGGACATCCGTGATCTGACTCCAAATAACATCTCCTTTATAAAGACCTTGTGTACTATTGTCCATTTCCTCTGCATGTCTTGAATTTTTTTCTCTCCATAATTTTACTCACGTTTCCCCCTCTAACTACAGCACTTTCCATTTTTACATATTGGAATCCTATTTATGCTTTAAATTCCAGCTTCAATGCCATACCATCCATGAAATTTTCCTTAATCCTTTAGCCAGAAGTGATCTCTCTACTGAAACTGCTTAACAATTCTTTATATTAATAGTAAATGCCTATGCATTTGCATAATGCTAAGCTCAACAGATACTTACAATTTGGATATTATGTAACCTGTCTAGAGTAGTTGACAATACAAACAACTCCCCATCCATTTTCTTCTTTTGACTTCCAAAAGCTGGGTTTCTTACTTCCTCTCTGGCTTCCCCGTCTGAGTCTTCTCGGTGGGTGTATTAGTTTCCTAGAAGTTGCCGTGAAAATGTACCACAAACTGGATGGCTTAAAACAACTTACATTTATTATTTCCCAGTTCTGGCTTCTAGAAGTCAAAATCAAGATGTTGGCAGGTCCATGTTCCATCTGAAGTCTTTAGGGGAGGATCTTTCTTGACTCTTCTAGCTTCTGGGAGCCCCAGCCTTTCCTTGGCTTGTAGCAACATAGCTCCAATCTCGGACTGAATCTTCACATCTTCTCTGTCTGCAACATTCTTTTCTTGGTGTCTCTACTTTCTCTTCTTATAAGGGCCCCAGTCATACTGGATTAAGGCCTATCCTAGTTGAGAATGACCACATATTAATTCGATTATATCTGCAAAGACTCTATTTTCAAATAAGGTCACATGTACAAGTATTAGGTGTTAAGACATAGCTTTCTGGGAAAAACAATTTTACTGATAACAATGGGGTTCCCATCTTTTGCCTCTTTTTAAAGTATTAGGGCTCTTCAGAGTGATTTCCTAGGCTTCTCCCAGCAGTAATTTAAATAATGACAAAAACTAAAAGAAGTTTTTAGCACCCAATATGGTGACTCTCAAGACCCAAGAATCCAAGTAGGATGCTCAAGATATAGTCTTCTGATGTATTTTCCTAGACTACAGCTACTTTCCCTTAGCTTTTCTTTTCAAAGCACATTTACGATGGATTCTTTAAAAAAATTCAATGAGTGTTATTTTTAAAAAAGAGAAGAAGAGAATTTAATAAGTCAACATTGAAAATGTGACAGTTATATGAGATAGATATGCACTGGTCCTCACCTTTTTTTCCTTCACGTAGAAAACAAGAAATGATTCCCCACTGGGAGCATAATTGTTACGGACTACTGAATTTTTTTCTCCTCCAACATTTGTATGTTGAAGTCCTAACCTCCAATACCTCAGAATTTGATTGTGTTTGGAGATAGGGCCTTCAAAGAGGTGATTAAGTTGAAATGAGACCATTAGGGTGGACCATAATCTAATCTGACTGGTGTCCTTATAAGAAGAAATTTGTACACATTCAGAGACACCACCCAGAATGTTAATACAGAAAAGATTAGAGAGATGAAGGTGGGGCTTGATAAGGAGGGGAGGGAGAGAAGGAGAGAAGAGGAAAAGAAGAAAGAAGAATGGAAGAAAGACCAATTTGTTGGTATCATTTGTGTCATGCTGAGATTCGACTACCCCTGCACATTTCAACTACATAAGCGAATAGATACCATCCCTTCTCCCCATACTCTTTTTCTCCTTATGCTGATTTGGGATTCTGTTAACTTGAATGCAAAGCATCTGACTAACCCATCCTTCTTACCCGTTTTGGTTCTTTTGTTTACATCTTCTATTGAGGTGGCATTTCAGAGGACATCTTTAGCAGTATGGACATTTATCTGACCTCTCACAAAGGTAAGTAGGTGGAAAGGTATAGTTCCAAGATTTATCACCAGATTTACCTGTGATTTATCCACCACAAAAATTCCTGACTGCTCTTTGTGTGATCAGTATGTTGAGTTATGAGTAGCCTTGAGGAGGAGAATGCCCTGAAACTCTCTTTTTGCAGCCCTCATGGGTAGACGCTCATCCTATCCCTAACTGACGCTTTTCTCAAACCTTTCAGAATAGAGCATCAGCCCCTAAACCTTATTGCACATTGAAATCATCTGGGAAGCTCTTAAAAATCCCTAAGTCAGACATCTGCTTTGCAAGAAAGTTTGGCAGTTTCTTATAAAGCTAAATATAATCTATCATATGATCCAGAAATTCCTAAGTATTTACCCTGTTGATTTGAAAACTTATATCCACACAAAGCCTCCATGTAAAATTTATAGCAGCTTTACTCATAATCAACAAAATCTGGAAACAACCAGATATCCTCCAGTAGGTGAATGGATAAACAAATTGTGGCACATACATATAGTGAAATACTATTTAGTAATAAAAAAGAATAAGTTATCAAGTCATTCAAGATACAGATGAATGATAAATGCATATGTGAAAGTAGGCAGTCTAAAAAGGCTATGTACTGTATGAGTTTATGGCACATTCTTGAAAGGCAAAACTATAAAGACAATGAATGGATTAGTCATTATTGAAGTTTAGGGAGGGGGAAGGTTGAATAGGTGAAGTATCCATGAGCATAATGGTGGTGATAACTTTCTGTGTGATACCGTAATGTTGGGTGCCTGATACTATGCATTTGTCAAAACCCATAGATCTCTGCAACACAAAGAGTGAACCTTAATGTATGTAAATTAAAAAAAATCATTTGGGAGGTCAAGGGATCCCAGGACGGAATATAGAATATGACAAAACAATCTAAATATGTTACAAATGGATGAACAAAACCTCACTGCCAGGATTTGAGGAAAAGTATATTGACCTAAATAGCCTTGGAAATGAGTGGCAGCAACTAGAAGTCCAGAGGAAAAAGGAATTGTACATAAGCACTCTAGTCTAGTTGATGAAGTTTCCCATGGGGGAATGGACTAGCAGTTCTGAAACCAATATACACATATACCAGAATTAAACAATTAAGTAAATGGATATTAGGAGCCTACAGGTAGGCAAGAGGAGAGGCAGGAATGATCCTCGTGGTTCTTGATAAGAGTTAGAGATATTAGTATGAATTCTATGGTATAGGTGTTTATATATAGAAATATTTATAGATATGTATCTATATGGGGATTAGGTATATGCACGCATATTTTTTTGCTCTGTCAGATGAAAGGGCTTAGAAACAAGGACACATACATACCCATATGTTTATTTCTAATACTATTGTCCAATGAAAGGAACCAGGAATCCTTGGATAAACGGCTGACTATAGAGGAAATACACAAGATGAGCCTGGAGCATCTTATGGTGCCAGAAAGTATGGAAATTCCAAAAAAAAAAAAAAAAAGAAAACAAAACAAAGGAAAACAACCACACACACAACAGTTCCCAGTGATGGGGTGTACCAAAGGGAAACAAGAGCCAGTGAAAGGAGTTCCTAAAGACCAAAAATGGAGCAATGTGAACAAACAAAATAAATAAAATAGCACTGGATTCTAATCCAGAATATAAATAAATATCTATGAATCTATATTGATACAAATAAATGCTTAAATCAATAAATAATCGTGGCAGAAATAGATCATTTTCCCATGCAGAACTCCAAATAATTTATGTAAATCCTTTGTCCTCAAGGAGGAGGAGCCTGGGGTGCCTGGGTGACTCAGTCGGTTAAGCGGTTCAGGTCATGATCTTGTGGTTCATGAGTTTGAGCCCTGTGTCGGGCTCTGTGCTAACAGCTCAGAGCCTTGAGCCTGCTTCGGATTCTGTGTCTCCCTCCCTCTTTGCTCCTCCCCTGCTCATTCTCTGTCTCTCAAAAATAAATAAACATTAAAAATTTTTTTTCAAGGAGGAGGAGCCTACTTCCCACTTCTGAAGTGTGGGCTGTGCATGTGATTTTTTCCCAGAATACAGGGTGGAAAGGAAAACAAACAAGTACCTTTACAGCAGAGAAGCCTGGTAAATAAACACTGTGTCTCTCAGGTGATCAAGGTCAACATTAACAGTGATAAATCATATTGATAGTATGTACTCTTGACATGATGTGATGAGAGTAACACTTTCCCTCTGTGGTCTTCCTCCCTATATAACATAGAAGCATAGTCTCATCATCAGAAAAACATTAGACAGACCCAAACTGAGAGATGTCGTACAATATACCTGACCAGTACTCCTCAGTACTATAAGGCCATCCAAAACAGGAAAATTCTGGGAAATGATCCCAGCCAAGAAGAGCCCAAAGAGACATGCTAAAATGTATTGTGCTATCCTGGATGGGATCCAGGAACAGAAAAAGAGCATAAGGTGACTAATGGAAATCTGAATAAAGTATAGATGTTAGTTTAAAATTATGTATCAGTATTTCAAGATTGAGTCATTGACTGTGACCAATACACCATACTAAAGTAAGATGTTAATTATAGGGGAGATCAAGTATGACATATATGGGAACTCTACTATCTTTTTATTTAAAAAAATTTGTTTAATGTTTATTTATTTTTGAGAGAAAGAGAGAGAGAGAGACAGAACATGAGCAGGGGAGGGGCAGAGAGAGAGGGAGACTCAATGTCAGCAGGGAGCCTAATGTGGGGCTCAGATTCATGAGCCCTGAGATTATGACCTGAGCTAAAGTTGGACGCTTAACCTAATGAGCCACCCAGATGCCCTGGGAACTCTATCTTTACGGCTTTTCTTTAAGTCTAAAATTCCTAAAATAAAAACTTTAAAAAAATATCCTTTGCAAAGTTTTACCTCTACCAATTAAATCAGTATTTCTGGGGTGTAAGCCAGGCATCAGTATTTTTTTTTTTTTAAGATCCCAGATGATATCAATGTGCGGCTAAAGTTTGGGAAACTCTCTGGTAGGAGAAGTCTCTGAGGCCGGAGGCTATTATATTTTGGCATTAATTCACTCAAAATGTTCTGAACTAAATAAAAATGTCGAGTGTTGCTTCTATTTTATAGCTTTGTGAAGTTGAATTTTTAATGAGTGTGATAAAAATAAAGTACTAGAACAAGTTGCCCATTTGAACACCACTTGACGTTACACTATTAGATACTGAGCCACTAAATGACCAGTGTATCAAGCATATAATTACAAGTAATATTATATCTTAAAATAAAATTTCTCTTGTAATTTTCCTGCAATTGAAATGAAAAATGACATTCACAGGTACACACTTTGCTCTGCCTGGTCCCTGGCCCCTCCACCAGAGAATGTCTATATGCTCTAGTGGACCCACAGCCCCATCCATATTTCACCCTTTTTGATCTGTTCCGTGCCCCTAGAGGCTGTCTGTGGACTGCAACACCCAGGGCCCCTTGCCCTTGATTTCCAGTTGAGTTCAGGCAGGATGGAGGAGATAGATGTGGTCTTTTTAGCTTCACTCTCTCCATTCTTCATCATGGCAGGCCATGGCTGCCTTTGTCCCAGATCCAGCTCCTGTTGTCTCCCGCTCTCACTTGGCTCCAGAAACACTGTTCCCTTTCCCCACCCCTTCAGGCCCCAGAGAAGTAATGGCTTCCTGCTGTGGCTATTTCTGGGTAACTCATATCCCCTGTTGGAATTTTTAAAATTTTGCCCACACCTCTGTAAATAGTCACTTGACTGAAGTACTTTTCATTTAACCCCTCTAAGGGTGCCATGTGCTTCTTGTCAGAATTCTGAGTGATTCAATCAGTGTATTGTTGTCTACTCTTTCTTCTTGGGAATGATGACCGCCTCCCCCCACTTTTTTAACTTGACATAATATACTGCTTACTTCTTTGGCCTTAAAAACGCTCTTTATTTTGTAAAATGATACTGATAGTAGAGAGCATTATTTTCCCTAAATCCTTTCTTGGCAAAAGAAAAAGTTGGCAAGCCTGTGCTGGTTCACCACACATTTTTGAAATTTCATTTGTGAAATTTCATTTTTGAAATCCAGAGCCTGGGAACCATTGATCTAAGTGAGTGTTTGACTTTGAAACATGAAGGGAATTCAGCTGTATTTCATCTTACCACAAGAATCTTACAAATCTGGGGCAAGTGGCCAATGTGAACGATGTCAAGGCAGGCACTCAAGTTTAGTTGTTTACATAACAGGGTCTCAATCCTGGTAAAGAGGGAAATAGTATCAGGGGAAAAATAGAAGGAGGTTTAAAAGCCAAAATGGTTGTTTTCTGCATGTTTCGGTATTGCATTTCACTGTCCCTCCAACGGGGGAAGCAAGAGAGGAGAGGGTAAGAGCGCACCTGGAAGTTTAAACAAGACGTTTACAGGACTCTTCCGTGAAGTTTGAGTGACTAAGAACTTTTATGTTCACAGATCCAGAAACGTTTGTATTTGCACTAATCCAAGTCCTTTTTATTATAAATAATTGCAGAAGCTCATTTATAGATGACTCCATCACTAAGCAACGGGCTTTGGATGTTTGTATTTGTTGGTGTTTTAAATTCAATGTGTTTCATAATGTCAAGTACAGCCAATTTGTAATTGAAACAAAATTTCCAAAGTACCCAACGTTTGGGCAGGGTAGAAGAACATAGGGCGTTATTTATCGTAGTTCAGTCTCCTTGACTTTAAAATTCTTCTTTGTTGGGAATGTAATATCCTCTTTTGTTGTGTCGTATCACATTTAATTTTGACTGCAGAGACATTAACACATGACTTTTTTAGCTTTCATCTGTTCAAAAATATATTTTTTGTTTATGTTCTCATTACTTCTTTTCTCTGTGTTTAGCTTGAGAAAAAGACACAAAGTAGTCTTTTGAAATTCATTCTTTCCTTTATGCACTTTTAAGAAGGAATTTAAAAGGGCCAGATAGCTTAGTCATAGAGAGAATTTTTTTTATGCAGTTATAATCCAAACAGAAGCTACTATCCATATTTCATGGAAGAAGAATTGGCGAACCCAATAATTTTCTTTCTCTTTACATTTCTACTACTGAAACAAATTAATAGAGACTTTAAACACTGACTTATTTCTTCTTTTATCTGATAGTAGAACCCACTGATGAAAAACTGGGGAACGATCAGTAGCCATGTTTCCCACCTTGGGGAGAGACATAGTAAAAAGGAATGAAACCCACTCATACTGAGCAGCAGAGAGAAGAGATGGAGAAGGCTAATGGTAGTGTTAGAGTTCATGAAGACCAGCTACGTGTCTGCTCTTCTGGTTGTTTAGTTGCTCAACTCTTCCTGATTCCATGAAATAAAAATGCCCATTCTTGGCTAAGCTATTATATTGAGTCAGCCATGCATAACTTGAATTAGCTTAAGCAAAAGGAGGGAATTAAGGAAAGATCTTGAGGCCGAGTTGATCAACTAAGCTTCATGAAGGCGGGAGAAAGCTCTCTGGGAGGGACTCAGAGCCGTGGTCCAAGAGGTGGGTACCATCAGGATTCACTTTTCCCTCATGTGACCCCTGCCCCTCTTCTGCCTGGACATCATGCTCTCTGTGGAGGAATGTTTTGATATATTACTTGCTATGTTTTTCCCCAGTACTCCTCGTTTATTTTCCCTATAGCACTCTTTCATCATGGGCATTTTTTTGTGTCCATTGCCACAGGAGATGTGATAATAGACTGTGTCTTGAGTCTCAGAAACACAGACTGGGAGTGAACTCAGGCTCTGAAGATTAAGAGAAGTATCCTAAATTAGGGGAAAAGAAGAAAGCCAAGGGTGAAACAAAGAGAGCTAAGTTGGTACACCGTTGAGAACGAGGCCCTGCATACTGTAGATGAATCCTTCACTAATCAACACCCTGTGAGTGTCTATGTTGTTTGGTGTCTTAAACTGAATGTGTTTTATAATATCAATTACAGCCAATCTATAGTTGAAACAAATTTTTGAAGTATCCTGTGAAGTTTATATCTGAGGACTGAGCTCGATGGGGGAGCAACAGACACTCTCAATGTGTGGGGGAAACTTAAGAGTGGAGAGGAAGAGTAGAAAGAGTGGTTGCCCTTTATCCTAAATAGAACTAGGGATGGAGAGAAGACCCTAATGGCTCGGCAACTTGGGATAGCATGGGGCAGCATGTCTGTGCAATGAAGGCAGTCAAATCTGAAGTAGCCTTGCAGAGTTCCAACTTGACTCACTGAGGTGTAGGGACAGTAGCATCATTCCTGAGAATATCATGGGCGTGCTTGTGGGTTAGAAAGCCTTGCCAAGGTGGCCATAGCCCAGGTAGTGGTTGGAGAATATTTCTCGATTCACTTCAGAAAGGCACTAGGGGCAAGCAGGGAGAGTCATTGATCCTGAAGTGACCTTTGGCATGGACCCATGTAGATCAACATCTGAAAAACAGACAGGATGAGGAGTCCCATGTGAAATTCAATACCTGACCAAGGATCAGAGCTTTTGCTTATATTGGGCCCAGCTGATGTTTCTCTTACTGTCTCCTGCTTAGAAGTTAGAAGAGAAGTTAAGGGGAAAAAAGAGGAACGTGAACTCATTGAGGTTTGGTTTCTATCCATTGGTAAAACAGGATATCACTGGAGAAATGGAGTTCAGTTGCATACAAAAATTGTCACACTTGCTGAACACCTGCTTGCGTGGCCTGATTTTCAAATTATGTCTTCTCCCCCAGGCTGAGATCTTCCATGTGGCAGAGAACCTGGCTGCTGGAAGCTGCCGCTCACAGCCACACTTATTCACCACCATAGGAGGGGAAAATGCTGCTGAACCCTTTGACGCCCACCCCTTGATCCTCCCGACCCAGCTTCTGTTTGAAAAGCTTCAGAGATCAATGTTCACTACCCATCTATTGGTGTTCCCACCCCTTAGAACTGTGAGATACTATGACAAATCCACCTTGGGTTTAAGTCCCTATGGACCTTAATGGAAAGTGGCCAGTATTTCTGATAGCCTCGGTGATTGGTACATACATACTATAAATGAATTTTCACATAGCACAAAGCCATGTGCAAGGTGGCCTCTGAAGCCAGGATGCTGTAGCAGATCCATGTGCTTGGAATCCGAGGGGCAGCAGTTTGCCACCAAAGGAAATACTGTGACCAGAGGAAGAGAAAAGGGGGAGCTGGCTGGTAAAATAGTAAGTCTCCCCCACAGTCTGTACTGGGTAGCTATCTAGTAGGACCACACTAATAAAGGTTTCCTGGCGATGCCTGGGTGGCTCAGTCAGTTGAGTGTCCGACTCTTGATTTTGGCTCAGGTCATGATCCCCGGCCATGGGATTGAGTCCTGCATTGGGCTCTGCACTGAGCATGGAGCCTGATTGTGATTCTCACTCTCCCTCTCTCTGCCCTGCTCCCCCCTTCTCTAAAATTTAAAAAAGAAAAAAATTAAGGTTTCTTAATATCACATCGATATGATGAAGGTAAGTAAAATAATTAATAAGATACTGACTGTGTCTTTTATGACCCATTGGTTCAGAACTAGAAACTGGGCTCTGAAACAGAATAGAACAAAACAACAGTGACAACAAAAACACTTAGCCTTTTCATTGTAAACATGTGTAAACTCTGTAGCAGTTCAACGATGAGATTTGGCTTATAGGCCATGAATGGGCATGGTGGTTTTTGCGCTCAAATCTCATTATATGCCTGCAGAGAACAAAGTGCTTTGTGCTATGTGAAAATTAGTTTATAGTATGTGTGTACCAATCATCAGGATTATCAGAAATACTGGCCACTTTTCTTTAAGGTCCATAGGGACTTAAATCTGAAATGCATGTCTATGAAAACTTCATTTTGCTGCATAATTATGAAATGATTCTAGCCAACTGTTTATTCATAGCAGCCTTTTCAGGCAATAGTCTAGGAGTAATTTCTCTACATTTCTTCTCTTTCTCCTTGTCCTTCTTCTTTTTTCTAAATAGGCTCCACACCCAGTGCAGAGCCCAACATGGGGCTTGAATTCACAAACCTAAGGTCAAGACCTGAGCTGAGATCAAGAGTCAGATGCTTCACTGACTGAGCTAGCCAGGTGCGCCACAACATTTATTTTCTTAACTTGAGTTCTTATTATATTCTTTCAAATGCAAGGAAATAATAATTACTTTGGCTTAAGTATAAAGTCTGGAGAATTTTGTAATCTCTCTTACACCCTGGTACCATTTCTGATAAGGAGGTAAATAGATGATAAATATATGAATATAACACTTTGTATCCTGACAAAAATACTGACAATGCAAAAAAATAAATTCCTTGAAGAAAAGTCCTATTTTAGTCCAAGCTCTGGTACTAATTTTAACCTTGGAGTTAAGTAATTTGTATCCTTGGTACTAAATTGTAAGCAAACAATCCAATTAACTTGCCTTTCAACTCGAAACAGTTTTTTGATCACAGCTGAAATAGCTACTATGAATTTCCTTGCTGTTATGTAGCTTTTTAGGCATTCAGGATAATAACATTTCCTCCACATTGGAGCCAGTAGCATCTAAGGACAAGAATAAGTGTTCCAACAGATTAGGAGCCTAAATGAGTTACAAACTGGGGCAACTGCCCAGTGAGCAACAGCCAACAGTAACTGGGCTGCCCTGGGCTTTAAGGTGTATCTGAAAGGATCTAGATCCTGGGAGTCATTTCCAAAGAACATGTAATCTCACACAGATATTTTCAAGTGGCTTTTTTTTTTGGGGGGGGGGACTATAAAGTAACATATGATTATTCTGGATCACTTGGAAAGGTAAAAATTAATGACTAAACAAACTCATCAATTTCTCAATCGAAAGATACCTCCTGGTAACATGTTGTCATATTTCTCCTCGTTTTTCGTGTGCATATATATTTTAAAATTCATTGAAATTATATTACATATATAATTTCTATGATATATATTCTACAGAAATTTAGAATAAAAATTTCTTTCTGGTATGCAAATTTTAAATAGTGCTATAGGTAAATAATCATTGTACAGTAATTATCCATAAAATAAAACATTTTTTGCTTTTGTTCTTTTTAATGAAACAAATCAAAAATATACTATTTGTCTATTTTATTTTATTATTTATTTCATTTTAGTTTTTAGGTTTATTTATTTATTTTGACAGAGTGCACATGCACCCATGAGCTGGAGAGGGGCAGAGGGAGAGGATTCTTAAACAGTCTCCACTGGTCGGCCCAGAGCCCACGGTGGGGCTCCATCTCACAACCATGAGATCATGACCTGAGCCAAAATTGAGAGTTGGACATGTAACCAACTGAGCCACTGTGGAGCCCCAAGCCTCTTCTGTTTTAGTCCATGCATATTCATTGAGCAATCCAAGATACTGTGATAAACTTTTAGGGGATAGAAAACCAAACATTAATAATAATACATCATTTGTCCTCAAAGGCATTTATGTAGGTATATACACAACTAACTGGGTGATGATAAAATGGACACAAAATAAATCTCTAAGTGATCATGGACCATAGCTACCATAGCTCCAATTGGAGAGCTTATAAGGAAGAGTCAAGTTAGTTGGATCTTGGAATATTGGCTAAGATTTCGCCCAGCAGATGGATGATGGTAATGGGTGATGGTTGAAAGAGGGGTGTTGAAGAATGGAGTAAGAACATTTAGGATGGAACAGCATGAACAAAAGCAAGAAGTGGAAAAAAAAAAAAAGCAAAAGTGTGTTTAGGTAACTAGGAGTTGTCTTTCATAGTGGGAGAAAATATTGGTCAATTAAATCTCAGAATGCATTTGAATACCAGAGTGAGTTTAATCTTTAAACTGTAGGCAGAGGAGAACCACAGATACTTCTGAGCAGTCCATAAAATGATGAAGTCTGTATCTTAAGAATATTATGTAAGACCTAAAATTCCTACACGGAATGATATATGGCCATTTGGGTGTAGGTAGGTGTTCAGGTAACCGTTTAGAAAATTTAGAAACTGTTTAGATATTTAGAAAAATATCTTTTTTTAAAAAATGTAAATTGTAGATATGTTTTTGTTTTTCTCACTGCACCCCAAGAATACTTGTTTAGAACTCTTAGAAGAGCATAAGGGTGGCGACGGCGGGGAGGCAGGAGGGGGAAAGGCACCAGCCAGCAGCAGGGCCAACGCTGCTCAAGTTTCACTTTTAGTCTGTGGGTTTGCTCCCCCGCGCCGCGCGAGCTTTCCCGGGATAAGTAGCGTTAGGGGGCAGGGAAGAGCTCGGCGCTGCACGGGTGGAAATTACGGATGGGCCTCGGAAAAGAATGAGCACGGCTTCCCATCTTAGCTCCTACCACTATCTTGGAAGCTGCCAGAATTCTGGAGTGTATTTCCCATCGAAAGTGTGAAAAAAATCAATGGACACCCCAGGAATGGAAGGTGGTTTGCAGACGTGTTACCTTGGAGGCACTGTTTGAACCAGAAAGCCTTCCTGTAGAACCATACCGTGGGCCACTCAACCGACCCTTGGGTAAACTCTAACTGCCGTACCCCCACACCATCCCTTATCAGCTTGAAAAAGCCAGTAAGGTCATCATCCCTGTTCCCTAATGGCAGTAAAGGTGGCCCAGGTGGGTCCCTGAATTCACCACAGCAGAGTGAAGCCAGCATCTCAGAACTGGGAGTTCATTCCTGGTCCATCAAGGCTGTGCAAGCTGACTATACTGAAGAAGCAATCTGCAACTCCAGAGGCTCTGGGAGACTGCAGCCCTGCTTTAGTCACTCCGGAAGCTGACTAATCCACGCATGGCAGAAGCCTGAGGAGTCGATGGTCCGGTGGAACAAATAGACTGTCCATATTTTCTATATCTGTTTCCTTACTGTGATGCACTGTCACCCTTTGTCTCTCGCTGTTGTTGTGATTCTTGCTCTACTTTTCACCACAGAATTGGCAGAGGCCACCCTGGCCAGCTGGGAGTGTGATGAGAGGTTTCTGATAGCACTCACCTTCCCTTTGTGGATAGGATGCTTCGTTGGTACCAACACGAAGAATCAATGGCCCTGGGAGGCTAGAGAATTAGTTCCCTGCAAACCTTATAGTGGAACAGAATACCCCAGTCCTACTACTGGGGTTTGGCTCCACAAAAGCTCAATTATTGGGAAAAACTGTCTTGCCCAGTGGGGCAGGAAGTCTACCAGCTCTGTTAGGAACTTGACATGCCTAGAGCAAAGATTTTATAACTCAACCACCTGGGAAACCCAATGGTGGGGGTCCCCAGAGCATCTTGAGCCAGATCCCCACCCCCTGCCTAACTTCTCTCATCTCCGAGAGGGCTGGGACAATGTCCACACAGCTATCAAATGGCAGGCCACAGGTGGACTATACTGTATATGTGGAAAGACAGCCTATCCAGTACTTCCTTCAGGCTGGTCAGGGTCATGTGTGCTGGGAACTATTAATTCATCTTTCTTCCTGCTCTCACTTGCCAGAGGGGAACATTTGGGAGTCCAAGTGTATGGGGACAGGGAGACTCAAAGGAAATGACATGCCCTATAGCAGTGCTAGGAATTGACCCAAGGGATACAAGAGTGCTGATGCTTAGGGGCACATGTACCCCAATGTTTATGGAAGCACTTTCAACAACAGCCAAATTATGGAAAGAGCCTAAATGTCCATCAACTGACGAATGGATAAAGAAGATGTGGTTTATATATGCAATGGAATACTACTCGGCAATGAGAAAGAATAAAATCTGGCCATTTGCAGCCACATGGATGGAACTGGAAGGTATTATACTAAGTGAAATAAGTCAGTCAGAGAAAGACAGATATCATATGTTTTCACTCATAGGTGAATCTTGAGAAAATTAACAGAAGACCATTGGGGAGGAGAAGAGGGAAAAAAAGTTACAGGGAGGGAGGCAAACCATAAGAGACTCTTGGATACTGAGAACAAACTGACGGTTGATGGGGGGTGGGGGAGAGGGGAAAGTGGGTGGTGGGCATTAAAAGCGCACTTGTTGGGATGAGCACTGGGTATTTATAGAAACCAATTTGTCAATAAATATATTTATATATTTAATATAATATTTCTATATAAATAAATATATTTATTTATTATTATTATTTTTTAACGTATAGTTATTTTTGAGACAGAGAGAGACAGATCATGAACAGGGGAGGGTCAGAGAGACAGGGAGACACAGAATCTGAAACAGGCTCCGGGCTCCGAGCTGTCAGCACAGAGCCCGATGCGGGGCTTGAACTCACGGACTGCGAGATCATGACCTGGGCTGAAGTCGGACGCTCAACCGACTGAGCCACCCAGGCTCCCCAAATTATATTTAAAAAAAGAGAAAAACAAGAAAAAAGTAACAAAAGCGCAATGATAAGTGTACCTGGAAAAGGCACAGGAGCCAAGTGAAAGAGCCCGCAATGGCCCAAACTAGAACAATTTGAATAAAATATTAAATAATGTAGTATATTGTATTATAACTGAAAGTATAAAATATATACCATGAACTGATACTGATATAAATAACTGAATAAATTTTAAAATGGGAGAGAATAGAAAAATCTCTTGTGTGGAATTCCAAATAATTTACATAGACACACCCCTCTCAGGAAGGTGGAGAGTAACTCTTCAGTTTGTAACTGTGGACTAAATATACTGACTTCCTTAAAAAGAGTACAGTATGGAAATGGGGAAAAGAGTAACTTAGCAGTGGAGAAAGCTGAAAAACACCTACAGCCAGATGATCAAGTTTAAAACCAACAGTGGAAAATCATGTTCATAGCATATACCTTTCATATAATGTGATGAAAATGACACTTTAACTCTGTGGTTTTTCCTAAACCTCAAGCCCACAACTCCAGTTTAATCATGAGAAAAATATCAGCCAATCCAAAGTGAGACACAGTCCACAAAGTACGTGACCAAAAAATATATGACTAAAAAAGTGCTCTTCAAAACTGTCAAGGTCATTAAAAGCAAGAAAAGCCTAAGAAACTTTCACAGCTAAAAGAAAGCTAAGGAGACAAGATGACTATATTAACATGGTATCCTGGATAGAATCCTGAATAGAAAAGGGACATTAAGTAAAAAAATGTTAAAAATCTAAATAATGTAATGACCAGTGAATCAGTAATCCATCATATTGGGTTTCTTAGTTGTGACAAATGTACCATACTAACACAAGATGTCAACAATAGGGGAGACTGGTTATGGTGTATATGGGAACTCTCTGTGCTGTCTCTAACTTTTTTTATAAAATTAAAATCATTCTAAAATAAAAAGTTTGTTAAAGAAGTAAAAAAAAAAAAAAAAAAGAAGAGCATAAGAATTTACTGAAGTATTTTAATGTCTAAACTTCCTTATTAGGAGTATTTGTTTTGTTATCATTTATAACTTGACAACATAATGTTCATTTGTTTTGTATATATTTGTTCCCTTTGTCTTTCATAAAATCATTTATTCACTCAAAAAACATTTATGGAGCAACTTTATGAGTAGAATATTGTATTATATAATGAGGATTATAGAAACTGTCTTCTGGATAATTTGGACTAAATTCTGGTCCTGGAGATAGCACTTTAGTAGGAGGAGTTTTGAATATCATTCCTTTCAAGATAAAATTACTAGCATTTCTAATAGCTAAACTTCACTAGTTGATATTCATTGTCCTGTTTATTAATATTTGGAAACTCAGATTTTCTTTATTTGTTCTTCAGTCTCCTTTCTAAATGTTTAAAGTGTTTTTCTTTTTTGCTTTTTACTACTAGAGTATTCCATATCTCTTTGACATTGCTAATGGGATATGGAATATATAACTGATCAATATCAAGGTAAATTTGCTAAATACCCCTATACCCATAGATACTAATGGTTCCTGTAGAGTATTGGTGCCCCAAACTTAAAGGATTTATGTACAATTAATGTGAAAGTTACAGCAGAGCATATACATTATAAGCTGTCAAATTACTTGGTAGTTCTTTGGCTGCTTAACTGAACTCATTAAAGTCAAACATGCATATGTATGTTTAAATAACACTCCACATCAATTAATTTTTCTGTTTCAGATTTACTGATTCACCCCAATTATCTTGAAAATAAGATACACACACACACACACACACACACACACACACACACACACACATTTTCTATTTACTTGTTTATTGCAATACAAAACAGATGCAGGCATGGGTGCCTGGTTGGCTCAGTCAATTAAGTGTCTGACTCTTGATTTAGGCTCAGGTCATGATCTCATGGTTTGCGCCATCAAGCCCCATGTCAGGCTCTGTGCTGACAGCATGGAGCCTGCTTGGGATTCTCTCTCTTCTCTCTCTCTCTCTCTCTCTCTCTCTCTCTTTCTGCCCCTCCCCTCCATGTAATTCCTCTCTCTCTCTCTCAAAATAAAGAAATAAACTTTAAAATTATTAAAAAATAGCAGATGCAATAGGTAAAGCAATCCTCATTTTTGGAGGGATTGTTCATGCTCTGTGAATGGTGAATCAACTCCCTGGATAGTAGGTAACATTTTTACTACATAACTTGTTTTTTACAGCCCAAAACCTCTTCATGTAAATACTCTGAAGTTGCAGCTCCAAGCCTCAGATTCTTTGATATGTGCAGCCCTAATTACCGTCATTCTGATCAAAGGTCTTTCCTACCCAGTGTCGTCCTGCAGTATTTCTGATGGACAATCCTTTAGTCTCTATTTAAAAATACCTACTGACGAAGAGCTCATTGTCTCACTGGTAGCCCATTCTGCTTCTAATGGCTATGATAGCTGAAAGTGATTCCTTTGATTTGGTTTAAATCTGGCTACCTGTGCTTTCCACTTGCTGATTTTAGTTGGCTTACAGGGTCTATATAGAAAAATCTATCACGTCTTCATCGTTGTCTGTTCAGTGTTGGAAGTAAACTATCATTCTTGCCTTTCTCCAAAAGCTAATTATCTCTGATTTCGTTTGGCATGCCTGTTAAAGCACAGAGTTCTCTTTCCCTACCCCAGAGACTTGTGTTCATTAGGTCTACGATGGGCCCCAGGATTTTTGTCTGTTTTGTAGTACAAGCTGTGTAGTTTTATCAGCCTGTTTTCTGTACCTAGAATTTGGGGGTCCAGCAGCTTTTTCTATCTCTTTACATGCAAGCTGGCAGAATTTCCACTGTATAAAATTCTCAAGAACCTTATAGGTGTCCTATGTATGTTACAAGGAATTCACTCCAGAAAAGAAGAGGCTTATCCATAGATCTTCCCTAGATAATACCATTTCTATTTGGGGGATATGAGGGAATTTATGAGTCACATACTTAGTCTCTTCAAAGAGCCATTGTGTGACTGAATACTCTGATTTTTTTAGTCTTTCTGAAGTATTAGCAAAAGGTTGACCAGCCATATTTTTGGCCTTCCTGGCCACAAATCTCTCAATGTTTGTACCTTTCAGAGACTGGATGAGCCAAGAATTTCTCAATCATCAAATCCTGGTTCCTTTTTGTTTAAGAATTCTTTTTGCAATTTATTTTTTCTTCTTAAATTTTACTGTAGGTAGCAGGAAGAAGCCAGGACACATCTTCAACATTTTACTTGGATATCCCCTCTGCTATATGTCCAATTAAATTGTATCCAAGTTATGCTTTCTACAAAACTGCAGGACACAATCCTGCTAAGCTTTCTGCCACTACATAACAAGGATCTCCTTTCCTCAAATTTCCAATAACACGCTCCCTGCTTCCTTTAAGTCCTCACTATCAGAGTTGTTAACAACTGTCTTTCTGCTAATAGTCTAAGACAGGGTAGGCTTTTTCCATCATGTTTCTCAAAATTCTTCCAGTTTCTGCCCACTGACCAATTCTAACACCATTACCACATTTTTTGAGTTTTTGTTATAGCAGCACTCTGTTTTTAGTCACTAAAATCTTTTGGAGTTCAACTAGAGAAGCAGAACCAGTAGGAGATACATAGTAAGATATTTATTGCAGGGCATATGTGGTTGTAGGGACTAGCTAGGCAGGTCCAAAATCCAGAAAGTAGACTGTCAGGAAAGGCAAGCTGGACTAGTCATGGTCTGAGGCTTCTGTCCACAGGTGGAATATCTTCTTCAGGGAATCCTCAGCTCTGCTTTTTCAGCCTTCCAATGGACTAAATCAGGCCCTCCATGATTATTTAGGATAATCTCTCTTGCTTAAAGTCAGTTGATTATGGACTTTAATCACATCTACAAAATATCTTCATAGCAACACTTAGTGTTTGATTGTATAACTGGACACTGTAGCTGAGTCAAGTTAACAACATCAAAAAGACTATCACAGGGGCACCTGGGTGGCTCAGTTGGTTAAGCATCTGACTTCGGCTCAGGTCATGATCTCCTTGTCTGTGAGTTTGAGCCCCACATCTGGCTCTGTGCTGACAGCTCAGAACCTGGAGCCTGCTTCGGATTCTGGGTCTCCATGTCTGTCTGTCTGTCTGTCTGTCTGTCTCTCCCTCCCCTGCCTGTGCTCTCTTTCTCTCTCTCTTAAAAATAAATAAACATTTTTAAAAAATTAAAAAAAAAATACCATCACAGTATCCTATATTATACTTCTTTCACTCACCACAACTGCCTCCTCATACACACAACAAAGTAATTTTCACTTGGACGTTCAGGCTTTAAAGGGATTTCTTCTCAGAGATATCTTAAGAATCAAGATAAAATATTTCTATTTTTTTTTTTTTAATTTTTTTTTTCAACGTTTTTAATTTATTTTTGGGACAGAGAGAGACAGAGCATGAACGGGGGAGGGGCAGAGAGAGAGGGAGACACAGAATCGGAAACAGGCTCCAGGCTCCGAGCCATCAGCCCAGAGCCTGACGCGGGGCTCGAACTCACGGACCGCGAGATCGTGACCTGGCTGAAGTCGGACGCTTAACCGACTGCGCCACCCAGGCGCCCCTAAAATATTTCTATTTTATTGGCTTGTGGCACACAATAGTTCTTCAATTAGTGGTGACAGCTTTATGAGCTGCAAATTATTTCTCCATGAGGACTTAAAAGTTCAATGTACATTAGATATAAATTTCCTTTTGTTGGAAACAGCATTGGCAGTGTTGTAATAGTCTCTCGCCTTGCTGGAGACCAGCAGCACTGACATCACCTGGGAGCTTATTAAACATGCAGACTCTAGGGCCCCACCCCAGCACTACTGAATCGGAATATATGTTTTAAATAGCCCTCATCTGATTCAGGTGCACGTTAAAATTTGAGAAACACTGGTCTGCTGCAATTGCCTAGTTTCTTAACTATTACCCCTGACATTTGCCTTTTTCTGTCACACTTCACATACCCAGGATGTGCTTTCCTTCTACAAATTTGAAAATAATTTTGGAGTCTAAAAGTTTTCAATATTTCATCATACATAGAGGTTAAATTCCAAATGACCTTCAAAATCCACATGGCCTTCAAAGTTCTTCCTATTAGACTTCTGTGTACTTTTCCAGGTACACTTTTCTGAACACACCCAGGGCTACACTACTGGGTGTGGTTGTAGTACCTTGTGATGTGTAAGGTGCTATGCCTTTTCTTCTCTGTGCCTTTCTTTCCATTCTATGTTCCACTGAATGGAGTGCCCTACACCAACCTGGCTGAACTATGGGAATCCTCCCTTGACTCCTTGAGGGTATAAAGGACCCATGCTGTTTATCTTGGTAATTGTACCTGATAACATAATAGATACTGATTATTTGTTAAGAGAAAACTAAATGCTCAGAGTATGACTACCCAAAATAGTTTCCAGCCATGCTGTGAAAGATAAATGTGGTTAACAATAAATAAACATAATAGAGTACTAGGTAACAAGTCCCGTTATAAAGGCATAGTTATTGTCTCATTGCATCTCATGAGATTTCAGAGGGGGTAATTATGATCAACTCCATTTTACAAAAAAGGAAACTGAGACAGAAAGAGGGTAGAGAACTTATTCAAATTCTCATAATTAATGTGCGTAAAAAATAAAACCAACTCAGGCAATTAGATTCCAGAGTCTATGTGCTTGCTATATGGCCCTGGATGCATACAAAAATATTTTTCACAGTCTTTTATAAATGTAAGTGTTAAAGATTTGTGTGGTAATTACACATATAATCAATAGTTATGATTGTCACTTCAGTTTTAAAAACTTTATAGAAACATTTAGCACACCGTAGAAAGGGTGAAGTACTGTTTTAATTAAAACTACATTAGTTAACAGCAAACCTTTTTGAATGTCTATTGTATTGAGTATCTGTGCTTTTTTGCCTGCTTCCTCTTCAGTAAGGGCACCCTAGTTTTATTTTGGGATACCACTTTTCCCCATTCTAAGTTATTTGGTTAGGGTGAGTGAGATCAACTCTCCTCCCAATCCCTTTTTTCCAGGAGTGCACAGGTGGCTCATACTTAGATGGCCATCATATTCCAACTCATTAGCCACTGTGACTGGTGCAGGGATGGGCCTATGACCCAAGGAAGCCCAAGAATAAGACTCAATTTGGTACCTATTAATATGCTGGTTGATTGTCTAAAATTATAAGAGGGGAAAAGTGAGAAGGGAAGTCAAAAAGGGAAGAGGTGAACCAGGAGAGAGTGGAGTCACTGAAATCATTGCAAGAGTTTTAAGAAGTGATGCATTAATATTATGAAATTACTAGTTGAATAATGTTTGTTTTTGAAACTATCAACCAAATACTTAGACAAAATATTTTTATTCATTTTAAGTAACTATTACTTCAGTCATGATTGACTGTTCCCAGCAGGATCTGTTTCTGTGTAAATAGGCATATTATTGATTAAAAAATAGAAAATAGATATCTCATTATTTTCTTTTTCAAATCAAAATTTTTCCTTTAAGGACTTTTCCTTCACTCAAGAAAATGCTGAATGAGTCAGAGTGTTAATCTGTTTTCTCTAGTAAATCCTATCTTATTATAGACATGTTTTCCAGTGTGGTAATAATTGCCTAAAAGATTGGTAGTGATTTATTTATACCCATCTACTCATTCAACAGCTCTTTATCAGGCTTCAGATATGCAGCAGGCTTTGTGCCAGAGGGAATGAGACTCAAAGTTGCCCCCTAACCTAGAACATAAGCTCCATAGGAGCCCCTGATGGAGAGCCTGCGGCCTAGCAGACATTCAGTATTGGATCACATTATCATAAATCCATACCTACAGATGTGGGGTGTATTTCTGTAGTAATTTAACAATGGTAGCTGCTGAGAGCCACGGTTGGCCTTTAAGTATCACCTGTGACTCAAACATGAATTTCGGGCTTGGGCCTCTGTACTTCTTTTCCTGATGGTAGTTATTCCATGCTCAGGTTTGATGATACTTATTTTCAGTAGCTTGCAATGAAGGGATAGATTATACTTAGTATCAATATGATTTTGTATAATGTGTTGAAATGACACCCTGATACCACAGCAGACAATGCATTTGGTCCCTCTTAGTTTACTAGCTTTAGTGTGTTGAATGGTGGCTTCCCCCCCAAAGTATGTCCACATTCTAAATCTCAGAGCCTGTGAATGTGACCTTATTTAGAAAAAGGGTCTTTGCAGTTGTAATTAAATAAGGATCTTGAGCTGAGATCATCCTGGATTATGTGAATGGTCCCTAAATCTGATGACAAGTGTCCTTGTAGGAGACAGAAGAGAAGAAGACATGGAGGAGAAGGCCATACAAAGATGGAGGCAGAGATTGGAGTGATGCAGCCATAAGCCAATGAATTCCTGGAGCCACCAGAAGCTGGACTAGGCAAGGGAAGTTTCCCTCCTAGACTTTTGGGAAGGAGTGCGGACCTGATTTTGGAGTTCTGGCCTTCAGAAGAGTGAGAGAATAAATTTCCTTTGTTTTAAGCATTAAGTCTGGTCGTTCGTTAAGGCAGTCCTAGGAAACGAATATGCTAGTTCATAAGGGATTATCTAATTAAGGATTCTGTTGTGTTGTTTCATTTCACAATAATTTGGGGAAGTCAGTATCTCTACTCCAATTATTGTCTCTATCTAATGGAGACATTTGTCTCTTTTTTGTGGTTTGATAAAACCCAAAGGTTAATGCTTCTAACCACAGTGCCCCAGAAAGTCCATTCAGGGCGCAAATAGGAAATTTCTTTTCTTTTAAAAAAATTTTTTAGTGTTTACTTTTGAGAGAGAGAGGGAGCACGTGAGCAGGAGAGGTGCAGAGACAGGGAGACAGAGAATCCGAAGCAGGCTCCAGGCTCTGAGCTGTCAGCACAGAGCCCAGTGTGGGGGTCCAACTCACCAACAGTGAGATCATGACCTGAGCCAACCGACTGAGCCACCCATGCACCCCACAAATAGGAAATTTCAGAATGAAGTGGCTTCAACAAGTGGTCTAGAGATCTAAATGCTCCTCATAAAAGTGTCACTGATTCTGAGAGGATATTCCTATGGGTCAAGTTTCATTTAACAAAGCTCACAAGTTGATAAAGTGGCTGGGCCAGGAGCCAAGACACGTTGCTTCTGGCCCTACCCATCTCTGGGCTACTTTCTTGATGTGTCTCTGATGCATCTTCCTATGAGGGTATTAGGCAAGTCCATTTCTAGAGACCTTTGAAAATTAACCATCCACCCAATCCAGAGTATGTCCACTTCCCTTTATTCTTTCTTTCTCTCCCAGTTGGGTTCCTTCATATCACCCCTCATAACTGGTAATGTTATGAACACTTGCTAGTCTGTCATTAGTCCAAGTTGAATGAACATCATAATTATACGTACCATGTTGTCTGACCCATAGTAGGCCTTCAGTAAAAGTGTATTAATAAATAGACAGATTAGGGAGTGAACGTTTTGAGTGGAGACTTATGAAATGTCTTATTACTTAGGGGCTGTATTCTGTTCAAGGACGAATTTTGTTTGCTTGGTTTTTTTTGCTTGCTACATCGAACGCCATTAAATTTCAGGACTGCAAGAGAAGTAAAGTGGTCATTTAGTCCAGCCTCGCACAGACGCGTAAGTGCCCTCTTCAGCCTTCCTGACAAGCATGACCAACATGCTTGGCGGGAACATCCTTGGTGACTTGGTGACAGGAAACTCACTACCTCCGCCCTTTGCCAATTTGCTTTCCTCTCCCACCCCTCTCAGTTATCGCAATCTTTGCTGTAGCATTTTGCGCCCCTGATGCAGCAGAGGCCCGCAAGTCTGGGAGTGGGAGGAACCCCGCTGGAACCCCTACGCCCAGCCGGGAGTCTGAGAAGCCCCAGCTGGGGCTGGGGTGGGCGCGCTGCAGCTAACTGCTGAATGTAGCAGCGGCGCCGCCTTCCTGCTGTGATCGCCTCGCCTCTCCGCCTCCCTCAGGCAGGGGGTCCTCCTTCTAAGCTCGTCGCTGCTCCAGCCCCAGGGCCACGGCCACGCTCAGCAACGTTCCTCTTCGCAGCTCCGGTCACCTGCACGGCCGCCCTCGGCGCTGGGGTCCGCTGCCCCCGACCCGGAGCTGGGGACCAGGGCGCGGGGCGCGCGCGGGCGGCCGCGGGCTCTTTCCTCCCTTCTCCCCACCCCACGCGCTCCCCCTCGGCCCCTCCTCCCCACACTCCGCTGCCCTGCGCCCTCCGGAGAGTTGTCCTGCACCTTGGGCAAGGAGTTCGGAGCTGCCCCGCCGCAGAGCCCGCGCGGCCCGCAGAGCGCGAGCGACGCAGGGGCCGGAGCCCCGCCGCCGCCGCCATCTCTGCCTTCTGTGTGAGTTGGACCCCGGGAACGAGGTGGGACCCGCTTCTCTCTCCTCCACCCCTTACTGCCACCTTTCCCGCTCTCGGACACTGGAGGAGCGGGACGCTGGGGCCCGCGTGGCCGGCGGGGAGCCCGCGGGCCACTTGGGGGCCGTGAGTCAGGGGACAGCCCGGTGGCGCCAGGAGGGGTCTGCGCCCGGGGGCGGTGGGAGGGGCGGCAGGGGCTCTGGGTACCCCCCCCCCCCCCCGGCCGGGGAGCGGGAGGCTCCCGGGGCGGGCGGAAGACAGGGACGCGCGGCTGTCGGCCGCCGGCCGCACGTGGGCGCGCACCTGCCAGGCGCCACCGAAAGGCTGCGCCACCCAGCCAACTTCTTTTCCAGGTCTCCTTCCTACTTTGGAAACTGAAAGGACTGCGACATAAAGCAGTAAGCCCTGGGGCTCGGGGAAGGGTTTGTTGGTTTGGCTGCCCAAAGAACAAACTTGTGCTTCAGGGGTGGTTTAAATGCCAGCTTCTCTTTTCCCCCCTCTCCCGCTCTCCCCAAGCAAATGTAAAAAACGAAACAAAATAAACCCAATCCCGACCAAAGCACTTATTTATAGGGATTCGTAGAGGTGAGAAAAATAGACCTAACTGAGGAATCATTGGGAACCCCAGGTACGGTGAGGCCGTCTAAGAAATCGGTTGTTGCTGGTGCTATTTCTGGAACTTGTGTTTGCAAACAGGCTGGCTCTGTTAAGCCTGAGAGTTCCTTCTGTTGAGGGGCTGCCTGGAATGCCCTCTGTTAACACGTATTTCTGTACGTATTAAGGTATATTGAAACAAATACTCTTTCAGAGTCAGAATATCTGAATTTTGACAAGATTTGCCATTTATTATCCGTGACAGCTGTGGTTAGCTTCACCTCTCTGGGCCTCATTTTCCTCATCTGTCGAATTAGAGGGTCGAGTTAATATTCTAGGGGCCTTTTAAAATACTTCAGGTATTTTCCAACTTAAAAATGTATAATTCTGTGACTCTTTAACATGTCACAAACATTAGTAGATTCATAATTTCATGAGCATTTGTTTATATGCATTTATGACTTGTGCTTTTAGGGTTTTCCCACCCCAAATCAAGAGAAAAACGCTTGGGGCGCCTGGGTGGCTCAACTGGTTAAGCGCCTGACTTAATTTCAGCTCAGGTCATGAGGTCACGGTTTCATGAGTTTCAAGCCCCACCTCAGGCTCTGCCCACTGATCTGCCTGCCAGCCTGCCTGGGATTCTCCCTCTCTCAGAGAGAGAGTGCTCACTGTCTCTCTCAAAATAAACTTGAAAAAAAGAGAAAAAGGCTTATAAAAGAGTTCAGAAATGTATAGTTTATATGTAAATATTTAGATCATCTCTCACTCTAAGGAATTATGTTCAACTTGAAGGCAATATTTATGACACTGCAACCGAAACATGTGGCCTTAGCACTGCACTTACTCTCTTTTCAGTATATTTGGAGGAAGTAAAAATTGTTTTGGAGGAAAACAAAATTGCACCGTTCCTATCAATTACTCGTCTTGACCAACATTTGTTACTTTTTAGCATAAAGTTGTGTGCAGAATATTAAAAAAATGGTTTCAGACCATTTCAGAACCTCTCTGAAATTAAACTCAATAGCAGAGATGCCAATTTTAGTAATGCACTTTAGTTGTCTTGGAATGAAGCCCAGAAAATAGCAAAGGTTAACTAAATAGATAAACCAGAAATTAGGAATTGACACACACACACACGCACACGCACACACACACATACAGTTGTCAGAGAAGTGTGTGCTACAGTGTCAGTGAGCCTTTTATTTACTTTTGATAAAAACGACAGACAGCCGTTGGTCTGTTTAAGCGCACAGAGGCTGTGAGAAAGAGGGGCTTTTGTTGTTACTTGTAACATCAAATTATTGGAGATGCAGTCATCAGTAGTTAGATTTAAAAGTGGGGGCGCCTGGGTGGCTCAGTTGGTTGTGCATCCGACTTGGGCTCAGGTCATGATCTCACTGTTTGTGAGTTCGAGCCCCGCGTCAGGCTCTATGCTGATAGCTGGGAGCCTGGAGCCTGTTTCAGATTCTGTGTCTCCTTCTCTCTCTGCCCGTCCCCTCCTTGTGCTCTGTCTCACCCTGTCTCTCAAAAATGAATAAATGTAAAAACAAAAAATTAAAAAAGAAGAATAGATTTAAAAGTGTTTCAGCCTCTTTTTGGCGGCTTTGATGTAAAATAAAATAATGTGTTCCCACCCAGCCTGTGCTGCGCATGTAGTTTGGGAGAGTGGAATGGATTTGAAGTACACTGTTCTTCTATGAACACAGCCACTTATTTTCATTGCTTTTTCCCCTGTGGGCTGGAAGTATCGTCAGTCAATCTGGCATTTGTCTTCCCTCATATTCTCTGGTGAAGTAGATGATCATCTCCTTTAAGAGAGATGCTCAAAGAGTTACGTGAATTGGTTGTTGAATGAATAGAGAGTAGTTGAACTCAAATACCCTGCCTTCTAGGCGCTTATTGGAAAACAGTAGATGGATCTGACTGCTTAAGGTCTACAGCCAATTCATTCACGGCTTGGGAGCGTCCCCATGGTTGGCCGAAGCACTGTTCATCTTTTGTGATGAATTTACCAAGAAAAAAACCAGTCATGTCTTTACACTTAGATCACTATTATATAATCAAATGGTTTTTGTTTGTGAAAAGCAATCTCTCTGGGGGCCTTGGAAATAAAACTCTAAAATATCCAGAAAAAAAATAAAGAAGAATTGTCTTGGCAGGTACTGTATTGCATTTTTCATACTGAGAACCAAACACACATATGAAAAAGAAAAAAAAAAACCAAAACCATATCCTGTGGAGTTGAAAATGAAGAAAAGGGCTTATGGTCTCCTCTAATTCTTAAGATTTTATGTGATTTACAAATTCCGCTTTTAATTAAAACAGAAAGGCACAAATGTTTACCTATTGGACAGACCTAGTACATGTAACCTTTTGGAGGTTCAATTCAAATTTGGCCTGGTTATAATTTGGAATATTTCCTCTCACATACTTTTTATTAAACCTTTTGTGACACAGTGGTGATATTATCTGTTGTCTTTTCACACACGTGATCTTATTCATCTTTAATTTTTTAACCATTTGAATATATATATATGACATATATAGAGAGAAGGGGTACATAAAAATGTGCTGGTTGACAAATAATATAGCACATCATTCCAACAGATGATAAGGCAAATGCCTTATCATGAGTGAGAGAACATGCCAACATCTAGAAACTTCTTGCTTGTTCCTTCCTGATCACAAATTTAGTTTTACCTTAAAAAAAATGTTGTATTCACTTAAGAGGCATTCTTTCATGGATTCTCTTGCATTATGTCTTTGTGAGATTAAGCCATTTCTTCGTTCCCCTTTAAAGCAAAAGTTTTTTTTTTTAAGTTTATTTCTTTTGGGGGGGGAGGGGCAGAGAGAGAGAGAATCCCAGCAGGCTCCTTGCCGACAGTGTGGAGCCCAACCCAGGCCTTTCTCTAAAGAACCATGAGATCATGACCTGAGCCGAAATCAAGAGTTGGATGGCTTAACCAACTGAGCCACCCAGGTGCTCCAAAATTGATGTCTCTTAAATATTTGGTCCTAGAATCCATAACTGTCTCCTAGTATAATAGGTCTTCTCTGATATAAGAAATGTAAATTTTGTCTGATGTTTTCCTTAGGAGTTCTTGAACATCTTCTTTATTACAGGAACCGCATATTTAAAAAATTACTTTAAACCATATCTTTAAAAAATTCATTGTCTGTTTATTGATGCCATATAGACATAAACTTGACCTTTAAACAGATTTTCAAAATAATAGCTCCATTGGACTGTAATTCACATTCATAATGTTCATCTTTTTATGGATACTATTCACTGGTTTTTAATACATTAACAGATTTATGCAACCATCACCACTGTCTAATTTTGGAACATTTTTATCACTCTCCGCAGAAACTCTGTACCCATTAGCACTCACTCTCCAACCCCCCTCCTCCCATCCCTCAAAATCACTGATTTACTTTCCGTGTTTACTGATTTGTCTATTCTGGATATTTCACGTAAATAAAATCATGGGGCCTTTAGTGACCAAATTCTTTCACTGAGCATGTTTCCGGTGTTCATCTGTGCTGTAGCATGGGTCAGTACTTCATTCCTTTTTTATGGCCAGATAATATTCCATTATATTGGTATACTACTTTTTGTTTATTCATCAGTTGGTGGACATTTGGGTAGTTTCCACTTTTTGGCTATTATGAATAATGCTGCTATTAACATATGTGTGCTCATTGTTATGTGAATATATGTTTTTATCTCTTTTGGGTATATACCTATGAGTGGAATTGCTGAGTCATATGGCAACACTATGTTTGACACTTAAAGATCTGCCAAACTGTATGCCAGAGCAGCTTTCATCCTTTTATATTCCGCCAGCAGTGTGACCCTTGAATCTACATTGCCAACATGCCAAGCTCATTAGACATAGCAATATTGGATATGTAGTGAAAATTACTGTCAAATTTAAGTTTCATGGGCTTGGAAGTTTAAAATCTTTTTCAGAACTGTGAACACTTAATATGTTTAAGGTAGACTATAAGAAATTTTTGTGGATATTGATTCTCATTGAATGAAAGTCAGCAAGTCACACATTCTTCTATTAACTTAGTAGGCTTATGGGTACCAAGTAAAGTCTTCCCCAAAGTGAATATAGTCTACTTTCAGTTAGTGCAGTCTCTCAGTGATCTGCTCCGCTGGGTGTGAGCTGTGGCCCTGGCTAACACAGCATGGAGACTTGCCCAGGAGAGCACAGAGCTTGGGAAGCCCCTGCCTGGTGGGCGAGTAGATGATCCTGAAGATGAGAGTCATGTGTTTGAATCACACTAGAGTACTATGGACTAGCAAAAGAAGATGACCTAACTAGAGACTCTCTTAAGGGGCATCGTGTTACTCATCTTAAAGTCTTTGCCAATTAATGGGAAGAAATCCAGAAACAATATAGACTTATAAATGTGTATTCATATGGGTATAATAGTGAATGAGAAAGAGAAAGAGAAGGAGTAGGGGGTAGAGAGAGAGAGGCTTTACTCCTGGGCCAATAATTTCTTTAAGGTTTATGGGAACATAAACATTTTTATCTGTTTTTACTAGATAGTGGCTAAAGATTTAAGATAAATAGAGCTTCAGGAGCTTCTATATTGGTATTATAATAGGCTTTAAAAATGTGAACTCATGTTTAAGAACAGCTGCTACCAAATATTTGTTTTGTGAAGGCATAGGACAACTTAGTTTTTCTCAGAATTATATTTTCTCATTGTACGTTAACTAGCAGCTGTTATTTGGGTGTCTAAACCTATGAAAATTGAGAAACTATGAACATGAGATCATTGAACAATTAGATTTTTGTATGCACCAACAAAATTTCTGAACCAGTCTGGTCAGTGGTCAGGAGATGAGAGAGGAAATAAATTATAAGCACACATAGATACACACACACACACACACACACTGTCTAAGCAGAGAGAGAAAACATACTGATGTATACATAATACACAACCAGTAATTGTAATTGCTATATTATTAAGATGCTATCTTTTGGAATTATGACATATACCTATCATGTTAGACATATGCAGGAGGTAGCTGGCTGTATCTCTAGTGAGCTGAGTGTCTAATAACAGCACTGCTAGTCACAGATTTGATTTGGGGGGAGAGAAGGTTTTTGCATGGAACAAGCAGGATGTAAAAAATGTTCATTCTGTGTGAAACAGTCATCTGGGCAGGCAGTTTCTTGGTCTTTTGATTCTCAACGTGCAAATCAGTTCTCACATAGGAGTTCCTATTGTCTGTGATTGATATTCTTTGGCTTATTTGTTTTTACGGACCATAGGTCCTGTGGGTATCTTTCTTCTAATACTTAAAATATGTTTCATATGCCTTCCTGTTCTTCAAGGGGGCAGTCAACTTGACCCTCTTCTGTGGCACTGGTTATGATTTCTCCACACAAGAAATAATCTGTCTGATTTCTCCTAATTACCACTCTGTCTAGATAGTTGTAATTCTGTAAATCTAGACATCATGGATTTTTAAGATATACTACCATTTTTGTATGTCCAAGAAAGAAAAGACTCTGCCTATATATTTGACAATGCTTTCTCTTTCTTTAGACTTTTTGTCTTATATCTACTGGAAGAGCTCTTTTAGAATTATTTAAATAAAGATTTTTGTTTAAATCATATCACTCTCATAAGAAAAGTACAGATCAAAGAAATTGGTTAAGGAATTCTTTTTCATATTCAGAATCTGGTGGGGTTTTTTAGATTGCTTTTCAACTCAGTGCTGTTGATGTCAATATTTTTCTAAACGGTAGCATATTCTGGGTTATCAAGAGTATTTATGATATAGCACTTTATAAAACAATGCTTCACTGTTGTTTCTTAGATTTTCTACCAGTGTGGTCCATTTTGCAGATTTTATGCTGGCTCTTTATATGATCTTCCCATAAGATGTTAACATAAGGTTTTCAGACAATGCTCAGGGCTCCTATTCCTTCCTCAAACGGCCTTTAAATAGTTTGTTGATCGAAATATTGATGGGTTAAAATTGTCAAGTCTGTCAGGAGGAAAGCGCCCCAGTTTGTCTGTAGGCAATCAATGACAACTAGATCACAGCTGCTACTAGGCTATCGGTAGTTGTGAGATGACATTGATTTTAACAAAGATTTTGATGTCGGAGGTTTTAAAATATTGTGAACCTTAAAATAAGAAGAAATACAACACTCCTGTCTTCTTTTGTATTTGTTGGAGTTCAACTAAAATTTACTTCTGTGAACCTTTTGTTGGCCCCTAGGACTTTGTTAGTAGCTATTTTCTCTGAAATCTCATAGCCCTCTATTTAATTAAAAGGACTAAATAATAGGGGCGCCTGGGTGGCGCAGTCGGTTAAGCGTCCGACTTCAGCCAGGTCACGATCTCGCGGTCCGTGAGTTCGAGCCCCGCGTCAGGCTCTGGGCTGATGGCTCGGAGCCTGGAGCCTGTTTCCGATTCTGTGTCTCCCTCTCTCTCTGCCCCTCCCCCGTTCATGCTCTGTCTCTCTCTGTCCCAAAAATAAATAAAAAACGTTGAAAAAAAAAAATTAAAAGGACTAAATAATAATTATACATGAAAATAATCCATGCACATGGTAACAAAAAACTACTGCAATAAAAAAAAAGTTCTAGTCCCCCTGCCCCTCTACCCTCACTGTGCCAGCGCTGACCTTGGGAACAACGAACTTGATCCATTTCTGGTTTTGGTTCTTAGACCTCTGACTACCTATGCTGGGCTAAATAATATTCTTTTAGGGACTTCATTTCTTTTCATTTATCAACTTTAAACAGACACCATCACAGAAGAGAATTTAGCCTACTAATTTTGCCTTCTTTCTTTCTTCATTCCTACATATAATTATATTAATTTTCTGAGTGTTTTAATTGGTTACATTTGTAATTCCCTCCACCATTTCTGTTCTATTCACTACAGACATTTTCTGTTGACTTCCTACAGTATGAGGTTGGGATATTTCATATTTCATAAGCCTTCCCACTATCTCTCCTTATATAAATATGCCACCCAAGTTTTGGAACTGTATAGTGAGAATATTGTTATATTTCGTGTTTAGTATTGTAATTAATTAAATCTTTTGTTTTTGTGTATTGGCTGAGCCAAACAGTTGAAAAATTGATAAATAGCATTAATGTTATTATGACCTCGTAAATATCACTCACTACAGAATCAAGAAGCATTCCAGGATTCATTTCATTTTAATATGACTGCTTAGCTACCCAAAGGCGAATATTCCTAGAATCAAGGTTGAAGCCATTCTTCCTTCTTTCAAATGGACTCTTTAATTCCAGCGCTTAGTCAAAATTATGCCATTTGGAGACACCTAGCTGGCTCAGTAGGTAGAGCATGCAACTCTTGACCTCATATTCGTGAGTTCAAGCCCCACATTGGGTGTAGAGCTTACTTTAAAAAGGAAAATTATGCCATATTTTATTTTGGTTCATATTTAGATCAGGACTTTTTGTAAGCCTTTTCCAATAAACTTTTTTCTTATTGGGACAAGGTAGGTGGGCCTACTTTATTATATCCTTAATTTTTCAGTTTTTTATTCATTCTCTTTATTTTTTTTGGAATCCATTTCGTTCTTCTTTTTGAAGTCCATGAACTCATATTCTTATTTGGCCTAGTGGCTACAATTTTGAAATAGGACTTCCTTTTTTCCCCTTGTGCTATTCTGTGTTTCTTTTTTTTTTTTTTTAAAGTTTATTTATTTTTTGAGAGAGAGCAGGGGAGGGGCAGGGGGAGAGAGAGAGAGAAAGAACAAACCCCAAGCAGGCTCCACACCGGTAGCGTGGAGCCTGATGTGGAGCTTGAACTCCCGAACTGTCAGATCATGACCCGAGCCAAAATCAAGAGCTGGATTCTTAACTGACAGAGCCACCCAGGAGTCTCTGTTTTGTTTTGTTTTGTTTTTTAAATCAAATTTTGCCGCTTCAGAATCATATGATGTATTGAGTTGTCTCAATTCCCGCCTTCCTTCTGGCTGTTTACTTTCGAGAGTCATCTGCTATCTGTACTGGTCATTGTCAAGTCTGTACTCATGATTTCCTGAATCTTTAGTCCCTGAATCCCTTTTTCTTGGTTACTTCTCATTTTGCTGGACTATGTTATAAAATTATTTCTGAGAAAGAGATTTATAGGATATAAATTTTCTAAGTCATTGTGTTATTGAAAATATATTTGCTGTGCTCTGATACTTGCTTGATGGGCTAATAGCATTTTCCACTGTAAATCATTTTACATCAGGTGTTACTGGATTATCTTCTACTGTTCATTGTTTTGGTATGAAACATTTGCTTCCATTCTGTTTCTCATACCTTTAGAGGTTTTTTCTTTTCTGGAAACGTTTCCTATCTTCTTTGCTCTTGCAATTTCTTAGTGATATATTTAGCAATGGGTATTTTTCTATTCCTTCTCTTTGGACTTGGTGGACTTGGTGGACCCCCCCCCCCCCCCCCCCTTTCAGTTTGAAGACTTGTGTCTCTTGTCACCTCTGGAAAAGTTTTTCATGTTATTTCATTGATCATTTTCTCTTTATTCTCTTTTTCTAGAAATACTGCTGACTGGATATGGATCATTTGAACTTTTCTTTTTTTAAAACATTTTGTTCTCTTTATTTCTTTTGGGGGAAGAATTAATTATGCAAATGTGTTTTCTAAGATTTCTATTGAAAAATGTTTTCACAGCTAAGCTCTTTCTTCCTCTGATGATTCCTTTGTCAGAACAATCTTTGAAAGTGTGGATGCAAGGTCTTCTGAAATGTCCTTGAAGACACTCATGAACATTTGTTAAAGCTATTTTTTCTGTTCTGATTTATCTAGGTCCCTGTGGTAGGTTTTCTTTTTTCTTTCCTTCTTTTTACACAATTTTTCCATGATGCTGATGTCTTCCTGTCTCCATTCAGCATGGCTGTTAAGGAGAGAAGTAGGAGGAATGTGAATTCTGTGCATATGGGCAGTGTTTGTCAACTGTTAGGCTTTCTTTTAGGCACTTGGGGAGCTACCTTTTGTGCTGAAGGCCTGTCCCCCTAAATGTCACAACATGTAAGTTTTTTACCCTGTTGGTGTGAAGTCTGTACTAAAAGCCCAAGTTCTCCTCAAATAACTTACACGTTTTAGCTCTTTAACATATAGAAGTATACGGAACAAGTTTTTGTCCTTTGGCTATTTGTCATCTTTGAGTATTTTGTCTATGTTTGGGGAATTCCTCACTTTATAAATCCATATTTTCCCAAATTTCCTGGCTGCCTACACACAGACTGTGAACTATTCTTTATCAATAAGAGCTGTTCATGCCAGATCTTAGATCAGAAGTGTGGGATATGGAGGAGCAGATGGCCTCAGAGGAACTCAGAGGTAGTAGGCATCGAGATTTCAGTCATAACGTGCAATGCCTTGGCGTGGTGGCAGAGCTGTCTTTTCTAGAGCAATTTACGTGGGATTTTGGGTGTAGTTCTTGGCTGAGGGCTTTATTAGGTTTACTGGATCTCACTGAGGCTCAGTGAGGTACCCAATAATCTTTAATAATTTTTTATTCTATTTAAACTACCCTGCTTGTTTATAAACCACTCCTCTGACAATTATGGGGAGTTAGATTTGGCTGCTGTGAATTGTTTATAAGGGGATAAAGAAGTCAGATATTACATCTACAAACCAAAGCCTTCTCTTCTTTCAGCCCCACGTCACCCTGCCCTTTACAATTCAGAACACCTCCAGAGTTTTCTAAATAAATTTGTTTCTTCATTGATGACAGCTCTTTCCCCAAATATCCTAGGTAGTCACTTCCATCATTCTACTTTTTCTTTGTCTTCCAGAAATGTGTTTAAATCTCTTTTTTGCTGCTGGTCCCCTCTCATTTTCTCTGTTCTAGTGGGTTGATAATGATTTACTTTCTGTAATTCTAAAGGCATCTCAGGAATAAGAAAATCAGTTTATTCAGTTTATCGTCTTGAATCTGAAGTCCCATGGTACTTTATTCATATTGGTATTATAAAATTTTGACATGTAAAAAGGTCATAAAACAATGTTACTTATTAAAGTATATGATGATTTCTTATTTATTTTTATATTTCTAGTACCCTGTGTGGTAACATATTTTACCAAATATTTAGTTAATATTTAAATGAATTAATTTATATAGAGATTTTTAAATTACTTTGTAGGTAAGATTCCTATTCTGACTGAACTTTGTTGACTTTATGGCACTTAAGTCTGTGAATCATAGCTCATCCCTCTTCATTTTCAAGGAATTAATTTGCAACAAGATCACACAGTTAGAGTCATTAGAAATTAAAACACTTGAAATTAAGTTTTCAAAGTGACAAATGCTTATGCCAAGATGATGAAAGTTTTTTTTTTTAATTTTTTAATTTTAGAGGTGCAGAGAGAGAGAGAGCATGCATGTGCATGCTGGGGATAGAGGGGCAGAGGAGGAGAGAGAAAATCCCAAGCAGGCTCCACACTCAGGAGTCCAACATGGGGCTCAATTCCATGACCCTGGGGTCATGACCTGAGCTGAAATTAAGAGTGGGATGCTTAACTGACTGAGTCACCCAGGCACTCCTATATTATGTTTTGATCTTCTAAGCTTGATTTTAAAAGTTGAGCAGGGGCACCTGGTGGCTCAGTTGGTTCAGTGACTCACTCTTGGTTTTGGCTCAGGTCATGATCCCAGGGTCGTGGGATCGGGCCCCACATCGAGCTCCATCCTGAGTGTGGAGCCTGCTTGGGATTCTCTCTCTCTCTTCCCCTCTGTTCCTCTACTCCCATGCACATACTCTCTTTCTCCCTCTAAAATAAGAACAAATAAATAAATAAAAATTAAAGAAAAATTTAAGTCTTTGACAACTACGTAATGGGAAGGAATAACATGACCAATTTCTGTCCTAAGTGAAGAAATAAAAGTAAACAGAACTAAGATAACAAGGTTAGTAGAGCTAGACCAAGCTATATTTATTTTGACACTTGAAGAAATAGTGTTTTTCATTTATATTTAAACAAAATACTTAAATGTTGTTTTTTAAGTGAAAGATGGGTGCCTCTCTAGCAGAAAGTAAAAGCAAGAATTAGTGGCAGATGGAACTCATTGAGTTTACTCATCAAGACAACAGAATTGTCAGAATTGCTTTTCTTACTCATAAACTTTTCTACAAACTAGAGACTTTGTGAGATCATTAGAGCAAGTTGTAAATAATTTCTTTTTCTTCCCACTCATTCAAACATTAATTGAGTCTATTCTGCTTTATATTTAAGTAGAATTTTATACATAAAAATACACAAAGAATTTTCCATGATAGTAATAGCTGAAGAGTTAGTGATATAATATGCTTACTCTGTTGTATTATGAGTCAGTTAAGTGTACAACTTTGGCTTAGGTCATGATCTTGTGGTTCGTGAGTTGTAGCTCTGCATCAGGCTTTTTGCTGACAGCTCAGAGCCTGGAGCCTGCTTCAGATTCTGTGTTTTCTTCTCTCTCTCTGCCCCTCCCCCACTCGCACTCTGTCTCTATTTCTCTCTCTCTCAAAAATAAACATTAAAAAAATTATAGAAAAGGGTGAAATTTGAATTACTGACTGCACATCCAGGTATTATGGAGGGATCATTTAGGTCAGACTGTGGATGAATCTTTGTATACTTTATGGAGATTTCAAATAAAACACTTAAGTGTTTTAACTGTCAACATAGAATGACTACATTCCAGGGGGAATGTTAGGCAATATTATCTCAAACTCCTCACAATTCGGTGTCTATCAATGGCTCGATTCATAGTAGCTATACTTATGGAGGATTGACGGAGGAGCGTGAACTCTGTTCATTTAGCTACATCAGGACTTAATATGGGAGCTTTGAATAAATTTCAGAGAATTTGTTAACCCTCTGATATTATAGGCGTAATTTTGTATATATGTGTCTCTTCCTGGCAGTTGGTACCTTGCTCTCACCAACTTCTCAACAAGATGCATATTTAAAAATGGTTAAGAATCACCATTCTGAAATTTTCTCTGGAATTAAATCTGGTTCTCAAAGATGGGTTTTTATTAGAATGCCTCTTTAATTTTTTTTTTAATTTGAGTATAGTTGACACATAAAATTACATTAGTTTTAGATGTACAACATAGTGATTCAATAAGTTTATCCATTATGCTATGTTCACCACAAGTATAACTACCATCTGTCACCATATAACATTATTACGATATCCTTGACTATATTCCTTATGCTATGACTTTTATTCCTGTGACATATTCATTCCATAACTGGAAGCCTATATCTCCCACTCTCCTTCACCCATTTTGCCCATCCCCCCAGCTCCTCCCTGGCAAACATCAGTTCTCTGTATTTAGAGGTCTTATTCTACTTTTGGTTTGTGTATTCATTTGTTTTGTTTTTTAGATTCCACATGAGTGAAATCATATGGTATTTGTCTCTCCCAGTTTAACTTACTACACTTAGCATCCATGTTGTAACAAATGCAGGGTCTCATCCTTTTTTATGGTTGTATAATATTTGTGTGTGTGTGTGTGTATCACATCTTTGCTGTCCACAGAACACCTCTTTTAAAGATTGCTGTTATTTTCTTGGTATGATGCTACCAGCCTATTTTTAAGAATATATCAAGAAAGAGTCGTATCATGCATTCATTCACTCACTCATTCAGTGAGTGTATAGAGAGCCCCTACTATGTGAGAGGCAGGCTTCTATGTGAGAAGGATATAATGATGAAAGGAAATAGTAAAAAAAAAAATCCCTTGGTCTAGTGGAGTTTATATTCTAGTGGGGAGAGTTAAACAATAAACAAGAAAAACAAGTCATATTCACATTAGACAGTGCGAAGTAATAATAAGAAAATTCAGCAGATATGACATGCTGGGTTGAAATTGTAGATGGGCTAGTCAGGAAAGGCTCCTCTGAGAAGGTGACTTGAACAAAGAGAAGAGCAGTGGTTGATGAGGTCAGAGAGGCAGTAGAGATCCAGGACCTTGTAGTTCTGTGCAGGACTCGGACTTTTACGCAGAGTGAAAAGGAGAGTACGACCGTGTTTGGGGTAAGACAGGCATGATCTGACCTATGTGTTAACAAGACCACTCTGGCTGCAGCATTGAGAATAGACTGAACTGGAGAGTAAGGGCAACAGCAGGGAGACCAGTTAGGAGGCCCTTCCGACTGTCCAGGGAAGAGATAATGGTGACCTAGAATACGGTATTGGCAATGGAGGGGCTGAGAAATTATTGGATTTTGAGGTTCACATGAAACTCTGGTACTGTGAGAGTGTTCATGAGGATGTTACCTGTTTTGAAGTTACTCAGGCAAAATTTCTTTCTGTTCTTACTGTTAGGATTATTTGAACATTTCCCCTAAGCTGTTGGTTACGTTTTATTTTGAGTACTCTGAATTTGTAAATGACCAATTTGACCATAAGAAAGCATGAGGGAAATCAATAGCTTATCTTTAAATTTTTTTTAACTTTTTTTTAATTTTTGAGAGAGCACAAGCAGGGGAGGGGCAGAGAGAGAGAGAGAGACAGACAGACAGACAGACAGAGACAGAATCAAGCAGGCTCCAGGCTGTGAGCTGTCAGCACAGGGCCTGATGTGGGGCTTGAACCCATGAGCAGTGAGATCATGACCTGAGCTGAAGTCCGAAACTTAACCAGCTGAGCCACCCAAGTGCCCCAATAGCTCATCTTTAAAAACTGAATTCAAATTAATGGCATTTTGTGTATTATACTTATTTTGGCCACCTTACCATTAGTTTTCCCTTTACTTGATTTTTTTTCTCACAGTTTAAAAACTTCTGTTCCTTTTTTCTGTATTATTTGTACTTTTGCAAATCTCCTTATTATTCATTTCTGGTACAGTGTCGGTCATTTAAATATTTGTCTCATTGGGTCTGTGTAAGGTACCACCTTTCACACTCTCTTCAAGGTTTCATCTATGCCTTTTTCATATCTGTGATTATTTCTCTGTTATGTAAGAGTGAAACCTGACTACCAGAATTCAAACCATCAGAATAGTTTGTGTTTTGCATGGAACATTAAAGAAAATAATGCTTGTCTTATATAAGCAAAAAAACCCTGGTCTGTTTGGTCACTTGACTCAGCAGATCAGTTGAGTTAAAAGTGAGTCAAATCTGTTGTTGGACTGAGTTACTTGTCACCAGTCAGTTCATTCAAAACACTTAGTTAAATGATATGTTGTATCTATGACACATCCTGATTATGAAACTTGCTCTTGGGTTTATTTTATGAGAAAATGTTGTACCAGAAACAGGTAGCAAAAAAAAAAAAATTCATATGATTAGATAATGAGGATTCCAAACACTAAACTGATTTTTAGAAATCCTGAAGACACACTGTGATGTCAGTACATAAAGAACCAAACTTCTGATGAAAAAGCAAGAGGCTGAAAAACAAATTGACCAGACTACAAAATGTTTATACTCATCCATTTTCCTCCTGAGAGTTATTAAGTTGTAAACTAAACAAGTACGTTTTTCTGTTTACTCATCACATGGTACCAATTGTCAGTAATGACTTATGAGACATCTTTCTTACTTGCTATTTGAAAATATCTTTGTGTAAAGCTGTAATTTCTATTTTAAAATAAAATCTCTCAGAATCATGAGCATCTCTGAAAGGGATTGTTGAGCTCATCCATCAGGAGGATTTGTAGATGAGGAACCTGAGGTCTAGAGTGTTGAAGTGCCAAGTCCTACAGCTGGTCAAAGACGAGATTGACATTCAAGACTCCTGACACCTAATTCAGAACTTTTTAACTCAGATTAACTTTTGTGTAGTGAACTGAATCCCCAGTTTGAGATAACAAAAACCCCTGGAACAACAAAAGCCTTTATGGTTTCATTACAAATTGAATCCCAATATATTAAAATTATGCTACCATTCATGATATACTGGTAAGAATAATCTCATTCATGATATATTTAAAAATGAGGAGACTTCATGGGAAAGCTTATCTCTTGAAGTCACCCTATCATTTGGATATATTAAGCCGTCAACCTTTCCTTGAATTACTCTAATAACTCTCCAATGTGAATATTGCTTTATCTGCAAATAAATGGTGGGAGTTTCCAAAAACATACTGGAAAATTTCCTCCTCTTTTTTTGGAAACAAATGTACAGTGATTACCTATGCTATAACTGTTTGACTTTGTAGCATCATAGTAAAGATAAAGGCTTTAGAAAATAAGAAATTTAAGAACTGAGCTATAAAAAAAAGACTGCTATTAATGTTAGTACATATTTAATTAACATTATGAACACTTTTGTTCAGTTAAAAATATAGTCTTATCCTTTGATGCCTGTCCTCGTTTGTCATGACATAAAGGAACATTGAAAAATGTTTGATTATGCTGTATATGAATATGTAGCTTGTATTTTAACTGTGTAAGATAGCAGGTACACAGGAGTAAACCTTTAATGTGTAGCTATACTTTAATGCGAGACACTTTTCTGATATTGATGCAGAGTATTATAGAGGATTAAATTTAAAGACTCGTTCATAATCCTTTTCCTTTTATATTTTCCCAGACAGCTTATATAGATGTCAGGTGTTTTTGTGCATATGTGTGTGTATGTATTTGTTTTCGATGTACTGTTTTTCAGGTCTACTCTCTGAAGTAAGATGATTTGTCAAAAATTCTGTGTGGCTTTCTTACATTGGGGTAAGTTATCTGCTTTTTAAATGTCCGTATATAAGAGATTTTGCTGTTGGAGATGTTGTTTTTTTTATTGGCTAGCAGAATTTCCTGTCCACAGTTTGGAATTCTCATGCTTATGATTAAAAATACAAACCAAACAAAAGCATATGTGTGAAAATAAAAACACTTCCCAATCTCCTGGGAATAACCTGATGTGTAGCTTTCCAGAACCATAACACATACAAACACACACAATCCATATCTATGGTTACAAAAATAGAATTGGTCTATACATATTGTTTTTTGTTTTTTTCTACTTAATAGTTTTCAATTTATTATGATAACATTTTTTTTACCGTGTATTTACTGATATGCTTATTCATTTAATGGTTGCACAACAATGATCTGTATGAATATACTTTAAATTATTAATTTATTTCACCAATTCCCCATTGATAGACATTTCTTTTACTGTAGCAAATAATGCTGCATTGAAATCCATATATCTGTATCTATATCTTTGTATATTTGGAAGAATATTCCTGCTGATTAGTTGTTAAGGAGGAATTCTCTATTACATAGTGTGCACATTTTAAAATTTGATGAATACTGTGAAATCTTCTCCACAAAGCTTTGTAGCATTTGTGGTACCACCACAGATATATGAACGCCAACCCATTGCATTTCTGTCAAAGATGTATACTGTCATTCTTTTGTCTTTTTGCTCTGTCAGATAAGCAAAACATAGCATCCCGTTTCAGTTTTATTTATTTGGCTGTTTGTGAGGTTGAGCACTGTTTATGGACCATTTATATTTCTTATGTGATTTTCTAAATCATACGCTTTGGCCATTTTGTGGTTGGATTCTGTCTTAGCGATTTTTAGGATTTTCTAAAATGTAATTGATATTTGGTACTGTATTAGTCAGGGTTTTCCAGAGAAACAGAACCGGTAGGATTTATATATAGAGAGAAAGAGATTTATTATAAGGATTGACTCACAAGATTGTGGAGGTTGAGAAGTCCCGTGACCTGTAGTTGCCAGGCTGGAAACCCAGGAGAACTGATGATACAAGTTCCAGTCTGGACACTGGAAGGCTTCAGATGCAAGAAGAACTGATGTTTCAGTTTGGGTCCAAAGGAAGGAAAAGACTGATGTCAGTCAGGCAGTAGGAGTTCCCTTTAACTCAGCCTTTTTGCTCTATTCAGGTCTCCAATCGATCATGAGGCCTGTCTACCTTACGGAGGGCAATCTGCTTTACTCATTTTACTGATTCAGTTGTTAAGTTCATCCAGACATCCTCACAGATACACCCAGAATAATGTTTGACCAAATGACTGAGCACCCCATGAACCTAGACAAGTTGACACATAACCTTAATCATCACAAGCCTGTAACTATTTAATATTATGCAAATTTTTCTTCCTGCCCATTGTTTGCTTTTTAACTTTGGTTTTTTTTATGGTACAGAAGTTTATGTATGCATACTAACACCCTTATGCATGTGTAGAAACAAGATACAGTGACACTTAAATGTTTTAATTTTAATTTAGTAAATGTATTATTAAATTATAAATGTATATATATCAGGTGATAGTCAAAACTTTAGTTCTCTATCAAGGAGCTGTTTAACTTGGTGATAATATTTAAAATATATGACTATGACAAAATAATGGATTTATTCTCAAATGGAAGGGACATGCCATTTTAAATGTTATTTCACATTAGAACTCCAGTAGACAATGACAAGTATAATGTTATAAAGGGATATTACCAAGGGATGGTGTATATCTTTAAAATTTCCATCCTGAATACCACCAGAAGAATGCTTTCGGAGTTTAAATGTATACTAGTCTCCCTCCTATCCATTGCAGGAATATCCTCAAGAGAAAGCTTATAGATTTTTTTAAATGTCTTGATTTTAACTAATAGTATGCTTCTGTTTGAAATTAGTCACTCATATTGCCAATGAATTTTGAGCATACTATTCTCACTTGTTTCTGACTGCACTCTAGAGATATTCTGACTTAAAAAAAACCTCAAATCATCTAATTTAGGTTATGTTCCATTTTAAAAATTAAAGTCAGGCTATTTTTTAAAAAAAACATTTTATCTGGCAACCATATTGGGAGCTCCTCAAGCTGTCCAGCTATGTGTCAGTGAGTTCTGAGCATCTCCTTGGCTAATCCAAACTGAAGGCGCTCTTATGAGCTTCTCTACTAGTTTTCCTTGTTGTGCATACTGTTCTTTCTCATTGTCGCCATCTGTATATTTATAGCAAATAACCAGGATAACCCCACTGTGGACAGATTTCAAAACAAAACAAACCAAACCAAAACAAAACAAAACAAAACAAAACAACTATGCCACAAGGGACTATCTAAAAGTAGCAACATACTCATTCTCTCTTATATTCTCTAGCTTTTATTAGGCTCCACTCAACGTGTTTCACATTGGCTTTCCAAAAGGTTTGTTGTTTGATGAAGTCTTGTGAATCAGAAGAGTTCTTGGGATGTTGTTACCATGATAACATATGCCTCCAGAAATAAATTCTGGTTTCTGTTGTTTAGGGTTCATCTGGAGGGAAAGAAATATTATTTGCAAAACAAACATGCAAAAATAGAATCATCTTTTAATTAAGCTGATTCAATAGTCATTATGTCTATGACATTCATTATTACATTTTAAATTTCAAAGACTTCTTTGAGGATTTTAGGCTCATTTCAGTTCAGCCAACTGAATCTTCCATATGCAGCTAAAAAATAATGCTTTTAATTAATACCAACAAATAGTCATGGTTTTGTAAAACCAAAGAAATAACCTATTTTATTTTTTATTGACATGTTCTGATTTCAGAAACATATATTAGAAAGATTGAAGTCCAAAGGAACACAATTGTAATGAGGGGTCACTTTTGATAATGTATGATACCTAATTGTTGTCAGTGTGGGCAAAATAATATTAGTCATGTTAGTCATATTTGGCTTAATTTAGGCATCTGATATATTCTTATTTTATCTTATTTTTTGCATCTGATACATTTTAAATTTTTTTATTTTGAGAGAGAGAAAGAGAGAATGAGTGAATGAGTGTACGAGTGTGGAGGAGGAGCAGAGGGAGAGAGAGAGAGAGAGAGAGAGAGAGAGAGAATATGAGAATCTTGAGCAGTGGGGCTGGATCTCATGAGATTGTGACCTGAGCTGAAATCAAGAGTTGGATCCTTAACTGAGGAGCCACCCAGGTGCCCCTGCATCTGATTCATTTTTATGTTAATTTATTTTTATGGAAAAGTTTAGAAACCAAACTTTAACAGTTGTTACTTACATATTGCTTAAATATTTTTACATGTTTTACTTTTATAGTTTAAAACATCATTTTTGTGAATTCGTTTTTTAAAAATTGCTATTTTCTTATATTTTTACATTTACCCTAATTCTTCAAAATTCTCATCCCATGCAAATCCATGCTAAATTCTCAGAATTCTCATTCTGCATTAGTTTGTATATGAGGCAACACAGCTGTTGGATTATTTGAGTAGCTTGTAAAAGAAAGTATTATTGAGAATTAATTATTATATTTTCAGACAATTCCTAAAAAATAAGTACCACTTTTGAGAGTTTTTGAGTATGGGATTATATGATTATTCTCATTTTTTTTATGTCTAAAAAGGTGAGAATTGTCTTTAATCAGCAATGGAATTTTCCTTTCTTTGTACATTGATTCTTGGAGAGTGCATTAAGGACATGCCTTCAATGATGTCATGTATTTGAGGATCATGGGCAGAAGAGATCATCCAGCTGTCCTGATGTTGAAAGAAAACTCTTTGAAAAGCACTCATAGTGCTAACATTTTGGTATTATTCTCTTTAAGAAATATTAAAACAGGGGTGCCTAGGTGGTTCAGTCCATTAAACATCTGATTTCAACTCAGGTCATGATCTTGTGATTTGTGAGTTCAAGCCCCGCGTCGGGCTCTGTGCTGACAGCTCAGAGCCTGGAGCTTGCTTCAGATTCTGTGTCTCCCTCTCTCTGTCCCTCCCCCATTCATGCTCTCTGTCTCTCTCACAAATGGATGAATACACATTAAAAAAAAAAAATTAAACCAGAACTTTAATACTTGTTTATATAATTGCATATTCAGATATTTCTCTCTTATACTGGAAGTTCATTAGAATATTTTTTTAGAAAAGGTAATTGAAATATTGAGCTATAGTTTTTTCATTAAAATATAAATATATAATGCTAGATTCATGAGGAAAATGAAGCATGAATTTCCAAAAAGAGGTGCTAAGAGTGAAGTTATCTCTATGAACTAATGTATAACACATTGTGTAATGGAAACCCAGAGCTGGCATTAGGCATGGATTGGGCACTAAGACAGTTAAATACTACTGAGCACTACATGGTTTAATCTTAGATACTTCCTATTTATGTCTTGGTCAAAGTTATTAATTATTTTTCTATGTGTCTTTTTTAATACCCTGACAGAATTTATTTATTTGATAACTGCATTTAACTTGGCATATCCAGTTACTCCCTGGAGATTTAAGTTGTCATGCATGCCACCAAACACAACCTATGACTTTTTCTTGCCTACTGGAATCTCAAAGAACACTTCAAATGTGAATGAACATTATGAGGCAGTTGTTGAAGCTAAATTTAATTCAAGTAGTACCTACTTTTCTAATTTATCTTCCAAAACAACTTTTCACTGTTGCCTTTGGAGCGAGGAAGATAAAAACTGTTCTGTACATGCAGATGACGTGGAAGGGAAGGCATTTGTTGCAACAGTGAATTCTTTAGTTTTCCAACAAATAGGTAAGTATTTTAATGTTGTGAACATTAGATGTTATTTTAACTGTTTTAAACAAAATGTTTTCGTTTTCTGAAACTTGTATAAAATAGATGTCTTATAGATGGGATTCTTAACACATATCATCATTTTATATTAGTAATAAAATTATGATTCGTTATGTGACCAAACTAATGAGCCCCAAATTATTTGATATGTTATAAAAATAAAAGAAAAATGTAATGAGGGAACTCTTACCTATACCCTGTAAGTCAGGTTTTTGTACTCTTCTAAGTTTGCCTTATTTTATTATTATTATTTTTTATTTTAGAGAGAGAGCATGTGTAGAGGAAAGGGGTAGAGAGAGAAAGAGGGAGAGAGAATCTTAAGCAGGCTCCATACTCAGCCCAGGGTCCAATGTGGGTGCAATCCCATGACCCTGGGATCATGACCTAAGCCAAAACCAAGAGTTGGATGCTCAACTGACCAAGCCACCCAGGCACCACTAAATTTGCTTTAAAATAGAAAAATCACCCCTTATTTTGTTAAATATATTAAATATTCAAAACATTCAACTGTTGAATTAGTTAAAAAAATTTTTAAGATTAAAAAAAGTTTTTAAAGTAATCTCTACACCCAACATGGGGCTTGAACTCACAACCCCGAGATTAAGTGTTGCATGCGCTACAGACTTAGCTAGCCAGGCACATCAGAAGTAGTTAAATTTTAAAGCATTTATGAATAATATTTGTTCAAGCAAAGAATCTCTCTGCAGCCAATCCATGTTTTAAATCAAGGGGGTTTTGTTGTTCAAGTATAATGCACACTGAATGTAGTTAGCATAATTAATAATTCTACATCTGAAAATCTAAACAACAAAATTATTTCCAAGCCTTCTGGAAAAGCTAACAGAACAGCATCCATTGACTCAGTAATACAAAGAGACCTACAGTATGAAAGTAAAGGCAAGCATAAATATAGCACTTCTGTTAAGGGTTAATCAGAATTTCTCAACCTCAACCTTATTAACATTTTGGGCCTGACAATTCTTGGGTATAGGGAGGCTGTTCTGTGCATTGTAGGATGTTTAGCAACATCCCTGGCTTCTACCTAGATACAAGTAGCTCCTTCCCCAGTTGTGACAATCAAAACATGTCTCCAAACATTGCCAGATGCCCCTGAGGGCCAAATTGCCACTGGTTGAGCATCACTGATTAGATGGAAGAAACACTCTGGTTTATTGAAATCAGCTTAAGAACAAAGTATAAATATGCAATAAAATCAGAGTTTTAAAACAAGTTAGTAGTAATCACTCCCAGTGTCTCCAATGGAGTCCATAACCATTGATTAATAAAATTCACTTAATTTTTTATTAATATCAAACATTTTTTTAATGTTCATTTATTTTTGAGGGAGAGAGAGACAGAATGCGAGTGGGGGGGGGGGGGAAGAGAGGGGGAGACACAGAATCCGAAGCAGGCTCCAGACTCTGAGCTGTCAGCACAGAGCCCAATGCAGGGCTCAAACCCACAAGCCGTGAGATCATGACCTGAGCCAACGTCAGATGCTTAATTGGCTGAACCAGCCAGGCACCACATAACATTCACTTAATTTTAATTGAAGCATTTTTTTTTTTAATTTGTAGGGGAACTTAACTAGCCATTCCAGCAATTCAATGGATATACCAAGAATGAACTTATTAAGGCAGGGTCTTTGTGATGAGCTTTGAAATGATCCAAAAAATGTTAGTACTTCACTTTTGAAGAGAAATGATTATGATGTTATAGGTTTTTTTTTAAGTTTTATTTATTTTTGAGAGAGAGAGAGGGAGCACGTGCAGGTGTGTGTTGAAGCAAGGGAGGGAGGGGTAGAGAGAGAGAGGGAGGGAGAGAGAATCCCAAGTAGGCTTCTCACTGTCAACAAGGGCCTCTAGCCCACAAGCCGTGAGATTGTGACCTGAGCCAAACAGATTGAGCCACCCAGGTGTCCCTATGATGCCGTAGATTTCAGTTTTACACATAAATAAAGCTTGCATAACTAGTCACTTCTCACTTTAAATTTTTGTAACTGAAATCGGTAGGTTAAGTGGTGGTTACTGAGGATTTCAGCTGATTATTCTGCCACACATGCTGTTTACTTCATAATGGTTCAACACTGTTGTAAAATCCCTACCAGCTAGAAATCCTTCAAGTTTGGGGAATACGTTAGTGTTGTCTTAAGTGAGCCATTATTTATGATTGTTGCTATTCTTGCTTTTTAAATTACAACCCGCCAATAATTTATTGCCAGGTGAGTTTTTCAGTGCACATTGAAAGTATGCCTGCATCAGTTATACCTGGGGCCTGTAATTTACAATAACAAGAATTTAAGACATGAATCACTGTTCACATGTGAATCACTTTGCTTTTATTGCTAAAGCAGACACATAAATACTGCTCCACATGTGCTTGTATCTTGATATTGAATATTTTCTTTTCTCTTAGAAAGCAAGCATGAACTGAACTAGATGACTTTTGAGGTCTTTTGTCCTACTTAAGTAGTTCAAGATTAAAAAAATAAAAAGAGTTTGAGTAATTGAATTTAAGTCTCTTACTTTACCAGAAAGGAAACTGAAGGCCTAAGGGATTAGACCACTTGGGCAGATACATACCACTGGTTAGAGCCGGTTCTTTTTCTCTCAGAATAGGCAGTGGAAGTTGTATCAGAACACTGGTAAATTTAATTTAGTTCTTCTCTTTCACTGAGTTGTTCAGAATGTTTTTCAGATTTAATGTAGTTTATTTTTAATTCAGGTGCAAACTGGAACATACAGTGCTGGACGAAAGAGGACTTGGAATTATTCATCTGCTATATGGAGTCACTATTTAAGAATCCTTTCAAGGCTTATGACCTTAAGGTCCATCTTTTATATGTTCTGTAAGTACCAAATAAATTAATTTGGAAATTTCTATGACATAATTTCTTTTAAATGCAAGAGCTTCCATACACAGATGTGGATTATTAAAACTCTCCTATCCCTACATTTCCTTTTGTATCTATGGGAATATATTCTGAAAGAAGTATGAACTCAGTTCAGGGGTCTTAGATATTTGAGTGGAGGGGAAAAACTTGTTACACGTTTCTTTTTCAGGTAGATTTTTTCTTCGTATTTGATCATTTTATTCGCTTAAAAATAGAAGTGCTCAATATTTATTTGTGCTAGCTAGAGAGCCAAGATGATGGTTTGAGATAGCCATACACTTAGAATTCTAGCTAACACATCATTCAAGTGTTCTAATAATTCCAGTGATAATACATATCATTCCTTTGTAAATTTTAGCTCTTTAAATTTTTTTTCTAATTTGTCCTTTTGTGGGATGCTCAAGGAGAAAGAGACTCATTTCATTCAGTTCTGCAGTTATTGGGATCATACCACTGAGGGGCGACATGCTAGAAACTGTCCATATAAACATGAGTCAAATAGAATAGTAGTTACCAGGGACTAGGGGTAGGGGCAATGGGAGTTCCCCTTTAAATAAGTATAGAGTTTCAGTTGAGGAAGATGAGAAAAGTTCTGGAATTGGATTTATATTACCCAACAGTGTAAATGTACTGCTGTCACTGAACTGTACACTCAAAATGATAAATTTTATGTTATGTATATTTTACCCCAATAAAAATAATTTGAAAAGAAAGAAACTTAAAGATGCTGAGAAAAAAAGATAGTAATGATTTCTGCCTTTGAGGCATCACAGGCTGGTGGTTGGGGCAGATAGGTATAGGGCTTCAGTTTTAGTGGTTACTGTTGTCTGTTTGGGAGGCACATGAAGCCATGGGAACACAAGATTGTTGTGGAAGCCTTAGGTGGGGATAACTTATGCAGCTTAATTCTAATTCTAGATGACTGTAGAAGGCCCTGCTAGCCTTTGCTTCTTTGTGCAATTCACATTAAGGCGAGGATCCTGAAGGGGACTATCTGATTGGTGAAAAGGTGCCCTAGCTGCCAGTGTTTCAGCAGCACAAAATTCTGGGCAGCCAGGAAACCTAGAAAAATGTACAAAATAGAAATGACTGAGCTACAAACCTCTAGAGTCCCCCAAAGTAGTGGAGGTTGTAAAGTGGGAAGGACAGAGGAATAATGGGTAATGCACAGCCAAGGGTGGGCATTTAAAGGACAGGAGAGAGTGAGCTTGCTTCTAGATAATGACCCAGCAGGGAGGGAAAGTTTGAAGATGTAGTAGAAGGGGGACTATTGAAGATCTATAACAGAGTTGAATATTTAAATAAACAAGTTCCAGGAAAAGAGCACAGGTGATAGGTTGGTCTTGAAGGAAGCTCACCTCAACCTTGAGTACTGAGGAAAGAAAGGAAGCACTGTGGTAGATAAAGATATATTTGAAGTTTGGAACAGAAAATTTCCTGCTTTATTGAGCAAAATAGGTTTTAGCTCACAGAAAAGAATTACTTTACAATGTAGCACATTCCTACGATGACCTAAATATTTTGGATGGTGATCAAAAACTCACTGGGTGCCCATTCAAGAGAATTTCAGATATTGTCAGCAAGCTAGGGCAGCATGCTTGGTTTAAGAGCTCTGTGACCATGTGCAAGTATTTACATTTTGTTATTATCAAAATCTTACTATTATGTATAGACTATAGTTAAGTCTGGAGGTCTGCGTTTTTAGAAAAAAATATACATGAATATAGAACATTACAAAATTGCATAGTAACTTAGCTACAGTTGAGAATTTTCACTTCACTTCAGTCAGCCAGGTAACCATTGGTCTATTCATTACATGATGGTTTTTCTGGGTCAGACTCAGAAAATGAGAAAATTATGATAAATAAACTAGATTTTTCAACTCACATGATGAATTTAGCAGATTCTTTTGACCTGCTTTTATTTTGAACTCAATTTTCTAAAAATATCGGTACAGGAAAACTTGTCATAATTGCATGCAGTTGGAGGAACATTGTGGGTTTTTTTCTTACTCCTTTTTGCCATATTAATTGTTTTCTCCTTTGTATGATTGGGTTAATATATCCATTTTACCAATTGTCAATGCTGTTTCTGCCTTAAATTCTGTGTTGTCTGCATCTCTGGGCACTGTATCTCTAAATAATTTAAATAAGACTCCTCAAATCATGAGGAAGAGATGGTCAGTTTAATGAATAAGACTTCCATGGAAGAGAAAACCCATAAAGGTGGTTACTGTAAGAAGAGTTTTTAATCAAAATGCCCTTCTGCAGACATTAGCGTTCATGAGAGAAATCTTTCAAATGCTTCCATGTGTAAATAAGAATGGTTTTTAAAAGGAACCAAAACCTAACATTTATAAGGGATTTAAAGCCCTATAAATATGTCCCTTAAGGGAAAGCATTGTTTGAGCTCAGATATTAATGTTTGTCAAAGAATCCAAAGGAGAGATACCATAGAAATAGGCTACTTCTTTAGACGCTTTACCTTTGACCTGGGAGAAAAATCCTACTGTGTGCACCAGCCACTGAGTTCAGTGTGAGGAACCATGTTGAACAACTCAGACACAGCCCTTACCCTTCTGGAGCTAACAGTAAAGACAGAGAACATAATAATTTCAATGTGCTGTGATGTAATAAATATAGGGACTTGTGAAAACATATACAGGTACTAGAAGTTATCTGCCTGGGTTACAAGGGGGCAGAGAATGAACCAGGTAGAATGAAGAGCATTTGCAAAGTCCCACAGTCACATCTGGACATTGTGGACAAGAAAAGTTAAGTGTGGTTGGGTTGTAAAGCTGAGGGATGGTGAGAAATTGAAGTGGAAGAATAAGTAAGGGTCATCCAAGGTGTTTAGACTTTTGTAACTGCTAATACCTAGTTTACCTTGTCTCTTTACTGTTACCCTGTCACCATTCTTGGTGATTTCCACTTCTATATGGATGATCATCAATTTCTTAAAGGCTTTTCTTTCACTATTCTTGTTTTTTCACCTGACCTGGTTCACCCATTCTCGTGGACCTACTGTAGACCTTGTCATTACTGGTAAGCATGCTCTGTCTATAAGTTCAGTTTCAAGGATCCCACTCTTTGACCATCCCCCCTCCTCCTCACCTTAGGCTTATTCCCTCTATTACCTCAACCTCAGGAGTAATTAATTCTCCATGTTTCTTGGCTCTGTCCTCTGAGGTTCTTTTTTATGAAAGGCTGCATATCTCTGTAGCCAGGGAGTTTTCTCATATGCTTCCTGACAGCACAAGTTTGGACGTCCAATGGCTTCATTTCATTTTGTATCCTTTCAGTCTAAGCTAGCAGTGTGTCTGCTACTGTGTTCTCTCACAAGACCATACAGCCTTCTGTGGCTCTCACTGGGGTTCACCCCATTAGACAAAAGCCCACAGATCTCTAAGCCCTGGTCTTTGCTTAGAAGCCATTTCCTAGTGTTAACATCTTTACCCTCTGGAGAGGCCAGGCATCTCATAGCTTTCAAGTCTTGGTTTCTTTTGTTTAACCACCCTTTACTCAATGTGTACCTCTCCTCTTGTGGCAAGAGGAAACCAAGAGGCACCTTCAACACCTGCTTGGAAATTTCCTGCAGCAGATCACCCAGTTCAGTAGGTAGACTGTGCTTCCCATGTAACTGTGGATGTGTGACTTAGCTGTCTGCCTTTACATTACATTCTCTTTCCTCCAGTTTCCAGTCTGTGTTACTCACTTCCTCTTGTGCCCTCACTGTCATCAAACTCCACATTTCCACTCACAGTCTATTCAAGACAATTTAGGCTTTCTTTATCACACATCTCCAAATTTTTCTAACCCCTGTCCATCACCTGGTTCTAAAGCCACTCCCACATTTTTAAAAAAGTTTATTATGTATTCTGAGAGAGAGAGAGAGAGAGAGAGAGAGAGAGAGAGAGAGAAGCATGAGTGGGGTGGGGCAGAGAGAGAGGGAGAGAGAGAATCCCAAGCAGGTTCTGCCCTGTCAGTGCAGAGCCCAACATAGGACTTGAACTCATGAACTATGAGATCATGACCTGAATGAAAATCAAGAGTTAGATGCTCAGTCTATTGAACCATCCCAGCACCCCTCATGGATTCTCACTTTATTTTATAAGCTATAATCAGTTATTTTCATTTTTTATATTATTGGTCAAATTGCCCCATACTTGACCACTGGGAACTTATTGAAGCTGGCCCCTGTGTCATTTTGACGTGTCCCACCTTTTTTTTTTTTTTTTTTTTTTTTTTTTTTGAGGACTTCCTTACTCTTTAGTGCTACAGGATGTTTCAGGTTGATTTTATACTTTCCTTGCCGTAACACTGGAGTCAGCCATTTCTCCAAGGAGCCCTGCTTCCTTTTTATTGGAGAATGGTATTTACAAAGCAGTATCTGGGAGCTAGATGCTCATTGTTACTTGAGTGGCATTGTTGAAACATCTGGGCCTTCTCAGATACGTGTATGTATGTACTGGATACATGTATGTATGTACACAATATATGCAAGGTTTATATATAATATACACAAATCTATATTTCTGTATCTGTATATATATATATTAAGAGTAGGTATTCTTACTAACATTTCCCATTTTATTACTTTTTAAAGTTTGCTTATTTATTTATTTAGAGAGTGGGAATGTATCAGCAGGGGAGGGGGAGAGAGAGAGGGAGAGAGAGAGAATCTCAAGCAGACTTTTCACCTTCAGCGGAGAGCCAGATGTGGGGCTTGAACTCATGAGCCTTGAGATCATGACCTGAGCCAAAACTAAGAGTTGGACGCTTAACTGACTGAGCCATCCAGGTGCCCCTAATATCTCCCATTTTAGCCCCAAACCATAGGATACATTCTAGTCTTCCTTTTTCCTTTTTTCCTTTCTTCACTCCTTGTCTTCCCTTCCCTCTCCCTTCCTTGCCCTTCTTTCTTCTCTTTCTTCCACCAGTAAGAAACCTGGCTTCCATTTCCTACAGTATATAACCCATTTGCTCAGTCGTGGAATACATGTAAAGTAGTTTTGGAATTGGTAACCTATACCACTGTGAAAAACAAGCATGCTAACTAGAGTTGCTAGTATTTGTTTACACTCATTTTGCCTGTGCTAAGGCTAAGGGTTACAAGGTCAAAATACTGTGTTCCAAAGTTAATTAGGATATCCCTCCCCCTCTACCCACATGGTTGTATTGTTAATTTGATATACATTAAGGTTCATTTGTTTTTGTTTTCAGTCTTCTTTTTCTTTTTCTTTTTTCTTCGTCTCTTTTATCCTTGTTGATTTTCCATTTGTTTGGCACTATCTTACATTTGAAGAATACTTCATGTTTTACAAAATGCTTCTTAAACTTGTCTCCTTGATGAGATTTATCTAGGCCATTACTTCTCACTTGGAGCTGATTCACAAGATATAAAGTGGAACCAGTTATTTGCATTTCTGTCAAGTTCCAGGTGATACTGATGCTACTGGTTTGGGGCACTGATCTATGACTTCTTGAAAACAGATTCTTTAGCACCAGACCTACTGAATTCTTCATGGAGGGTCTAGGAATCTAGTGTTAACAAGTCTCCAGGTGATTATGATGATGAGACCAGTCTGGAACACTAACCTGGTCTTTGAAATTTTGGGGATTGGCAAAATAGATTTTTTGGGTAACATTTGTATAGATTTGGTAAAATTTGTATAGATTTAAAGTGACCTGTTCAAATGATGTATAAAAGTAATACTGTTTTAAACAATTCCTATGTATTGGTTTGTCTACTGTAGTTTACTCTCAGTTTATGTCACAGTCAGGAACTTGGATGGCACCATTTGATGCTATTTCTGTAGTAACTTAGTAGAGATCATTGCTTAGAGAAGTTTTAATATATTCATGGAAAAGTAATTCTGGGAATGAATAATTTGACAGAAGGTCAGAGGACAGAATGTGTTCTCTGTAAACCACTGTGGCTACCAGAAATGAAATTTCAGTAATAAATATTTGTATATCTAACTTCTGAGTAGAAAAATTACCCAAGTGATGAAATTTGCAAAGTAGCCAAATGTAAAATTTGATAAAAAAAATTTTTTTTTACTATTTTCACTTCTAAGTAAAGTTTACTCACATATAGAGATTAAATAAATAGTGGCACTGAATTTATGTGTGTACTGGCAAGATATAAGATATTTTGCTGCATAAAAAGTTTTCAAGGATTTCAGAAATTATTAAGTTTTGGTTATTTTAAGCCAAAGTATCTCTTTCTTACTTTAAAAATTTGATCATCATTTTAATCCTTATACATTAAAATGATCAAAATTTAGAGTGTTGTTTGATGTTCACAAATAACTTCAAACTTGTTTTGGAAGGTAAAAGAAGTTCTTATGCTGACTTTGACAAATAACAAAGGCTTTGACAATAACAAGGCTCATGTATTCCAGGTTTCACACAAACTCTGAAAAGCTTATGCTCTCACACATATGAGAAATATCTAATGTTTTCCTCATGGAAAAAGCAATTTGAAATAATTCTCTAATTCTTTAAAGTTCTGATCTATAGAAATATTGAGACGATTCAGATTATAATAAGTTTTTAGTTGTGGCTACCAATGTCTCTATGAATCCGCTAAATAAAATGGCAACAGCAGCAGTGAAATGTCTCCTGTGATAATAAGATATGTTGGGCATAATGAAGTGAGCACTGAGCATGTAAGCATAGGCTTCAAATGAGTTTCAGGTCTGTATGGTCTCCAAGCCTCAGTTTCTTACTCAGTTTCTTACTTACTTTTTCTTTGAAAAGTTGAATTAGGTCGTGATCCTCCAGCTGTTTTTATGTCAGTTGTAAATATGCTATATAATTAAATTTGATGATATATTTAATATGGATTCTTTATTTTTGTGTCCTTTGCCTTTCAAGTACCCAGCAGTAAGGAGTACAAAATGTTTTTGGCCAATAGCTGGGATTGAAAAATGTTTTCTTTAAGGGCCAGATAGCAAATATTTAAAAAAAAAATTTTTTTTTAATATTTATTTATTTTTGAGAGAGAGAGAGAGAGAGAGACAGACAGAGCATGAATGGGGGAAGGACAGGGAGAGAGGGAGACACAGAATCTGAAACAGACTCCAGGCTCTGAGCTGTCAGCACAGAGCCCAACTTGGGGCTGGAACTCACAAACCGTGAGATCATGACCTGAGCCAAAGTTGGACACTTAACCAACTGAGCCACCCAAGCACCCCCAGATAGCAAATATTTTAGACTTTGTGGTCCATACTGTCCCTATCACAACCTTGTAGCCATATGTAAATATATAAATGAATAAACTTGAGAATGTTAATGGACATTGAAATTTGAATTTTATGCAATTTCCTTGTATCACAGGACACTCTTCCTCTTTGTTTTTTTTTTCTTTTTTTTTTTTTACCTTCTGAAAATGTAAGAAACCATTCTTAGTTCACAAGCTGTACAGAAAACAAGTTTATTTGGCCTGTGGGCTGTAGTTTTCTCACCCCTGTATAGAACACTTTGAGAATTAGTTTTAGATTGATTTTTAGAGTTTCATGATGGGGTTATCTGTTGTGGTAGTTTGGAAAATTTCTGAATGGAAATGCTTTTTTAAAAAAATAATGAATTTGTTGCGAGCAAGTGCCAGAGGAAGATGGTGGTGTAGGAGGATGCTGGGCTCACCGTGTCCTGCTGATCACTTAGATTCCACCCATACCTGCCTAAATAACCCAGAAAACCACCAGAAGGCTAGCAGAACAGATTCTCTGGAGCCAAGCGTAGACGAGAGGCCCACGGAAGAGGGTAGGAAGGGTGGAGAGGCGGTGCGCGCTCCACGGACTGGCGGGAGGGAGCCGGGGCAGAGGGGCAGCCCACCGGCAAAGCAGAGCCCCTGAGTCTGGCTTGCAAAAGCGGAGGGGGCGGATGGAGTGTGTTCGGACAGCAAGCGGGATTTAACATCTGGAAGGTTATAAGCTAACAGCTCTGCTTGGAGATCGGAAGGGCTAGAGGACAAAGGGAGGGAGAGTTGTTGAGCCCCGGACAAGGACAGCAGAACTCAGCTTGGCAGGGAACAAAGGCGCTCGCCAGCGCCATCTCCCTCGCCCATCCCCCAGCCAAAATCCCAAAGGGAACCAGTTCCTGCCAGGGAACTTGCTTGCACCACACAAACACCCAACGCTGTGCTTCTGCGGATCCATCCCTCCGGCGGAGGGTCTGACTCACTCCCGGTGCCGCAGAGCCCCTCCTGAAGTGGATCACCGAAGAAAAAGTGAGCTGAGCCTGCCCCTCCTGCCGCTGTGCACCTTGCCGATCCACCCCAGCTAATACGCCAGATCCCCAGCACCACAAGCCTAGCAGTGTGCAAGTAGCCCAGACAGGCCACGGCACCCCACAGTGAATCCCACCCCTAGGAGAGGGGAAGAGAAGGCACACACCAGCCTGACTGTGGCCCCAGCAGTGGGCTGGGGGCAGACATCAGGTCTGACTGTGGCCCCGCCCACTAACGCAAGTTATTCAAGACAGCACAGGGGAAGTGCCCCGCAGTTTCACACCACTCCAGGGACTATCCAAAATGACAAAATGGAAGAATTCCCCTCAAAAGAATCTCCAGAAAATAACAACAGCTAACAAACGGATCAAAAAGGATTTAAACAATATAACAGAAAGTGAATTTAGAATATTAGTCATAAAATTAATCCCTGGGCTTGAAAACAGTATAGAGGACAGCAGAGAATCTATTGCTACAGAGATCAAGGGACTAAGGAACAGCCAGGAGGAGCTAAAAAATGCTATAAATGAGCTGCAAAATAAAATGGAGACAACCACAGCTCGGATTGAAGAGGCAGAGGAGAGAACAGGTGAACTAGAAGATAAAATTATGGAAAAAGAGGAAGCTGAGAAAAAGAGGAAGCTGAGAAAAAGAGAGATAAAAAAATCCAGGAGTATGAGGGGAAAAACAGAGAACTAAGTGATGCACTAAAGAGAAATAATCTATGCATAATTGGTATTCCAGAGGAGGAAGAGAGAGGGAAAGGTGTTGAAGGTGTACTTGAAGAAATAATAGCTGACAACTTCCCTGATCTGGGGAAGGAAAAAGGCACTGAAATCCAAGAGGCACAGAGAACTCCCTTCAGACGTAACTTGAATCGATCTTCTGCACGACATATCATAACGAAACTGGCAAAATACAAGGATAAAGAGAAAATTCTGAAAGCAGCTAGGGATAAACGTGCTCTAACACATAAAGGGAGACCGATAAGACTCGTGACGGATCTCTCTACTGAAACTTGGCAGGCCAAAAAGGAATGGCAGGAAATCTTCAATGTGATGAACAGAAAAAAATATGCAGCCAAGAATCCTTTACCCAGCAAATCTGTCATTTGGAATAGAAGGAGAGATAAAGGTCTTCCCAAACAAACAAAAACTGAAGGAATTCATCACCACTAAACCAGCCCTACAAGAGATCCTGAAGGGGATCCTGTGAGACAAAGTACCAGAGACATTGCTGCAAGCATGAAACCTACAGACATCACAATGACTCTAATATCTTTCTATAATAACACTGAATGTAAATGGACTAAATGCGCCAACCAAAAGACATAGGGTATCAGAATGGAGAAAAAAATAAGACCCATCTATTTGCTGTCTACAAGAGACTCATTTTAGACCTGAGGACACCTTTAGATTGAGAGTGAGGGGATGGAGAACTATTTATCATGCCACTGGAAGTCAAAAGAGAGCTGGAGGAGCCATACTTATATCAGACAAACTAGACTTTAAATTAAAGGCTGTAACAAGAGATGAAGAAGGACATTATATAATAATTACAGGGTCTATCCATCAGGAAGAGCTAACAATTATAAATGTCTATGCACTGAATACAGGAGCCCCCAAATATTTAAAACAATTACTCACAAACATAAGCAACCTTATTGATAAGAATGTGGTAATTGCAGGGGACTTTAACACCCCACTTACAGAAATGGATAGATCATATAGACACACGGTCAATAAAGAAACAAAGGCTCTGAATGATACATTGGAACAGATGGACTTGACAGATATATTTAGAACTCTGCATCCCAAAGCAACAGAATATACTTTCTTCTCAAGTGCACATGGAACATTCTCCAAGATAGATCACATTCTGGGTCACAAAACAGCCCTTCATAAGTATACAAGAATTGAAATCATACCATGCATACTTTCAGACCAGAATGCTATGAAGCTTGAAATCAACCACAGGAAAAAGTCTGGAAAACCTCCAAAAGCATGGAGGTTAAAGAACACCCTACTGAAGAATGAATGGGTCAACCAGGCAATTAGAGAAGAAATTAAAAAATATATGGAAACAAACAAAAATGAAAATACAGCGATCCAAATGCTTTGGGATGCAGTGAAGGCAGTCCTGAGAGGAAAATACATTGCAATCCAGGCCTATCTCAAGAAACAAGAAAAATCCCAAATACAAAATCTAACAGCACACCTAAAGGAAATAGAAGCAGAGCAGCAAAGACACCCCAAACCCAGCAGAAGAAGAGAAATAATAAAGATCAGAGCAGAAATAAACAATATAGAATCTAAAAAAAACCAGTAGAGCAGGTCAATGAAACCAAGAGTTGGTTTTTTGAAAAAATAAACAAAATTGATAAACCTGTAGTCAGGCTTCTCAAAAAGAAAGGGGAGAGGACCCAAATAGATAAAATCATGAATGAAAATGGAATTATTATAACTAATCCCTCAGAAGTACAAGCAATTATCAGGAAATACTATGAAAAATTATACGCCAATAAACTGGACAACCTGGAAGAAATGGACAAATTCCTAAGCACCCACACACTTCCAAAACTCAAACAGGAAGAAATAGAAAATTTGAACAGACCCATAACCAGTGGAGAAGTTGAATCAGTTATCAAAAATCTCCCAACAAATAAGAGTCCAGGACCAGATGGCTTCCCTGGGGAATTCTATGAGACATAGAATACCTATCTGTCTCAAGCTGTTCCAAAAAATAGAACGGGAAGGAAAACTTCCAGACTCATTCTATGAAGCCAGCATTACTTTGATTCCCAAACCAGAGACCCAGCAAAAAAAGAGAACTACAAGCCAATGTCCCTGATGAATATGGATGCAAAAATTCTAGACAAGATACTAGCAAATCAAATTTAACAACATATAAAAAGAATTATTCACCATGATCAAGTGGGATTCATTCCTGGGATGCAGCGCTGGTTCAATATTTGCAAATCAATCAATGTGATACATCACATTAAAAAAAGAAAAGATAAGAACCATATGATCCTGTCAATCGATCCAGAAAAAGCATTTGACAAAATTCAGCATCCATTCTTAATAAAAACCCTCGAGAAAGTCAGGATAGAAAGAACATACTTAAAGATCATAAAAGCCATTTATGAAAAGCCCACAGCTAACATCATCCTCAATGGGGAAAAACTGAAAGCTTTCCCCCTGAGATCAGGAACACAACAGGGATGTCCACTCTTACAGCTGTTGTTTAACATAGTGTTGGAAGTTTTAGCATCAGCAATCAGACAACAAAAGGAAATCAAAGGCATCCAAATTGGCAAAGATGAAGTCAAGCTTTCACTTTTGCAGATGACATGATACTCTACATGGAAAACCCAATAGACTCCACCAAAAATCAGCTAGAACTGATACAGGAATTCAGCAAAGTTGCAGGATACAAAATCAATGTATAGAAATCAGTTGCATTCTTATACACTAATAATGAAACAACAGAAAGAATATAAAGAAACTGATCCCATTCACAATTGCACCAAGAAGCATAAAATACCTAGGAATAAACCTAACCAAAGATGTAAAAGATCTGTATGCTGAAAACTATAGAAAGCTTATGAAGAAATTGAAGAAGATACAAAGAAATGGAAAAACATTCCATGCTCATGAATTGGAAGAATAAATATTGTTAAAATGTCAATACTACCCAAAGCTATCTACACATTCAATGCAATCCCAATCAAAATTGCACCAACATTCTTCTTGAAGCTAGAACAAGCAATCCTAAAATTTGTATGGAACCACAGAAGACCCCGAATAGCCAAAGTAATATTGAAGAAGAAAACCAAAGTGGGAGGCATCACAATCCCAGACTTGAGCCTCTACTACAAAGCTGTAGTCATCAAGACAGCATGGTTTTGGCACAAAAACAGACACATAGACCGATGGAATAGAATAAAGACTCCAGAATTGGACTCACAAAAGCATGGCCAACTAATCTTTGACAAAGCAGGAAAGAATATCCAATGGAAAAAGTCTCTTTAACCAATGGTGCTGGGAGAACGGGATAGCAACATGCAGAAGAATGAAACTAGACCACTCTCTTACACCATTCACAAAAATAAATTCAAAATGGATAAAGGACCTGAATGTGAGGCAGGAAACCATCAAAACCCTAGAAGAGAAAGCAGGAAAAAATTTCTCTGACCTCAGCCATAGCAGTTTCTTACTTGACACATCTCCAAAGGCAAGGGAATTAAAAGCAAAAATGAACTTTTGGGACCTCATGAATTAAAAAGCTTCTGCACTGCGAAGGAAACAATCAACAAAACTAAAAGGCAGCCGATGGAATGGGAAAAGATATTTGCAAATGACATATTGAACAAAGGGCTAGTATCCAAAATCTATAAAGAACTCACCAAACTCCACACCCAAAAAACAAATAATCCAGTGAAGAAATGGGCAGAAGACATGAATAGACACTTCTCTAAAGAAGACATCCAGATGGCCAACAGGCACATGAAAAGATGCTCAATGTCACTCCTCATCAGGGAAATACAAATCAAAACCACACTCAGATATCTCCTCATGCCAGTCAGAGTGGCTAAAATGAACAATTCAGGAGACTATAGATGCTGGCGAGGATGTGGAGAAACGGGAACCCTCTTGCACTGCTTGTGGGAATGCAAACTGGTACAGCCACTCTAGAAAACAGTGTAGAGGTTTCTCAAAAAATTAAAAATAGATCTACCCTATGACCCAGCAATAGCACTGCTAGGAATTGACCCAAGGGATACAGGAGTGCTGATGCATGGGGGCACTTGCAACCCAATGTTTATAGTAGCACCTGCAACAATAGCCAAATAATGGAAAGGGCCTAAATGTCCATCAATGGATGAATGGAGAAAGAAGATGTGGTTTATATATATAAAATGGAATACTACTTGGCAATGAGAAAGAATGAATTATGGCCTTATGTAGCAATGTAGATGGAACTGGAGAGTGTTATGCTAAGTGAAATTAGTCATACAGAGAAAGACAGATACCATATGTTTTTACTCTTATGTAGATCCTGAGAAACTTGACAGAAGACCATGGGGGACAGAGAGGAAAGGAGGGAAACAATAAGAGTCTCTTAAAAACTGAGAATAAACTGAGGGTTGATGGGGGGTAGGAGGGAGGGGAAAGTGGGTGATGGGCATTGAGGAGGGCACCTGTTGGGATGAGCACTGGGTGTTGTATGGAAACCAATTTGACAATAAATTTCATATTAAAAAAAACCCAAAATGGTATCTTATGGGTATATAGCACTTTAAAGTTTTCAAAAATCCTTTTATGTTATCCTCTTTAATACTTACAATAGCCTTGTAAAGGTGAGTAGTGCAGGCATTTTTCTCTGTTTTACTGATTGTGAAAACCAAAGCTCACAAAAGGAACTCTCTGACTATGGGTCATAAGCAAACAGGACTTAATTTTAGGTCTCAGTTTAATTTAGTGTGCTTCCCACAATAAGATTATCCCTTACACAGCACCCAGTAGACTGATTTGCACCTTAAAAGGCCTGGAAATGTTGTTTCTTGATTGATTTCTTTTAGGTCTAAAGTAATACTAAAGTCTATCTCAGGAAACATGAAAATCTATCATAATTCACAACATTTAATACTAGGGGTATATGTATGAACGATTTGGGCCCATTTCTTTCATGTTGTGTTTATATCTGAATTTTCAGGTATGTTCTAGTTAGCAGAGTTTCTAAAGCATTGCTTTCCTGCACTGAATTTGTGTATTTATCACTTACAGTTTTTCCCTCCAAAAGGGCTGCAAGATTTCTGAAGGCAGTGATCATGTCTAAATATTAATACTCTCTCCCCATTTGCAAGGTTTTTTTTAACCTTTTAAAAAAAGTTTATTTTCAGAGAGACGCACAGAGAGTGAGAGCAGGGGAGGGGCAGAGAAAGAAGGAGAGAGAGAGAGAGAGAGAGAGAATCCCCAGCAGGTGGATCCCATCATGGGGCTTGAACCACAAACCATGAGATCATAACCTGAACAGACACCAAGAGTTTGACGCTTAACCAACTGAGCCACCCAGGAGCCCCTATTATTATTGAGTTTTGAGAGATCTTTATATCTTTTGGAGACAAGTGCTTTATTAGATAGATGATTGGGAAATGTATTCTCTCAGTCTGTGGCTTGTCTTTTTGTTGTTTCATAGTGTCTCTCTTTCAGAGGAGTTTTCAATCTTGAGTAGAGTCCAATCTGAATTTGTTCTTTTATGGATCATGCTTTTGGTGTTGCATCTAAGGACATGTTACCTTACCCAAGGTCACAAATTTTTTTTCCCGTGTTCTCTTCTAGACGTTTTATAGCTTTAGATTTTATATTTGAATTGATGACCCATTTTGAATTAATTTTTGAATCTGGTGTGAGTAGAGATTGAAATCTGTTTTGTTTTGCGTATAGATGTCCCATTGCTCACCACCCTTCTCCACAGACCTGCTTTTGTACCTCTCTAGAAAGCTGGTTGTCCATATAGGTCTTCGTCTCTATTCTGTTCCATTCATCTATTTTTCTCTATACTAATACTCTATTGACTTGACCATTGTGATTCCAAAGCTATAACTTCTTGTTTTGTCATTTTAGTGGTTGCTTTAGGATTTGTAATACAGGTTTTTAACTCATCACGGTCTAACTTATGTACCTCCGAGGAATATTATACCACTTCATGTGTAGCATGAGAACATTACAACTGCATACTTACATTATGTCCCGCACTCCCAAGCTTGGAGCCAATGTCATATGTTTTACTTCTGTCTGTTGTAAACCTTACACTACATGGTTATTATTTTTGCTTTAAGCAGTCAGTAAATACCCTTTTTTAAAAAAATCATGATTTAATAAATACGCTCTAGTTACAAAGATCTGAGGATAATGTTGTTTTGAAAACTGGATAGTTTCCACAGACAAGACATTTTAGAATAACTGAAAAAATTCAAGAATCTGTTTTCCAGTGATTTTTTTTCTATTTTCTTGGAAAAATATAAACCCTTCTTATTTTTGCTAATTCTAAACTTCATCCCCCAGAATCCTCCTTATATTAGTTTGGACAAAGTATTGATCCTAAAATAGGTATTAATTTTTTTTAGAAAACTATGGTAAAGGAGTAGAGGCTCTAAAAACTAGAGAATTTTCATTACTTGATCTTGAAAGGATTCTCCTTGTCTTTATTTTCAGTACAGAACAAAAATAAATGTGTATAGGCTTTTAAAAAATCCCATTTTAACTTTCTCCACATTATTTTTTTTTGAATTTTATTTTTTTTATTTTTTTAAATTTACATCCAAATTAGTTAGCATATAGGGAAACAATGATTTAAGGAGTAGATTCCTTAGTGCCCCTTACCCATTTAGCCCATCCCCCCCTCCGACAACCCCTCCAGTAACCCTCAGTTCTCCATATTTATTATTTATATTTTTTTAATTTTAATTTTAATTTTTTAAAATTTACATCCAAATTAGTTAGCATATAGTGCAACAATGATTTTAGGAGTAGATTACCTTCGTGCCCCTTAACCATTTAGCTCATCCCCCCTCCCACAATCCCTCCAGTAACCCTCAGTTTGTTCTCCATATTCATGAGTCTCTTATGCTTTGTCCCCCTCCCTGTTTTTATATTCTTTTTGTTTCCCTTCCCTTATGTTCATCTGTTTTGTCTCTTAAAGTACTCATATGAGTGAAGTCATATGATACTTGTCTTTCTCTAATTTCGCTTAGCATAATACCCTCTAATTCGATCCATGTAGTTGCAAATGGCAAGATTTCATTCTTTTTGATTGCCGAGTAATACTCCATTATATATATATATATATATGTATATATGTGTGTGTGTGTATATATATGTGTACATATATATACACACACACACACACACACACACACACACACGCACACACACATATACATTCCATCTTCTTTATCCATTCATCCATCGATGGACATTTGGGCTCTTTCCATACTTTGGCTATTGTTGATAGTGCTGCTATAAACATGCGGGTGCCTGTGCCCCTTCAAAACAGCACACCTGTATCCCTTGGATAAGTGCCTAGTAGTGCAATTGCTGGGTCATAGGGTAGTTCTATTTTTAGTTTTTTGAGGAACCTCCCTACTGTTTTCCAGAGCGGCTGCACCAGCTTGCATTCCCAAGTAAATACCCTTTTAAAGTTATTTTTATTTCTTTGTGTGGAACCTGTCTTCCATCTGCTATCATTTTCTTTTGACTGATGGATTTTCTTTGGCAGCTTTTATAATACACACCTGATGGGTGACAAATTCTTTCAGTTTTGGTATGCTTGAAAAAAACCTTTATTTCATGTTTATTTTGAAAGATATTTTCTCTGGATATAGAGTTTTAGGATCACAGTTTCTCTTTCCTTTTTGGTACTTCACTATTGCTTCAGTACCTTGTTGCTGGTATTATTTCTTTTAAGATTTTTTATTATTTTTAAGTCATCTCTATACCCAATATGGGGCTCGAACTTACAATTCCAAGATCCAGAGTCACATGTCCTACCGATGGAGCCAGCCAGGTGCCCCTGTGCTGATATTCTTTCTAATGGCTAACCTGCTTTAACTCTTATGTTTGTATCTCTGATATAATGCATCCTTTGTTTTTCCCTAGATGCCTTTTAAGCTGGATGCGCAGAAGTTTTTGTCATACATTTTAAGTAAATCCAGTACATGCCACATCTACACTAATATTTATCTCTTCTTTTTTCACATAGGCCTGAAGTGTTAGAAGAGTCCCTTCCGGTCCCCCAGAAGGGCAGTTTTCTGACTGTTCAGTGTAACTGCAGTGTTCGTGACAGCTGTGAATGCCATGTGCCTGTGCCCACAGCCAAACTCAACCACACTCTTCTTATGTATTTCAAAATCACGTCTGGTGGAGTAATTTTTCAGTCACCTATGATGTCAGTTCAGCCCATAAATGTTGGTAAGTTGTGTATAAAAGAGATAATAGATCTAAACATCAGTCACACAAGCAGGTTAAAAATTGCTCACAAAATGTTTTTTTTCAATAGTTTATCTTGCTTTTGAGCTGTAAGGATGGTTAAATGTGGTATAAGGAACTATTAAGAGTAGCTTCTAGAATGTTTTAAGCACAATATAGATATCTCTGCAGTTGTTAAATTCTTTCTTAAAAACATTTTTTCTTAAATCCTGGATCTGTGCAATGGATACGTGTCGTTTGGTTATTCCTGTTTTCACTTATCAGATAATAATTTCCAAAAATAATCAGAAGCTTGTTTTTTACCTGGATTTCTTCCTTCAATAAATATTTCTCAGAGGCTCATATGTGTCAGCCACTGACCTAGGAGCTGGGGAAACAATGGTGAATGAGACAAAGTTTCTGCCTCATAGACCAGAGACAATATTAAGCAGACAGGGATAGTAAAAAAGTAAACAACTAAATAATTTGCTATACAAATCTGATTATAAGAAAAACTCAAGTAATAGGTTATGGCCCAGATTTTTAGTGCAGAGATTCCCAAAGTTTCTTTTGATCCACTTGAACATATAATTACAAATGTGAATAAGATAGGCAAGTGTTCACTTAATGTGTTTATTAACTCAGTTTTGTTTGTACGTATATTATATATAATATGTAATGTAACAGTGTTACTATTTTCCACTTGTATTTCTTGAAAGCATTGTATACAAACTTCTTACATGCATCATTGCATCATTGTTTTTGACATCACAAGAGCCACTTTTCCAGGCATCTCACACGGTTTTTCACATAGCCTCACCTTCATTTCTTTCTAAGTTACTGAGCATGACATCTGCATATGCAGATTTGCATATGACATATGACATATGAATGCATTGACATCATATTTTAACATTAGGACTTTCAAATAATTTGTCTTCTAGGGATATATTTGTGGTCTCTACAACATAATTATGATGACGCCTGAACAATTCCATCATGAAATTATACCACAGGAAAAAATATACATAATATTTATAAAATACTGTTATGTTCTCTTTTTAAAACTAATTCTCTCAGGTGATTTTTAGAAGCACCTGGAGCCAGAATTGAATTGCATATTTAAAAAAAAAATAAAAGTTAAGATGAAGTTCTATGATAGACTTTATAAGAAACTTAAAAAGAGTTTTGTTTTTTTTTCAGTAATGATTTTTGAGAAAAAAAATCTTTCCGTATGCTTGGGCATATATGATAATGTCCCAAAATTTTAAGTTCCATAAAAGAAGTAAGAGATGGAGAGTGTCAGGTATAGTGACTATTATTTTAGCTATGGAGATCAAAGAAGACCTGTTTTGGGAGATAGCAGTTGGGCTAAATGAAAGAGAAAAAACTGTAAAAATCCAGAGCGAAAGGTGCTCCATGCAGGAAAAATAGCACCCATGAAACCTCTGAGATGGAATGAGCTTGGCAGTTGGAGGAACCAAAGAAAAGGCCTCTATGTTTGGACTGAATGAGGTAAGGGAGTATCTGGAGATGTGGTCGGAGAGTTATTGGGTTCATATCGTAGGCCAGAGTTACAGAGTTGGATTTTATCCTAATTGCACTGGAAGCTTTTGAACTAGGAGAGTGATATGGTCAGGTATGTGTGTCTGTGTGCATGTTTAAAATTTGCTCTGCATGTGGAGAAGAAAGTTGATGGGGAAAAGAGGAAGGATAGTTGCAAGAGTGGAATCAGAGGGCTCAGATAGGAGGTTATTGGAATGATCTAGTTGGTTTAGGGATGTAGCAATGGAGAAGAAAGAAATGGTCATAGTTGGAATTTATTTGGGAGATGGTGCTATCTGAGATTTCTAGTGGATTTGGTATGAAGGAAAGAGAAGAGCCAAGGATAACACTCAGGCTAGGACCAGAGCATGCCAGTGAATAGTGGTACCATGTACTGGGATGGGGAGATTTGGGGAGGATCAGGTGTGACACATTAATTTTGAGATGCTTATAGATACCCAAGAGATGCTGAGTAGGCATTTGGACATATGATCCTAGAGTTCAAGGGAGATATATACAGGAGTATTTGGTGTATAGATGTTTATGGGATTGAATAAGATCAGCCACTTAGAGTTCAGCCAGGGAAAGACTGAGGCAGTCAGAGGGAAAGGAGGAGTAAAAGAACATGGTGGCCTGGAACCATGCAGGAACAGTGAGCAGATATGTGGAATGCCACTGAGAGGTGGAGTGAAATGGATCAGACAGCTGATACTGGATATGGAAAAGGGTGGTGATCTTGATAAGAGAGAGCGCTTTCAGTGGACTGGTGAGGGGGTAGACCTGATCAGAGTAGGTTGGTTAGGAAGATGGGACACAAAGTGGGCGGAATGAGTAGTGCCAATGCTTCCAAGAGATATTGTTGTGAAAGAAGCAGGTAGGTGGCAGTATATCTAAGACTGGGGACATAGGTGGTTCAGGGAAAGATTTATTTTTAGATTTCTAATACTAAGGAATATATCTATACAGGCAGGAAGTGTACAATAGTTTATAACTTTATGATTTCTGTTTGATGGCTTTGTTTTGTTTTCTTTTTGGTCATGAGAACTCAGTGAGTTTCACCTATTGTTTCTAGACTTTAGTGTTTATCTGTCCCTGCTTTAAAATAACTAAAATTTGTAATGTGTCACATAAAGTAAAAACTTTATTAATTTTGATTCAAGGAAAAGAGAAAAACGATGTCTAAATTCTTGAAAATACAGTGTGTTAAGGGACGCCTGGGTGGCTCAGTTGGTTGAGTGTCTGACTTTGGCTCAGGTCATGATCTCATGGTTTGTGAGTTCAAGCCCCATGTCAGGCTCTGTGCTGACAGCTCTGAGCCTGGAGCCTGCTTTGGATTCTGTGTCTCCCTCTCTCTCTGGTCCTCCCCTGCTCATGCTCTGTCCCTCTCTCTCCTTCAAAAATAAATAAAAACATTTAAAAAAATGAAAAGAAAATACAGTGTGTTAAAAAACAGTAATGTGCCATTTTAGTTCTTGAAAATGAAATGCAAATCAGTGTTTCAATGTAATGACTATTTCTATGTATGTAAGTTCTGTTAGTTAAAATCTTAAAAACACAAGAGATGTGCAAAAAGGACAAATTCATTATCTGTTTTCCATCATTTTGTCATTTTTTCTAATTTTAATACATATTTATGAATATTCTTTTATTAATTTCAACAAAAATCAGGAATCTAAGTATAGATGTTGTTTAATAAACTTTTTTTAAAATTTATTTTTATTTATTTTGAGAGAGAGATAGCAAATAGGGGAGGGACAGAGAGAGGGAGAAAGAATCACAAGCAGGCTCTGCACTGTCAGTATAGAGCCCTATGCAGGGCTCAAACTCACAAACCGTGAGATTATGACCTGAGCTGAAGTCAGGAGTCAGACACTTAACTGACCGAGCCACCTAGGCACCCCCAATAAACTTACAATACTAACAATATTAAACATGTTCAATATTCTTCTCCATTATAATTTTTAATGGCTATATAGAGCCCCTTATAGGGATGAGCCATTATTTCTTTAGCCAGTCTTTTATGGTAAGATGTTTATATTGTTTCTACAAATAATTTAAAGGTTATGTGTTTTTAATTTTTCTTTTTAATGTTTATTTGTTTTTGGGAGAGAGAGAGCACACAAGCAAGGAACAGAGACAGGGGAGATGGGTTCTGAGCTGTTAGCACAGAGCCTGATGCAGGACTAGAACTCATAAACTGTGAGATCATGACCTGAACTGAAGTCAGATGCTTAACTGAGTGAGCCACCCAGGTGTCCCAAGGTTATGTGTGCTTAAAACTACACACACACACACACACACACACACACACACACACACACACACACAAAATCTATACACAAATGCATATTCATACATAAACACATGCGTATACATACGAACTCAAATCATTTACTAAGCTAAACACATTGTTAGACTATGAAACTCTATGCCCATTTCTGGTGACAAGCCAGGGCCTGCTAATGCTATGTTTATTGCATGTAAAATATGCATGCTGTGGGTTATTTGAATTGGTGCATCTAGATTACTGTATTTCAAAGTTAATAGGTTTGCTGAATTTTGCATGCATATTTGTGTGAAGTTTTACCTGAAAACTCTGTATGCATTTTCCAAGTAGTGCTCTGCAAAATGCTGTTTTTCTTTGTCACCCACTAAAAGAGTGGGTGAGTGTGGTAGGGAGAAGCTTCAAAGAAGTTTGAGGAATGCCAGGTTAAATAAAGTTAACAGCCTTTTTTACAGCAGGAATTCACGTTTATCAAAACAACCTCATTTACTGATTTACAGTTTTTACCATTTAGGGAGAAGGAAAGGAAGATGTGTGGATTGTTATGGAAAGATACAAGGAGGAGACCTAATATTTTGGTTCTGTAATTAGCCTTTTCTTAAGGTTACCTTTTAAGTAGTTAAAAGATTGGGATCTGCTAAAAATTCATTTTGACTTTATTTTATGATTATCATGAAAATTGCTTGACTTCAAAATATTCTCTTTTCCTTAAGTGAAGCCTGATCCACCATTAGGTTTACATATGGAAATCACAGACACCGGCAATTTAAAAATTTCTTGGTCCAGCCCAACATTGGTACCATTTCAACTTCAATATCAAGTGAAATATTCAGAGAATTCTTCAACAAATATGAGAAAAGTAAGTATAGTTTAAATTGGAAAAAAATTTTAATGTTTATTTATTTATTTTGAGAGAGACAACCCTAATGTGGGAAGGGGAGAGAGAGAAGGAGAGAAAGAGTCCCAAGCAGGCTCTGAGCTGTCAGCACAGAGCCCGATGTAGAGCTCGAACTCACGAAAACATGAGATCATGCCCTGAGCTTTCCAAGTCCCATCTCAAATGCCCTTTGCTTGCCAAATGTACATGGCTCTTCTGGAGCAGAACCAGCTGTAATTTAATATTATACTTGCTTTCATTTAAGATCAGCCTAGGAAATGACCATATGAACAGCATGTCTGCATCTTTGGTAAAATGCTTTTAGAAAAATTGTGTGATGTTGCACAGTATCTCTTATGTATGGATCCATGTTATATATTGAGGGGTATGACAAATTCTTCCCAGAATTTAGTCCCAGAGAAAGTTCCACTTCCAAAAAGAGTTTATGTATAGATTACCATCTTTCTCCGTCTCTTCCCTCTCCCTCCACGCATGCACGCACACACGGCTAAAGGGCTATAGAAAGTCCAGTTACAGAAACTTGGATTCATGATCATAATCCTTTCTGATTTTACAATTCAAACTTACTTTTTTTATTGCTCAACATATTTGTTTACATGCAGTGCATACATTTGTAGTGTAAAGTGTGTCAAATCCCTTTTGCATCGTTTCAGTGTTTATTGAGTACCTAATAGGTGCTAGGAACTGTTCTACGGGCATCAGGATGCACTTGGTGGTAGAACAAACTGGAGAGGGGAGCTTGAGGGTGCTGGTGGAGATGGTAGGTTGTAGCATTAAGTGGAGGTGGGGAAGACCTCATTGAGAAGGTGACATTTGGGCAAGGATTTGAAGGAGGTTCGTGATGGAGATATATGGGGGAATTAGTTTCCAAATAGAGGAAACAGCAATTCAGAGGCCATAAGCTGGATGAGAAGCTAGAGGCCAGGGGAGTGAGTGAGAGCAAGAGTAGCAGTGGATGAATCAGAGAGGAGTAGGAGAGGAGAAGAAGGAGGTCATAAGGAGCGTGGACTGTGCATGGAGTTTGGCATGTTCCCTTATGAAATGAATTGTTATATAATTTAGATATAAAAACTGTCTTTTTAACTCTGGGCCAGTTTTTTAAAGACTTTATTTTCACGAAGAGCAGAAAAGGAATCCTTAGTGCCATGTGTGGGAAAAGCAGAGTTAAGGCTTCTCTGGGCTTCAGCTTTCTCATCTATAAAACGGAGACAATAGAATTTGAAATATAAGTGATCTGCTATTGTGTAATACATTCCTAGCGCTTTTCACCCTTTCCCAGTTTAAGAGGCCAGGGAGTTCAGTAGCTTTGGAGTACATCATTGGAAAACTGAATTTATTTGCTAAGCAGTTCTTAGTAGTGGTTGTCTTATGCAGAATTAAGTCTCTTGGATCTCTGCTCTCTAGTGTATAAACTATATTTTGATTCACTGTAGCTTATCATCAAGTTCAGGTTTTTAAATTATTCGTGCCCTTCTCTGTGAAGCTTTATTCTAGGAATGTTTATTATTCTCTGTCCACCCCTGCTCATTGTTTTCTACCATGTGTGTTTATTAGAGATGTCAGTGGTGGCTTAAAGCTCTCCACTGACTTCAGCTGTGTCTCTCAAATTTTGAAAGGTCAATATTCATTATCATTCAGGTAAAAATATTTCCTAACTGTCACTGTGATTTTCTTCTTGGACTCATGGGCTCTTTAAACTTTTATTGACAAATGTGCAAATGAATTCCACTGGGGCCTGCTAACTATTCTGTAAGATTTTAATTCTTTGAAATTTGCTAAGACTGCTTGTCATCAATTTTGATAAAGGTTGCACATCAACTTGATGCTCTGATGTTTTCAAATAATATTTAATAGGCTGATGAGATTGTCTCAGCTACATCTCTGCTGGTAGACAGTGTGCTTCCTGGGTCTTCATATGAAGTTCAAGTGAGGGGCAGGAGACTGGATGGCCCAGGACTCTGGAGTGACTGGAGCGCCCCTCTGATCTTTACCACACAAGGTAGGATTGCTAATAGTGGCTCCTACTGAGAGGAGAATATGCTTCCTGATTTTTTCTTTGGCCTGTTATAAGCATCTTAAACTTTGTGGCAGTCAAGGACGAATGCAATATTAATGTTTTATTTAAATTTTGAGAGGTTGATTTGTTAATGAAAACTTGTGTAAAGGTTCCCAAGTTTACATTCATCCATGGTAGTGTCTTGCTGAATTATTCTTTCTTACTCAAAAGATAGAAAGATAGAAAAGATAGAAAGGTTCCAAATTTACAAATTCAGAACCTTACCTCTATTGATGTTTTTTTGAATTTACATTTAGGTATATGTTTATTTATGTCAGATATGTTTATTTGACATAAATTTCAAATATTCAAACTTTAATTATTATATTTTACGTAATAAATAATAACATAATAAAATAATTTTTTCCACTCTAGATACTTGCTTTTGAGAGTTTTCACTGTTAATTTGCATATTTTGAAAGTTAAGCTTAACATCAGAAAAACTGTGATTTATTCAGAACTACCTCGTGAAGTTGGGGTGGTGTTTTACAAAGAGGCCCGGGAGCCTTAGAATAGTGCAGCCCTGTCACATGCTAACTTGTGACCATAGGAAGACACTTTGTGGACCTTTGCCTAGTTGTCTGATCCATCAAAAGACCAAAATTATTCCTACTGAAACTCATGCAGGTTGATTATGGATATATAGAGACAAGTGCTGTGTAAATCACTGAGAAGATAGTCAACACATTTAACTAAATAAGTTCATGTATTGATTGCTTACTATTTAAAAAGCATTGCTTAGTCAAAAAGTCTGTAGCGTTAGTGGTTTAAGAGCACTGACTTTGGAGTCCGACAAGTTTATAGAAGTCCCGGCCCCACCACTTATTTGGAAAGTTTCTTAACCTTTCTATGCCCCCTTTCCTCATCTGCAAAATAGAGATGTCTTTATATGATAGAATGGCACAATTCGCCTAATGTCTGCACTGAATTAGAGGATTCTCACACAGCAAAGTTGCAAAAAAACAAAAAAAAAACAAAAAAAACACCACAAAAACCAAAATCAAACAAAAAAAGCCCCTGCTTCACAATGTATTACTTCTATTGATGTTCATTGTATTACTGAGCATAGCTCAAATAAGTGAGGTCACTGCTACGGATTTGGAAAGCTGCCCTTAATATTTTCTTGTCCTGACACTTAGTAAGCACTCAGTAAATAGTAGATGCAACCATAGTTTATAAACCACAACTCGATATTCAAAATCTCAGCATCTAATAAAGGTGAGAGGTTGACATGGTACATAACTAACTGCATGAGCAAGGTTGTCAGAAGAGCTGACCAAGTGCTAGGCAACGGGAAGGATTGGTTCTCTCTAGGAAAGTCAGGAACCTTGTGGGAACAGATTTAGAAAACGTGAATTTCTCATCACTTTTCCTCAAATAATTATTGAGCAATGTGTAATATGGTGCTGACAACTCAGCTTTGGGATTATTTCCAAGGAAGGTCAACTTTTCTACCCTCAATTATTTATTGTTTATTAACAGGACTTAATGACCAGCTGTGAGTTATGTAGCAAGGAATGAATTATAAATCAAATTTTAAAGACTATCCCATGGAAGTTTTTACAACAGTGGGATGGGGTGAAGTGGGTAGAAGAGGAGAGAAGTGGTCTGGAAACCTACTCTGAGTGACCCTGTGGCTCCTTTAACTACCTTCTGGTGAAACATTTCTCTTTGAGAAAAAAATGGCTTTCTTCTTTATGATTTTACTTCTTAATTAGATCTGAAAATGTACCCTTTCTGAAGAAGAGGGAAATTCTGAAAGAATCATTGTTATTTTTAAAGCTTGCTAATACTCAACATTTTGAATATTCATACATTTATGCCTTTTAGAATAATGGCTCTTAGCAATGTTATGTTTTTAGTGGGACTAAAATGAAAATTTTTTAAATATTTATTTTTTTAAATATATTTTTTAAAATAAAATTTTATGTATGTATGTATGTATGTACGTATGTATTTATTTATGAGAGAGAAAGAGAGACAGAGTGAGAGCAGGGGAGGGGCAGAGGGAGGGAGACGCAGAGTCTGAAGCAGGTTCCAGGCTCCCCACTGTCAGCACAGTTCATGTCAAACCCATGAACCGTCAGATCATGACCTGAGCCTAAGTCAGATGCTTAACTGACTGAGCCGCCTAGGCGCCCCTAAGATGAACATTTTGATCGATTATGATGTGATAGTTATTTGTGTTATATTTCATGTAAGATTTTGTTTTAGATTGTTCGGGTCAGGTTTTTTAGACCTTTGGATGGACATAGGCTTAGTTCTGTTTTACATTGTGCAAAATCCTTTCATACTACTATTACTTTCTTAGTTCATGGTCATTATGTGCAGGATTAAATTTGCTTGGTTTCTGAATATGTTGGACCATATTCTTATGCTTTTGTGCATAATATAAATAAGATTTATTAATATGTATTATAGAACACACATATAGGCATATATATGCCCTTCCCTCTGCATATATTTAGTGTTTTGTGTACCTGACAGTAATAAAGATATGTTTTGTTGAGAAGAAACTTTACCAATTTATTTGTTTGTACAGTCTCTAACAGTATTACAATTAACACCTATCCTTTTACTTATTCACCACAGGTGTATCCCTCTAGTGACTTTAGACATCCCAAACAGAAATGTGTGAAAATAAGTTAAAAATAAAGCCAGACAGTGAGTAAACAGCTGCCCCAATGAGCAGAATTTGTTGATTTAGCAATAAGTGTAAAAGTAGCTTACTAGTTTAACAGACTTGGATGGCTTAGTTGCCAGTGAGTGGTACCAGGTAAATATTAAGGGAAAGATAGAAACTTGCCAAATAGAAAGTAGACTAGGGACACCAAGAGTGGGGAGAAAAGCCTACACACTTCAGTAGCTCCCAAGCACATTTCTGTGTTACAGTATCATCTTCTGTAATGATGTAATGATGGGTGCTGAATCATAAATCAAAGGTACCATTAGGTTCATACTTCCCTACTGAATAATGATAATAATAATAATCATAGTAATGACAGTTACAGGGTACTTCCTGTGTTTCAAGCACTGCTCTAAGTGCTTTACATGTATTATCATTTTATCCTTTTGATGCCCTGTGAGATAGGGTATTCACCTATGTCTCCCTGATACTCCCTTTTTACAAACAGAGCAGTCGAGATTTAGAGAGGTTAAGTAACTTGTAAAAGTTGGCACAATCTAGAACTGGCAGGCCAATCCCAGCGCTCATGTTTGTACACACTAATACAGTGATTAAGTGCATGATGTATATTTATGCAAGATTTCTGGTGTCACTAAACATTGATACTGGGAACTAATAAGCAGTAAACTTACATCGAGCATTTTAGTGGGACCTCTCATTTCCTTCATGGTTCCTGATAAACGAGGTTTCAGTGTTGATTAGGTTGTTCAAGTTTTAGTTTTGCTGTTTACCTTCACAGCACTTTCCACGCCTCACAGTGCTTACTGCACTTGAAGCTTGTTCTTGAGTGCTGTGCAGCAGTGAAGTATGTTTCTCCAAACTCGGGAGCTTCCTATTCTTATGTAAAGGATTTGGATCCTTCTCCCTTAAATCTAGGTATTTAATATTATTAGATTATCTTCTGTTGCTCACTGCTAGGTGCTACAATGACATCCACCAAACAGAAGTATTCTGTAAGTTTGAGGCATTAACTTATTTAGCATGAGTGAATTAGCATACCTGCTTTATCATTTCCAAACACTTTGAATTTTATTGATTTTTCTTTTTTTAACAGAAGTTGTCTGATGTATTGTTGCCGGAGCAAACAGAATGCTAATTATCAGTACCTTTATAGTTACTATTTTGTAGTCATTGATTTATTAAAGCTGTACCTACCAAGTACACAGTTAATGAACCATTGACCATTTCTAATCAAGGAATTCTTACAGATTTTTTGAAAATGAATTGGCTAGTTTCTTTCTTTGTAGCTATTGCGAGACCTTGGACTTTGAGGGAGGCTAACAATGTTGCAGTTGAGTTACGCCACACACTTAAAACAAGTTTAGAAGTGCTCACTTCTTGTAGTACCTTTCTTAATTACATTTTTGTGCTGCCGAAGAAGAGGAGAAACATAATTTCTTCATTTCATACTTGGCAGTGCGTATAATGTGCTAGAGAAAATATTTTCCCCTCAAAGGAAAATAGGAAGTCTGCTTTGAAAATTTAAAAATCTGTTTTCTGGAGCTATAATAAACACATTGTAAAATAACTTTAACTAAAATGTTTTGATTCATGATTTATGTTCATGTAGGTAATTCACTAATATTTATCAAAAGATTTTCCTCTTTTAATGAAATTCATTATTTTAGACCTTACAAAAGTATTGGTACCTGGTCATCAGAAGAAAATTATTATTTTCTCGTTTTACAAATTAAATGTTGTGGAGTATCTTACATGAGAATAAAATATATATTTATATTATTTTAAAAATTAAATATTCATTTACTTCATATCAATTTCTGTATATTCAGTGTAAACTTTACACATCATCAGGTTTTTAATAACCTGCTTTTCTTTTTTGTAAGCTAATATCTTAGTATTTAATCATGCCAAAATACTATGACTTTAACTGCATTTCTTGATTAAGCCTTACTGAGGTATTCAATTTTGAAGTGAAATGGTTTTGAGTTTTTCATTATCTTTAAACATAAAAGATTCAGCTTAGCTTTTGAAATCTAATGTGTACTCTTTAAAAAAATAAATTACTCTTAAAGTTTTGAAGCCATTCAGTAATGACATGTGGAGCATATTGAAAATAGGTTAATGATTTTTCAGATCTGTGCTAGGTACTTGCGTGCAGTAAGTAATATACTAATGAAGCTTGAGTGCCATCCTAGGCTAGGGTTAAAAATCTAATGGACTGTCTTCTGTCTAGTGATTTCATGCTACTAATTTTTTTCTTGTTTATGCTTGACTGCAAACGTACAAAATACAAATGTTTTGTATGGATTCTAAATACAAAGGCCATGGAGTTTAGCCTGCTATTGCAAAAAAGAAAAAACTTAAATATAAAAATCAATGAAGTTTTTCATTTTTGTTTTTGTGGGGTAATCCAGATGATATAAAATAATAAAAATCAATGAAGGTTTTCGTTTTTGTTTTGGGGGGTAATCCAGATGATATGTATAGAAACATATTCATATTCTCTCAGAAGAAAATGTCTTATTGTGAATTGTACAACTGAAATATACTGTTTTTGTAATGCACTGTGGCAGAAATGATTTCTTATTATGTAAACAATCACATTTATTGTTTCTAATTAAAAATATAGATTGTTTTATTAAATAATAGATTCTTTTATTAAAAATAAAAATATATAAACATTATGTAAACAATAGATTATTTTATTAAAAATAAAAATATATTGTTTCCAACAATAGGGGACCAAAAAAGTAGTATGGAATAGTGTAGAGCCATTAACAAATAATATTTTAGAAAAATATTGGTTCCTCTTATCCTTAACCACAGCATACTGGCATTAAATAACTTTAAAACTTTACAGACTAGTATTTAAGGTTTACCTGTTTTGGTGCATTGGGGCATTGTTGATTTTACATTCCCTAACTAGTTCTCTTTCTTTATTTATTTATATATTTTTTAATGTTTATTTATTTTTGAGAGTGAGAGACAGAGAGCGAGCGAGCAGGGGAGGTGCAGAGAGAGAGAGAGAGAGAGAGAGAGAGAGAGAAAGACGGAGACACAGAATCTGAAGCAGGCTCCAGGCTCTGAGCTGTCAGCATAGAGTCAGATGTGGGGCCCGAACTCACAAACCATGAGATCATGACCTGAGCCAAAGCTGGATGCATAACCAACTTAGCCACCCAGGTGCCCACCCAGAGAACTCCCTAACCAGTTCTCTTATTTAAAGCTTATTTTTCAGCTTTACCTGCTGATTGAAATTTTCATATATCCAAATGAGACAATAGCAACCACCATTTATTCTTCAGAATTTTGCCTTTACAGTGATTTGATTCAAGAACTCAGCCTAGGTTTCACTGATTCATAAGTCACAGTCTGATGAAAACATGTCATTGTGGAATTAGGTTATATTTCATTTAAATTGATTTTCTGCCTGTCAATTAGCAAGTGGCAATTACTCACTAAATACACTTTGTAATAAGTTTCTATGTTTAGAAAATACTGAGACAGGGGCGCCTGGGTGGCTCAGTTGGTTGAGTGTCCAACTTTGGCTCAAGTCAAGATCTCACAGTCCATAAGTTCAAGCCCCACGTTGGGCTCTGTGCTGACAGTTCAGAGCCTGGAACCTGCTTCAGATTCTGTGTCTCCCTGTCTCTCTGGCTCTCCCCCACTCATGCTCTGTCTGTCTGTCTCTCTCTCTCTCTCTTTGTCAAAAATAAATAAAACATTAAAAAAATTTTTTAAAGAAAATACTGAGACATTTTTGGAAGTTCAAGTCATTTGGAAATGGGAATGCCTGGATACTACAGAATTTTACGTAAGCAGGCAGTACAAGTTATACAGTCTCTTAGTGCACTCATTTTATTTTTGGCAGTGTGATCCTGATTGCATTGTGAATCTTCTCTATGTAGCATAAATTCCATACAGGATGTTTTTGTTCTTCATCTGATATCCTCCCTTTCTTCTCTTATTGCAGATGTCATATACTTTCCACCTAAAATTCTGACAAGTGTCGGGTCTAACGTTTCTTTTCACTGCATTTATAAAAATGAAAACAAGATTGTTTCCTCAAAAAAGATTATTTGGTGGATGAATTTAGCTGAGAAAATTCCTCAAAGCCAGTATCATGTCATGGGTGACCATGTTAGCAAAGTTACTTTTCGCAGTTTGAAGGCAACCAAACCTCGTGGGAAGTTTACCTACGATGCAATATACTGCTGCAACGAGCATGAATGCCACCATCGCTATGCTGAATTATATGTGATTGGTAAGAATACTGAACTTCTCTTCATTTCCTTCCACAGACAGATTTTTATTATGGACCCTATATTAGAGTCCCATTGATAATGTAAGGAAATTTTATTTTCATTAAAAAATTTGTGGTGATTTTGCTTTGTATTAATATTTTAATGTGTTTTAAATAGATGTCAATATCAATATATCATGTGAAACTGATGGGTACTTAACTCAAATGACTTGCAGATGGTCAACCAATGCAATCCAATCACTCGTGGGAAGTACTTTGCAGTTGAGGTATCATAGGTATGTATTATTTTTGCTGTGTTATTATTCTGTGGATATGGTGAGATAAAACTTTTTATAGAAATATCATCAGAACAGTAGGCTAGTAGACGTTCTTCCTAATAGAGGAAGGTACTATATACTTAGGAAATTGTTGAGGGATTAGGTGATTTTTAAAAAAATTTACATTGATAGAAAAAATATAACTTGTTTTTACCTTAAATTATTTTTCTGATAATTAATTTTCCATAATTGCCTTTTAATTATTGAATGAAATCCAGGAAGAATTGGCTTCTGTACATTTTAGTTTGACTTAGAGAACTGGCCAGAGGAGAATATCCATGATTATAGAGGTCCAGTATCATTTGCTAAAGATAAATATATTGGAAAAAAGTCAGAGGTTGTTGCACAAAGATTCTAAGAGATAATATGAATGCTTTCAGAAGTAGGAAAGATTAGGAAAGAAATGCTTAATAAGGAGTGAAGTGTTATGATAAAGAGTAATTTATGCTTGTTTATTTTTGTGCTTCCCTGTTTTGAAATGATTCCAAGACATCATCTTCCTGTAGTATCATCTGAAGTAATAGAACTCTTGATTAGGAGGAGGTAGATACATTTTTATTTTTATAATCTCTCTTAGTAGTTTTCAGTGATATATACTGCTCTCAAACACGCTGTCTCAATTTGTGTTCATACTGGGGCCTTCCAGTTTGTATCCCTTGTCCTCATTTATTCTTTTTTTTTTAATGTTTTTATTTTTATTTTTGAGACAGAGAGCATGAGCCAGGGAGGGGCAGAGAGAGAGAGAGAGAGAGAGAGGGAGGGAGAGTGAGAGAGTGAGAGACAGAATCCGAAGCAGGCTCCAGGCTCTGAGCTGTCAGCACAGAGCTTGACACGGGGCTTGAACTCACGAACTGTGAGATCATGACCTGAGCTGAAGTCAGACGCTTACCCAACTGAGCCACCCAGGCGCCCCACTCATTTATTCTTAAAATCTAAATTTTCTACGTGAAAAACAAATCCCCTTCCTCAAATACTGTGATCTGAATTCTGTCCCTAAAGTGACTAGTCTATTCTTTAAAAAAAATTTTTTTGTAATGTTTTATATTTTTGGGAGAGAGAGACAGAGCGTGAGCAGGGGAGGAGCAGAGAGACAGGGAGACAAGGAATCTGAAACAGGCTCCAGGCTCTGAGCTGTCAGCACAGAGCCAGACATGGGGCTCAAACTCATGTACCAGGAGATCATGACCTGAGCCAAAGTCGGGCGCTCAACCGACTGAGCCACCCAGGCACCCCATGACCAGTCTATTCTTATGTAGTGGTAGAAAAATGGGGCAATTTCTACATTTCTTACATGGGAATAATAGCTGGCTTCATCTTACTTGATAGTAGCATTTTAAAATCAATAGAATGTTCATGGGATGCCATTTTACTTTTATAATCTGTCTTTATGTTCCTTCCATAACATTTTCACATTAAAAAAGGTGTTTGTGGATGATCATCACATAAGCTCTGTACCTCAATTAAATCGCTAATATTTACAGACGAGTATGAAACTCCTGCATGTACTGTGGCGAGTTTTTTAAATCTCTCTAAGCCTCGATTTCCTTGTCTGTAAAATGGAGTGAATAATAGGACTTACAAGGTTTCCGTGAGAATTAATAATAAATTCCATTTAATTATAGTTAAGTGATAGAATTTCTCCTGGTAGATATTCAGTAAATGGCTATTGCTGTCATGATGACAAAGATATAACCTTTGCATTCCAAATGGAGCATTACTGTGTTTCTGTACATGGTCACGGTTCTTTTTACCACAGATGACTCCCCATGCCTTGTTCTCATCTCTCCCCTCTCCCCACTAGCACTCATTCACACACAGACACCCCAATGATTGTAATTTTGAGGAGATAGGCAGGAAAATGTCACAAAAAATAGACCGAGAAACATAAGAATATAGGTTTCTCATTTTCTTGTAACCTCCTTACTCCATTTTTATGGAAACAGAAAATGCTAATTTAACCACTTAAATACCATGTTCAGAGCAAATAGTGGCAGAAGGGCTATTTCAAAGAAAAGGAAAAATGCTTCATATGTTCTGAGGTAGAGTGTTGACTGGGACACAGTTATAAAAATTGCTTTCTTAATTTTCTTCTCCGAGAAAATGCATTATATATTTAACTATATGATTCAGATATAAATCAAAGATTGGTATTGTTTTCATTGTAATGCTCCGAACTGGAAAATACTAGGACATTGTCAATTAAGCTATAATTTACTATCATAAGTTATGTCTTCAGTTTCTGGTGGAATTTAATCCATATTTAAAGTGTAAGGGATTTATCTTCCTTCCCATCTCAGGAATGCTCCAATACTACTTGTGATCCATACTTTTAAAATGATAATCACTTAAATATAATATTAACTTAACTTCAGAGTCGTAGGTTCTACCTCTACTTGGATCCGTAGAGAAGGAATACCAATTATTTTATTTGCATTTCCACTTAGTATCTAATAAAATATTTAATAAGGTTTGTTGTCATTTTTATGGAAATACATAAAATTGTGATACAGTGGGGAAATCAAAAATGCATTTCCAATAAGAACATCTATTTTAAGTGGAATAAAATCTATGGCGTTCTCTCATATATCTTACCGTTTTCATCAATGTTGTATATTAACTGAGTGTTCTCGTATCTTTTAAGGAGCAGCCTTTACTGCTCTGATGTTCCATCTATTCATCCCATATCTGAATCTAAAGATTGCCATTTGCAGAGAGATGGTTTTTATGAATGCGTATTTCAGCCAATCTTTCTATTGTCCGGCTATACAATGTGGATTAGAATCAATCACTCTTTGGGTTCACTTGACTCTCCACCAACGTGTGTTGTTCCTGATTCTGTGGGTATGTCAAACTGTGTTGTTTGTCTTCATTTTTATTAGCAGATTTGGATTCAGGTTGATTCATGGTAATTGTTGTGTTTTACCATTTTCAGATAACACTATTTTTAAACAAAATTTTGTGTGTTTATAGTGGAATTGAAAAGACAATCAACCTTAGAAAGTTTTACTGTTTTTATTTTTTTAAGTTACTTATAGCACAATGTTTTTGTAATAGGAATACTTTCAGCATATAATTTGATAAGTTATATTGGTCATTGGTAATAAAATGTAGCAGTAATATTATTGTAAATAATGCACTGCTTTGTTTTTCTCCCAATGTACTTATGAAAACATTTGGTGTTTTTAGTTTAGAAATTTAATTTGGGTATTGTGATGGATTTTGTAATCTGAGTAGTCATAACCAGAGAGTTTAATTTGTGAGGCTGTGTAGGCTACCGAGAGATTCAAAATGACTACACTGAACAAGAAAAAAATAGATAAAGAAGATACCATCATGACATTTTTAAATACGCTTAAAAAAGATCCACTGATTTCAAAGGATTAAGAATATATTGAAAGAATATATTGAAAAGTATAATATATCCCTCCAATATTGCTGCAAAATCTTTGAGAAATGACCTATTTATGATTATGCAATAGAGGTAAAAGAATATCTTTGGTCCTATATACTATTTTGTTGGGAAATTATGCCAAAAATCCGTATTTGATTCGTTATATTTTCAAATAATTAGTACACATCTGAATTAAAACCTATATTTTGTTAAATGTATGATAAAATGATAATATTTAGGGTTTTTTTTATTACCATAGAGTCCCAATTAATTGATTTCCTCCCCCACGTGCGCGCATGTGCACACACACGCACATGCATACACACATACTATTTAGTTTTGTTCCACTTAAAGGGATTTTACTGTAAGGAGTACTTCTCTGGTACTACGTATCTTGGAATAGCATGGAACCCTCCTACCACTCTCTACCCCACAAACACGCACATTAATAACTTCACATGTAATATATGACACTATGAATTCAGTTCTATATGTTATCAGAACAACCTTTGATGTTATTCTTTTCAGTACTAAAATTAGGAGTTTAAGTTAGGCTTATACTGCCTACTTAGTACTAGAAAACAAGGTGGAGATTCAACTTGAGGATCCAAATGCCAGTTCCATGTGTTACTAGCTTTGTAAACATGGGCTAGACATGTAAGTGCCCTGTGACTAGTTTATCACCCATAAATGCATGTTGTAGGGATCATGAAAACTCTTGTACTTTAAAGTATCCTTTCTGCAAACTAGATATTCATGGAATATATCCATATGATATCCATATGATTCAGTCAAGTAAGATCACAGATTGAATGTCTTAGCATCTCTCACATATTCATACTTCCTTTTCTGAGGAGGAATTAACTTTTCAGGAGTTGAAATGTATGTCATCTTACTGTTGGTCAAGAATGTCTTCTTCATATATGAAGAATTGGATAAGCATGAGAAACATTAGAAATGAAAAGGTTTAGAGGTTTTGGTCATCAACAGTCTTAAGGTATTATAAGTGCAGAGCTTCAGAGTTCATACTACTGTGCTGGGATGTTGGGACTTTTAGTTCCCAAATATGCTGAGTTTGCACATTGACTTGTACTATTTTTTTTTTTTTTTAATCTCCTTTGAGGAGATACTGCTTTATAGAGTATAAAAGATTATAACATCATGATAATGTTTTAAAAATATTCTCACTGTTTAAATTACTGTTATACAGTACTATTTTTAAATTTTCTAGTGAAACCACTGCCTCCATCCAGTGTGAAAGTGGAAATTACTGTAAAAATTGGATTATTGAAAATATCTTGGGAAAAGCCAGTCTTTCCAGAGAATAATCTTAAATTCCAGATTCGCTACGGCTTAAGTGGGAAAGAAGTACAGTGGAAGGTACATTTTACCTAGAAATGTCTTCAGCTTGCCTCACTAAATGTTATTTCTTATAAGTGTTTAAGGATTTTATTGCATAAGATTTATTTTATTGGCACAAATGTACATCTTCCTGTATTCTGTAGCTGTTTTTGTTAAGTAGATATTTCTATAGGTTTAAAAAAAGATATTTCTACAAAGTAGATGTTTCTATAGGTTTAAATTCTTTTTAAAAGAATTGTTTTCATGTTTATTTTTGAGAGAGATAGAGATAGACAGAGACAGAGAGAGAATGAGTGGGGGAAGGGCAGAGAGAGAGAGAGAAGGGGCAGAGGATCTGAAGCAGGCTCTGTGCTGGCAGCAGAGAGCCCAATGTAGGGCTCAAACTCATGAACCATGTGATCATGACCTGAGCTGAAGTTGGGCACTTAACTGACTGAGCCACCCAGGCACCCCTAGGTCTAACCCTTTAAAGTTATGACATTTCCTGTAACCCATCATTTCCCAAAATGAGTTTGACAGAACATTGAACTATTCCTTGAAAAAAGATTGCATGGATGAATAAATGTAGGAACCCCTGTATCACTGTGTGTTCCTAGTACAGAACTGCACTGGGTTACATATTAAAGGTTTAGATAGGTCCTGCATCAAAGTAATATTTGTGACTTTATTTTATTCTGTGTTTCTCAAACTCAATTTACCAAGGAACTCTTTTTCCTTTAACATCTAATATTCTTTAGTACACTTATGTTCAAAGGGACACATTTTGGAAGAAGCTGCTTTTACCAAACAATTAAAACCACACCCATAGTGGCAAGTGTGCATATGGTGACAGGCCACGTCAGTTTTCAGATGGCAGCCGGCAAAGACCCAGGAATATTAGGAACCCTAATTATGCCTTTAGATCATCATGATTTTAGCAGAAAGGAATGTGACAGTTTACCATCTTATTGAAGAGACTATCAGAGATATCACTATGTAACCACTCAGTTAAAATTATTAAGAATTTCTGTGGGTAGAGGATTAGTGGACATAAATTAGTAATAGAGTTGAGAACAGCTGAGAGTGAGGTTGCAAGTAGGTCAGTCCAAATCTTGGCCTGAGGAGACCACAGATGACTAAGATAATCCTTCACTTGAAGGAGCTCAAGATCCAAGTCACATATTTCTATAGCCAGAAAACACAAAGTCAGCCCTCTGTTAATTTTGGAATAGTATTAAGGTTTTAAATAGAATGCACTTCAGGGCCCTTTAGCTACATAGGTGTTGGTAATGGTTACTCTAATGCTTGAGTTTATTTTACAGATGTATGAGGTGCATGATGCAAAATCCAATTCTGCCAGCGTCCTGGTGCCAGATCTGTGTGCTGTCTATGCTGTTCAGGTGCGCTGTAAGAGGCTGGATGGGCTGGGATATTGGAGCAATTGGAGTAATCCAGCCTACACAGTTGTCACAGATATAAAAGGTCTGTAGAGATTTTGTAAATGTGTCTTAAAAATGCATGAGGATGTGTGTTTCCAATAGGACTAAAAACTATTCCTTCTGAGAGCACGTGTACAACTTGGGCTCCTTGTCCTTCTGCAGTTCCTACCAGAGGACCTGAAGTTTGGAGAATAATTAATGAAGACACCACTAAAAAAGAGAGAAATGTTACTTTACTTTGGAAGGTATTCCTGCTTTTTATATTACTCTTAAATTTTATTTTTATACTTATGAAAGACTTCATTGTTCATAATCCTGTCATTTTTTAGGTTCTGCAGTCCAGTATTTCATTTCAGTTTTGAGATGTGATTGCAGAGAGCTACAATGCGCTGGCATGGAGTTAGGGAACTTCATTCTATTCTCAGCTGAGTATATTACAGCGAGGTCAGCATTATTTTGGCAAAGTTGCTTAGATGCTTCAGCCTCAATTTTCTCATCTGTATAAATGTAGAGCTGGACTAGATGATATCTGATAAAATTCTACTCCCCACCTACCCAGATTGTTCCGCACCCCGCAGGCATACATGTGTATGTGTTTGTGTTTATTTTTTTTCTGTTATTTCTGATTTTGAGGAATCTCGATGACAAAAAAATATATATGGAGAGACACTTCCAGTTGACTGTATAGAGTCGTTTTTGATGGGTTTGTAAAGCATTGGCAGCACTGAATCTTATTTGAAACAGGTGGCAGTAATGGAGGAAGTGGGGTATATTGTTAATGCTCTGTAGAATGGAAGAACAGAATTGGACTAGATATGTATTTTACATGGAATCATCAGTGATCTGGTATGATTTTTTTTTTAATGATCGGGCAGAAATTCTGGGATGCCGTATACATGGTTCTGATAGCCTCCAGTACTTGAATTAGCAACGATTAAGAGAAGAAGAGATAACAAATGACACTGGGGTTAACATAAATGATGATTAATATCTTTTCAGCTCTTTCTTGTTGCTTTACAGAACCAGATGGTTACTCGTTGTTGGTTTTTCAGATGAGGAAACTCTTGACTCTCTGCCGGTCTTTCTTTTCTCTAAAATTAGTGTGAAACTTCTCAGTGGAAAAGTGTCCTAATTGTATCATAATTAATTATACTTAAATGATTTATTCCCTGAGTCTTAAGGAAAAAAATAAGTTTCCTGTGCTGTATACCCATCCCGATGACTTCATTGTGTCTCTGTCAGACACCAGCCCTCTCCTACCTCACCTCCCCATACTTCAGCCTTGAACTAGACAGGGCTTGCCCTGGTCTGCCCCTGCCTCCCAGTGGGAAACATGTAAGAAGAGTTCATGAGCTTGGTTGATATAAAAAGCACGGGAGCCCTTAAACTAATCAATTTTCATGTTTACTACAGCCTCTGATGAAAAATGACTCATTGTGTAGTGTAAGAAAATATGTGGTAAAACATCATACTTCCCGCAATGGAACATGGTCAGAAGATGTGGGAAATCATACTCAATTCACTTTCTTGTGGACAGAGCAAGCACATTCTGTTACAGTTCTGGCCGTCAATTCAATTGGTGCTTCTTTTGTGAATTTTAATTTGACATTCTCATGGCCTATGAGCAAAGGTAAGAAAGGGTACAGGGTGGTAAACCTGTGCCCCTTTCAATATTTACTTTTTACAAACTCCTCCCATTCTAAATGATCTTCCAAGAAGCCTGCAGTTCCCTGAATCTGTAAGTCTGTCTCCTGTCTTTAATTTCTTCTTTTCTGAAAAACAGCAAAGCAGGTTGTACCCTGGTTATATAATATGGTCCTTGGGTTTTCATGTGGTAGAACCATGTTGAAATAATATTATGATAAATGAGAATATTCTAGTAAATCTAATACCTAAACCTTTTGGATCAATGCAAGTTGTACGTGAATTAATCTCTCTCTCCCTGCCTCTGTGTGTGTGTGTGTGTGTGTGTGTGTGTGTGTGTGTGTAAAAGTAAGTACAGGTACATGTGTGTATTATATTTATTACATACATATGTAATAGTATGACATATGGATGCAAGTAATTGTTCAGACTGGAAAATTAATCTGTTCTTCATTAAAAAAAATTTTTTTAACATTTTTATTTATTTTTGAGACAGAGAGAGACAGAGCATGAATGGGGGAGGGTCAGAGAGAGGGAGACACAGAATCTGAAACAGGCTCCAGGCTCTGAGCTGTCAGCACAGAGCCCAACGCGGGGCTCGAACTCACGGACCGCGAGATCACGACCTGAGCCAAAGTCGGCTGCTTAACCGACTCACCCACCCAGGCACCCCTGTTCTTCATTTAATACAAGTGATGAACTGGGGCTCTGTGGTGGCTCAGTCAGTTAAGCATCCAACTCTTTGTTTTGGCTCACAGTTCATGAGTTCAAGCCCTATATCAGGCTCCACTCTGACAGCATGGGGCCTGGGATTCTCTCTCTCTTCCTCTCTCTCTGCTCCTCTTCCATGCTCTCTCTCAAAATAAATAAATACACTTTTTAAAAAAGTGATGAACCTTCTTTTTTTTTTTTTAATTTTTTTTTCAACGTTTTTTATTTATTTTTGGGACAGAGAGAGACAGAGCATGAACGGGGGAGGGGCAGAGAGAGAGGGAGACACAGAATCAGAAACAGGCTCCAGGCTCCGAGCCATCAGCCCAGAGCCTGACGCGGGGCTCGAACTCACAGACCGCGAGATCGTGACCTGACTGAAGTCGGACGCTTAACCGACTGCGCCACCCAGGCGCCCCCCTTCTTTAATTAATTTTGATATATTTGATTAGAGAATTGAGAACTGCCTTTAATAGGAGTTTCCAATCTGCATTACATATTCAAAGTGTAACTTTTTATTTTTTTTATTTTTTTTATTTTATTTTTTTAATTTTTTTTATTTTTTAATATATGAAATTTACTGTCAAATTGGTTTCCATACAACACCCAGTGCTCATCCCAAAAGGTGCCCTCCTCAATACCCATCACCCACCCTCCCCTCCCTCCCACCCCCCATCAACCCTCAGTTTGTTCTCAGTTTTTAACAGTCTCTTATGTTTTGGCTCTCTCCCACTCTAACCTCTTTTTTTTTTTTTTTTCCTTCCCCTCCCCCATGGGTTTCTGTTACGTTTCTCAGGATCCACATAAGAGTGAAACCATATGGTATCTGTCTTTCTCTGTATGGCTTATTTCACTTAGCATCACACTCTCCAGTTCCATCCACGTTGCTACAAAAGGCCATATTTCATTTTTTCTCATTGCCACGTAGTATTCCATTGTGTATATAAACCACAATTTCTTTATCCATTCATCAGTTGATGGACATTTAGGCTCTTTCCATAATTTGGCTATTGTTGAGAGTGCTGCTATAAACATTGGGGTACAAGTGCCCCTATACATCAGTACTCCTGTATCCCTTGGATAAATTCCTAGCAGTGCTATTGCTGGGTCATAGGGTAGGTCTATTTTTAATTTTCTGAGGAACCTCCACACTGCTTTCCAGAGAGGCTGCACCAATTTGCATTCCCACCAACAGTGCAAGAGGGTTCCCGTTTCTCCACATCCTCTCCAGCATCTATAGTCTCCTGATTTGTTCATTATGGCCACTCTGACTGGCGTGAGGTGATATCTGAGTGTGGTTTTGATTTGTATTTCCCTGATAAGGAGCGACGTTGAACCTCTTTTCATGTGCCTGTTGGCCATCCGGATGTCTTCTTTAGAGAAGTGTCTATTCATGTTTTCTGCCCGTTTCTTCACTGGGTTATTTGTTTTTCGGGTGTGGAGTTTGGTGAGCTCTTTATAGATTTTGGATACTAGCCCTTTGTCCGATATGTCATTTGCAAATATCTTTTCCCATTCCGTTGGTTGCCTTTTAGTTTTGTTGGTTGTTTCCTTTGCTGTGCAGAAGCTTTTTATCTTCATAAGGTCCCAGTAATTCACTTTTGCTTTTAATTCCCTTGCCTTTGGGGATGTGCCGAGTAAGAGATTGCTACGGCTGAGGTCAGAGAGGTCTTTTCCTGCTTTCTCCTCTAAGGTTTTGATGGTTTCCTGTCTCACATTCAGGTCCTTTATCCATTTTGAGTTTATTTTTGTGAATGGTGTGAGAAAGTGGTCTAGTTTCAACCTTCTGCATGTTGCTGTCCAGTTCTCCCAGCACCATTTGTTAAAGAGACTGTCTTTTTTCCATTGGATGTTCTTTCCTGCTTTGTGAAAGATGAGTTGGCCATACGTTTGTGGGTCTAGTTCTGGGGTTTCTATTCTATTCCATTGGTCTATGTGTCTGTTTTTATGCCAATACCATGCTGTCTTGATGATGACAGCTTTGTAGTAGAGGCTAAAGTCTGGGATTGTGATGCCTCCTGCTTTGGTCTTCTTCTTCAAAATTACTTTGGCTATTCGGGGCCTTTTGTGGTTCCATATGAATTTTAGGATTGCTTGTTCTAGTTTCGAGAAGAATGCTGGTGCAGTTTTGATTGGGATTGCATTGAATGTGTAGATAGCTTTGGGTAGTATTGACATTTTGACAATATTTATTTTTCCAATCCATGAGCAGGGAATGTCTTTCCATTTCTTTATATCTTCTTCAATTACCTGCATAAGCTTTGTATAGTTTTCAGCATACAGATCTTGTACATCTTTGGTTAGATTTATTCCTAGGTACTTTATGCTTCTTGGTGCAATTGTGAACGGGATCACTTTCTTTATTTGTCTTTCTGTTGCTTCATTGTTAGTGTATAAGAATGCAACTGATTTCTGTACATTGATTTTGTATCCTGCAACTTTGCTGAATTCATGTATCAGTTCTAGCACACTTTTGGTGGAGTCTATCGGATTTTCCATGTATAATATCATGTCATCTGCAAAAAGCGAAAGCTTGACTTCATCCTTGCCAATTTTGATGCCTTTGATTTCCTTTTGTTGTCTGATTGCTGATGCTAGAACTTCCAGCACTATGTTAAACAGCAGCGGTGAGAGTGGGCATCCCTGTCGTGTTCCTGATCTCAGGGAAAAAGCTCTCAGTTTTTCCCCGTTGAGGATGATGTTAGCTGTGGGCTTTTCATAAATGGCTTTTATGATCTTTAAGTATGTTCCTTCTATCCCGACTTTCTCAAGGGTTTTTATTAAGAAAGGGTGCTGGATTTTGTCAAAGGCCTTTTCTGCATCGATTGACAGGATCATATGGTTCTTCTCTTTTCTTTTATTAATGTGATGTATCACGTTGATCGATTTGCGAATGTTGAACCAGCCCTGCATCCCAGGAATGAATCCCACTTGATCATGGTGAATAATTCTTTTTATATGCTGTTGAATTCGATTTGCTAGTATCTTATTGAGAATTTTTGCATCCATATTCATCAGGGATATTGGCCTGTAGTTCTCTTTTTTTACTGGGTCTCTGTCTGGTTTAGGAATCAAAGTAATACTGGCTTCATAGAATGAGTCTGGAAGTTTTCCTTCCCTTTCTATTTCTTGGAATAGCTTGAGAAGGATAGGTATTATCTCTGCTTTAAATGTCTGGTAGAACTCCCCTGGGAAGCCATCTGGTCCTGGACTCTTATTTTTTGGGAGATTCTTGATAACCGATTCAATTTCTTCGCTGGTTATGGGTCTGTTCAAGCTTTCTATTTCCTCCTGATTGAGTTTTGGAAGAGTGTGGGTGTTTAGGAATTTGTCCATTTCTTCCAGGTTGTCCAATTTGTTGGCATATAATTTTTCATAGTATTCCCTGATAATTGTTTGTATCTCTGAGGGATTGGTTGTAATCATTCCATTTTCATTCATGATTTTATCTATTTGGGTCATCTCCCTTTTCTTTTTGAGAAGCCTGGCTAGAGGTTTGTCAATTTTGTTAATTTTTTCAAAAAACCAACTCTTGGTTTCGTTGATCTGCTCTACAGTTTTTGTTAGATTCTATATTGTTTATTTCTGCTCTGATCTTTATTATTTCTCTTCTTCTGCTGGGTTTAGGCTGCCTTTGCTGCTCTGCTTCTATTTCCTTTAGGTGTGCTGTTAGATTTTGTATTTGGGATTTTTCTTGTTTCTTGAGATAGGCCTGGATTGCAATGTATTTTCCTCTCAGGACTGCTTTCGCTGCGTCCCAAAGCGTTTGGATTGTTGTATTTTCATTTTCGTTTGTTTCCATATATTTTTTAATTTCTTCTCTAATTGCCTGGTTGACCCACTCATTCGTTAGTAGGGTGTTCTTTAACCTCCATGCTTTTGGAGGTTTTCCAGACTTTTTCCTGTGGTTGATTTCAAGCTTCATAGCATTGTGGTCTGAAAGTATGCATGGTATAATTTCAATTCTTGTAAACTTATGAAGGGCTGTTTTGTGACCCAGAATGTGATCTATCTTGGAGAATGTTCCATGTGCACTCGAGAAGAAAGTATATTCTGTTGCTTTGGGATGCAGAGTTCTAAATATATCTGTCAAGTCCATCTGATCCAATGTATCATTCAGGGCCCTTGTTTCTTTATTGACCGTGTGTCTAGATGATCTATCCATTTCTGTAAGTGGGGTGTTAAAGTCCCCTGCAATGACCACATTCTTATCAATAAGGTTGCTTATGTTTATGAGTAATTGTTTTATATATCTGGGGGCTCGGGTATTTGGCGCATAGACATTTATAATTGTTAGCTCTTCCGGATGGATAGACCCTGTGATTATTATATAATGCCCTTCTTCATCTCTTGTTACAGCCTTTAATTTAAAGTCTAGTTTGTCTGATATAAGTATGGCTACTCCAGCTTTCTTTTGGCTTCCAGTAGCATGATAAATAGTTCTCCATCCCCTCACTCTCAATCTAAAGGTGTCCTCAGATCTAAAATGAGTCTCTTGTAGACAGCAAATAGATGGGTCTTGTTTTTTTATCCATTCTGATAGCCTATGTCTTTTGGTTGGCGCATTTAATCCATTTACATTCAGTGTTATTATAGAAAGATACGGGTTTAGAGTCATTGTGATGTCTGTATGTTTTATGCTTGTAGTGATGTCTCTGGTACTTTGTCTCACAGGATCCCCCTTAGGATCTCTTGTAGGGCTGGTTTCGTGGTGACAAATTCCTTCAGTTTTTGTTTGTTTGGGAAGACCTTTATCTCTCCTTCTATTCTAAATGACAGACTTGCTGGATAAAGGATTCTCGGCTGCATATTTTTTCTGTTTAGCACACTGAAGATATCGTGCCAAGCCTTTCTGGCCTGCCAAGTTTCAAAGGAGAGATCAGTCACGAGTCTTATAGGTCTCCCTTTATATGTGAGGGCACGTTTATCCCTTGCTGCTTTCAGAATTTTCTCTTTATCCTTGTATTTTGCCAGTTTCAGTATGATATGTCGTGCAGAAGATCGATTCAAGTTACGTCTGAAGGGAGTTCTCTGTGCCTCTTGGATTTCAACGCCTTTTTCCTTCCCCAGTTCAGGGAAGTTCTCAGCAATTATTTCTTCAAGTACCCCTTCAGCACCTTTCCCTCTCTCTTCCTCCTCTGGGATACCAATTATGCGTATATTATTTCTTTTTAGTGTATCACTTAGTTCTCTAATTTTCCCCTCATACTCCTGGATTTTTTTATCTCTCTTTCTCTCAGCTTCCTCTTTTTCCATAACTTTATCTTCTAGTTCACCTATTCTCTCCTCTGCCTCTTCAATCCAAGCTGTCATCATTTCCATTTTGTTTTGCATTTCGTTTAAAGTGCTTTTCAGCTCCTCATGACTGTTCCTTAGTCCCTTGATCCCTGTGGCAAGAGATTCTCTGCTGTTCTCTATACTGTTTTCAAGCCCAGCGATTAATTTTATGACTATTATTCTAAATTCACTTTCTGTTATATTATTTAAATCCTTTTTGATCAGTTCATTAGCTGTTGTTATTTCCTGGAGATTCTTCTGAGGGGAATTCTTCCGTTTGGTCATTTTGGATAGTCCCTGGAGTGGTGAGGACCTGCAGGGCACTTCCCCTGTGCTGTGGTGTATAACTGGAGTTGGTGGGCGGGGCCGCAGTCCAACCTGATGTCTGCCCCCAGCCCACCGCTGGGGCCACAGTCAGACTGGTGTGTGCCTTCTCTTCCCCTCTCCTAGGGGCGGGATTCACTGTGGGGTGGCGTGTCCCGTCTGGGCTACTTGCACACTGCCAGGCTTGTGGTGCTGGGGATCTGGCGTATTAGCTGGGGTGGGTAGGCAAGGTGCACGGGGGCAGGAGGGGCAGGCTTAGCTCGCTTCTCCTTAGGTGATCCACTTCAGGAGGGGCCCTGTGGCAGCGGGAGGGAGTCAGATCCGCTGCCTGAGGTTTGGCTCCGCAGAAGCACAGCGTTGGGTGTTTGCGCTGAGCGAGCAAGTTCCCTGGCAGGAACTGGTTCCCTTTGGGATTTTGGCTGGGGGATGGGTGAGGGAGATGGCGCTGGCGAGCGCCTTTGTTCCCCGCCAAGCTGAGCTCTGCCGTCCAGGGGCTCAGCAGCTCTCCCTCCCTTTGTCCTCCAGCCTTCCCACTTTCTGAGCAGAGCTGTTAACTTATGACCTCCCAGACGCTAAGTCGCGCTGGCTGTCGGAACACAGTCCGTCAGGCCCCTCCGCTTTTGCAAGCCAGACTCGGGGGTTCTGCTTGGCCAGCGAGCCGCCCCTCCGCCCCGGCTCCCTCCCGCCAGTCCGTGGAGCGCGCACCGCCTCACCGCCCTTCCTACCCTCTTCCGTGGGCCTCTCGTCTGCGCTTGGCTCTGGAGACTCCGTTTTGCTAATCCTCTGGGGGTTTTCTGGGTTCTTTAGGCAGGTGTAGGTGGAATCTAAGTGATCAGCAGGACGCGCGGTGAGCCCAGCGTCCTTCTACGCCGCCATCTTCCCTCCCTTCAAAGTGTAACTTTTTAATGGAAAATTCAAATCTCCTGTATCTCTACTAATCTCTTCCATGAAGTCTTTGCTTATTGCTTTGATTAGGTATGTCCTAAATTGGGGTGCTTCCTACCTTTCTTAAGGTATTTTATATCTTGCCTTATATTAATGATTAGTTTTGTACGTATAGTGTAAGCTTCTTGTAAGTTCCATAGCATCTACACAATGTTTTACACTAAAAATATTTTCCATCAAGATGTTCTAGAAATATTTATTGAATGCTGCACTGTGTTAGGTGGTGGGAACTCCAATGTGAGAAAAACTATAATGGTCTCAGTATCCACAGAGCCGAATCAACTTTTTGATTATTTAATTAACAAATAATCAAATAATCATACAAGTTGATGCTTATTTACAAACTGAGATAAATGTTTCCAGGAGAGGAATATAATTTTATAAAAGAAAATAAAATAGGAACCTGACTTGGTATTGAGGATTAGAGAGGCTTTCTTAAGCAAGCAGTATAGGAATGAAACTTCCCCAAAAGAGCATTGGCTCTTGAGAGAGTAGGAGTCTGACCGAAAGTCCTTGTGGCATAGGAGAGGACATAAAGGAATTATTATCCTCACATATGGAAATACAGTGGAGGCAGTGGAGGCTTTTTTTTTAAAAGTAGGCTTCATGCCCAGCACAGAGTCCATTGTGGGGCTTGAACTCACAACCCTGAGATCAAGACCTGAGCTGAGATCAAGAGTCGGATGCTCAACTCACTGAGCTACCCAGGCACCCCTCCAGTGGAGGCTTTTAAGTGAGACTCTGTGAGGAGGGTGTTAAATGATCAGATTTGTTCTTTGAAAGCACAACTCCATCAGCAGGAGAGAAGAGTTTGGAGAGAAGTAGAGGGGATGATTAATAAGCTTGGGCAGTATTCCAGTGGCGAGCAACTTCCTTGACTCTATCCAAAATCCCGTTTTTGGTTTCTCCTCAATAGCATATATTCCCACATCTTTCTGCATACATGACTCTGTGGTACAAAAATAATTGTATTATATTTATTTATATAAATGTCAGCCTTTTCTTCCTTCTCCTTTTGTCTAATAGGTTATATGTGCCTTGAGGGTATTTGATTTTTTACATTAATTTTGAATTTAAAAACAAATTTCCTTCTTTTCCCCTCAGTAAATACCGTGCAGTCACTCAGTGCTTATCCTTTAAACAGCAGTTGTGTGTTTCTTTCCTGGAAATTATCACCCAGTGATTACTCTCTGATGTATTTTATTACTGAGTGGAAAATTCTTAATGAAGACAGTGAAACTAAATGGCTTAGAATCCCTTCATCCGTTAAGAAGTATTATATTCATGGTAAGTTTGCTGTACTTTAATAAGTTTCTCTTATGGAGTAGTAGGAGAGTGATTATTAGTTCAAATAACATAGCCAGTTAATGAAAACTTAAAAAATATAGATGATACTGCCATCTTACTACATATAATTCTATCCCTTTATCATAAACATTCAATTCTATTTCATTTGATCCTTTTAAAATATTTTACACCGTTGTAATCATATCATCTATCAACTTTTTTTCTGATTTGTTCCTTTGATATATCACAAGCATGTTTCTCTTTTCTCCCCAATCCTTTTATCCGTATTTTTAATGATCATATAGCATCTTATTCTAAAGTCTACTTAAACCATTTATTTTTTTGAGAACATTTATTTGCTTCTAGTTTTACCTTTTTTTTTCTAGACTATTTTTTAATGGCTTTTTTTACTATCTACCACCAAATTGTTTTCCCAAATATGTGTACCAACATATAATACCACTAGTGGAGAGTGGGAGTGCCAGGCTGAAGGTCTAAAAATGTAGGACTTGGTGATGTAGGCAATATAAACTCCCCAAAGTAGACCAGTTGCCCCAGGAGGTGATTAAACCGCATAATATAGTATCTCCAAGTCTGAGTAAGGTTGAAGTAGGGAAGCTAATGATTACCATGATCCGACAATACAGTATCACTCCAGAGACTCATACTTCAGTTGCATTCCAAAGACCCTAGCATCAGGGCACATAGAAACGATTGATAGAGAACTAAATTCAGTTCATTACCACTGTGGTCCAGATGATTATTTTCTGTGCTTTTATTTAAATTATGGGAATATATAATTTAGGCTTCAAAGAGATTGATCCCTTGTGGAATATTTATATATTATCAACATTTGTAAAAATGATACATCACTGATAGATTTGTTTTGAGCTTTGTTATACAGATGGTTGTTCCCTTGATGGGGGGCGGGGTGGGGGGCTGGATAAGCAAGGGGACTCCTGGTCCCTGCCCCTACTTTGCATTTCATAAGACTTTAGTCTCACAGCTGCCTTGAATAGGGAAACTAAGTAAACTAAATGCATATGAAAGAGGAATGTTGCTAGCTTTGGGGATATGGCAGAGGAGGTAGGGCATATTGTCCTAGAAAGGGAAACTGGAAGCTCATATCCTATGAGCTTGAACAAATTGGTAATCATTGGAATGTGCCTTTGAAAATTGCAATCTTCTGTCTCTGGGTAATATTTTCAAAAATTAGTTACTAAGTATTGTCATTACTAGGAGAATTTGGAATGCTTAGGTTATTTTTGAAACTTGCTTAGTCATCAGTTTCGATCCATAAATAACTAAATTTCTAGGTGTGGAAATATAGGAGAGTCACCTAAAATTTTTTTATATAAGTTTTAGTCATTAATATTAATTCAGTAGGAATGACCCTTCAATAAATTTTTCTCCTCAGATCATTTTATTCCCATCGAGAAGTATCAATTCAGTCTTTACCCAGTATTTATGGAAGGAGTGGGGAAACCGAAGATAATTAATAGTTTTACCCCAGGTAAATTTTTTTCCTTTTGGTTTCTTTTTACACAGATGTGTGGTTTTCTGCTCAGTTAGCAGTTATATTGCCATCTTTTTACACAGATGTGTGGTTTCCTACTCAGTTAGCAGTTATATTGCCATCTGATTATATTCTTTTTGATGAAGTCATGGAAGAGTCCAGAGTCTTACATAGATGTGTCAGGGAGTGATTGCAGTAGGGGTGTATGGTTCCCTGGTGGTAGTAAGAAGGAGAACAGCCAAGCATGGTATTGTATTCTCGTATTGGAAATTAAATTTTTCAGTCTCAAATTGGATAAAAAGTTAATGGAAACAAAATAAAGGGAGATATGCAGCTGTACAATAAAATTCATCATCAGAAAGACTACTTGGAAAAATAGGACTTTTCTGTACAATTCATATAAATGTATCTACCCCAAGTAATATGTTTGGGGGTATATACTTATGAGCCTTTAAATTTTAATCAGTCTTTTAAAGGAAACATTTTGTTCCCTAAAAATAAAACTAGAAAGGTAGTTATAGAAATAAATTCACTGTTCCTCTTAAATTTCTGATTCATCTTACCGTGGTTGGAGTATTAACATTTTGATTTTGCTATTACTGTTCACATTGTCTTCAAATCGAAGCAACCTAATGATGAAGTTGAAGAGAGAAATATTTTTCCTGGTTTCAGAATTAAAATAATTATAAAAATCCATTCATTATTTGGCAAATACATGTTGGGCACAAGAACTGGGGATTGAACAGTAAACATCAGTCTCTGTACTCATGGAGCTTAAACCCCAGTGCTCTAATGGGAATGACAGTAAACAAATCATGTATAATATAACAGCAGATAGAAGTAAGTGCCATGGGGCGCCTGGGTGGCTCAGTCGGTTGAGCGCCGACTTCGGCTCAGGTCACTATCTCGCGGTCCGTGAGTTTGAGCCCCGCATCGGGCCCCTGTGCTGACAGCTCAGAGCCCGGAGCCTGTTTCAGATTCTGTGTCTCCCTCTCTCTGACCCTACCCCATTCATGCTCTGTCTCTCTCTGTCTCAAAAATAAATAAACGTTAAAAAAAAAAATTAAAAAAAAAAAAAAGAAGTAAGTGCCATGAAGCAAAATAAAAGTAAGATGAGTTAAAGTGTGGCTCTTTAGGGGCTCCTTGTTGGGGGGGGGGTCTCAGTAGGGTAAGCGTCTGGCTTCAGCTGAGGTCATGTTCTCATGGCTTGTGAGTGTGCACTCTGTGTAGGGTTCTCTGCTGTCAGCGCAGAGCCCAATTCGGATCCTCTGTCTCCCTGTCTCTCTGTCCCTCCCCTGCTCACACATTCTCTCTCTCTTTCTCAAAAATAAATAAACATTAAAAAAAAGTGCTGCTTTAGTTAGGATGCCCAGAATTGGTCTTTTTCTCTGTGCAGATGACATTTAAGTCAAGACCTACAAGTACAAAAGAAGACATTTCAGGCAAAGGTTAGCAAGTGCAAAGTTTCTGAAGAGCAAGTATATTTCGTAGCTCAAGAAAAGCAAGGTCAATGTGTGTGTAGTGAACAAGGTAAGACATTGGCAGGTGTTGTAAGTAGGCTTCTCTAGAAGCAGATGCTGAGACAGAGTCATCAGAACTTTAATTGGTACTTTGACTTATATAACCTAAGGTGATCAAATGGAATTGGCAAAGAAGTAATTTTGAAAAAATGTTTTGCTAAATTACAGTAAACATAATTCTGAACAAAATAATCATTTTATTAATGTGACCATAATTATAGTTTACCTTTTTCTTATTTTTATATCTTTAAAGTAATGCAGATTTATGATAAAATCAGAAAAAAAGTCTATTGTAATTATTGATACAGAAAGATGTTATTATTTTCTCAAGCTTCCGAATCATGTGAATTATATGTCTTTTTCAGATGATATTGAAAAACGCCAGAATGATGCAGGTCTATATGTAATTGTGCCAATAATTATTTCCTCTTCAATCTTATTGCTTGGAACATTATTAATATCACACCAAAGGTAATGTACTTGATGTGAAAAATCTTTATGAAAAAAGCCCTTGAGCATATTTAAACCTTAATTTAAACCCCAAATCAGAAACATTAAAGTATGCTAGATATGTTTATGTGTATTCAGTATACAATTAAGATAGCCTAAAAAGAAAAGGCCTGTTTTCAGGAAACCACATTCTGTTTTGCTAGTACCACATAAACATCATGGAAGAAATTCATATTTATTTATTTATTTATTTATCTATCTATCCATCCATCTATCTATTTATTTATTATTATTTTTTAATCTTCATTTTTAAGAGACAGAGAGGGAGAGTGAACACGAGCAGGGGATGGGCAGAGAGAGAGGGAAATAGAGGATCAAAGATCTGAAGCAGGTTCTACATTGAGAGTGGAGAGCCCAATACAGGGCTCAAACTTACAAACTGTGAGATCATGACCTGAGCTGAATTTGGACGCTTAACTGACTGAGCCACCCAGGCACCCCAGAAATTCATTTTTAAAATGTAAATACATTCAGGAAATAACAGGCTTATAACAGGAAATCCTAAGCAGTATGTTCTCAGATACGGCAAAAATGACTTTTAGAGTTGTAGATTTTGGGTTGAGGACTTTTAGTGATGAAGATTTACCTGGAGTGCTCAGTTCATTTTTAAAAATCAGCACTGCATGGCTCCCCAGTTTGGCAAATAGCCTTGTTTGGCAAATAACCTTGAATTTCTTGTGGTTCTGTGGGTGCCCCATCACTGTGTGCTGAGAGGTCTGGACCAATGATATTATTTCACACATGCCAAATCTCTACAGAAACTTTTGTCTTATAGCAGAAAAGAGGGACAGGGGGTTTTAGAATCTGAATATATCTTTCAGTCAAGTGAGCTGATGAGGCCATATCAAGTGGAATTGTTTCTGAAATTCAATCGATGGCCACTTTTATTTTTTTATTTTTTCCCAATATATGAAATTTATTGTCAAATTGGTTTCCATACAACACTCAGTGCTCATCGATGGCCACTTTTAATGTATTATTTTCTCCAAAAAAAATCCATGACAAGTGTTCAGCACAGTGCCTGGCATAGAGCTTTCAAATAGTGTTGGTTATTTTTATTATTATACTGGTTATTAGATTTGATCTAGACAGAACATTGTGGAAATCTTCATGGGATAGTATCTGAAATGAATCAAGCCCTACTGAGACATGGCTGATTAATTTCTAGTTTGTGCACTCATTAACTGTGAACATTTTCAGTATGAATGTTTTGTTATTTATCCTTTGCAGAATGAAAAAGATGTTTTGGGAAGATGTTCCAAACCCCAAGAACTGTTCCTGGGCACAAGGACTTAATTTTCAGAAGGTCCCTTTTTCAATTTTTTTAACCCAAAATATATAAGATTGCATTTAAATGCTATATGCCTTGTATAGCTTCAAACATTATTAAGGTTTAAAATATTTTAAGGATATGGTTTAGGTCTTATTGTATTCATTTAAATATGAGTTCTATTTAATTTAATTACATATTTTTAAGAATAGCAAGATGCAGAGATTTAAAACCAGCATGAAACAAAATTCAGTAGGTAGTTTATCATGTGGGCATTAAATATATATCTATATCACAGTATATAATAAAATAAATATTAGAATATTAAGAGTTAAATCTGATGAAGAACAGATATTTGGATATACTTTTTTGGTATAAATTGATTGTCTTTAGGTAAAAGCTGGAATCAATATTTTTAATCCCTGTAATTATTACCATAATTATTTAAATCAATTAAAAAATATAAAAATAATTCTGGCCTCAAACACCACAACCTGAAAAATATAATTACTGTAATAAAGCTTACATTTAAGTACATTGGTTTTTTTTTCAAGCTAAAGTACTTTATGAATTAGCTACAATAAAATAATTTGTACTTACATCTATGATAGGATTTCTTAGAAACCTCTAGTGTTTAATATTTCATTAGTTCTTGTAGTTTCCCTTGAAGCCAGGTTGGTTTTCCACCCATAAAATTGGGAAAATAGAATTCAGTTTTCATGTCCAAATATCAACATGCTGTTTTAAATATCAGTCATATGGAGGTTATTAAGCAGTCTCAATGATTGCATCTTTATTATTAGTCACTGTTGAAAAGTCTTCACTGGTTTCCTTTTAGCTACAAGATAAAGTACAGTCCCTTTAAGCTAGCACTCAATGACTTCTGTCTACAGTCTGTTATCAATTTACATATCCTATCTCTTCTGTCCCTGGGCCTTGGTCATGCCTTTACTGTTCCCTTTACCTCTACAGCCCCACCATGTCAGTGAAGACCTTGCCCTTCTAGGCCCTCTTCCCCAAACCTTCCTTTAACAAAAGTAGTTCAGAATTTCTCCCCTTCTAAGTTCCCAGAGTATTTTACTGTTTAATTTTTGTGAAAAGTGCTCTGAATTCCTGGGGAGTATTTTACCCCTCACAAATATTGACTGACTTCCTGCTGCATGTGAAGTATGAAAGTGAAGATTCAGTAAAGCATTGCTGGTAATTCATAAGAGTGTCTGCTTATATACGTGCAAATCACTGAGACATAGTCGTATATGCTTCAATCTGCAGCATCTCAGTTTCATTTCCTGTAAAATGAAGTTTAATAGAACTTACATCATAAGATTGTTTTGGGGATTGAAGAAGATGGTACTTGTAACATAGTTAAGTTTCAATAACTATTAGTTATCATTATTTTACATATTTAGATGTTTTAAATTATTATTCTTTCAGTTACACTGTGGGGTAAGTATCATTATCTCCATTTTATAGAAGAAAAAACCTGAAGCGCATAGTGATTAGGTGATTTATTTTAGAACCTGGCTTGGCTTCCCTGTTTGTCTCACAGTGGAGCCTGCTCCATTAGTTCTTTTTCTCTCTAGCGGTGGCTTTCAATTTTTTTTTTTTTTATTTGACCATGACCCACAGTAAGAAATACGCCTTACCTTGCAGCCCAGTACACGCATAGATGTAGATATGCAAAACTGAAAAAGGATGTCAAAGTGATTTTATTATATGCAGTGCTATTTTCAAAATTCTATTTTGTTTTAAAAATACTGATTGCAACCCAGTACGTTGATTTCACATACTAATGGCCTATGACTTGAGGTTAGAAAAACACTGCTCTACAGCTTATCGATGAACAAATGAACAAATATGTAATATTGTAGATATAACAGTGCAAACAATTAAATTGTAATCTTTCAGCAGAAATTAGTCTTTTTTATATTAAATATAATTTATTGTTAAATTTGTTTCCATACAACACTCAGTGCTCATCCCAACAAATGCCCTCCTCAATGCCCATCACCCACTTTCCCCTCTCCCCCACCCGCCATCAACCCTCAGTTTGTTCTGTGTTTAAGAGTCTCTTATGGTTTGCCTCCCTCCCTCTCTGTAATTTTTTTTCCCCTTCCCCTCCCCCATGGTCTTCTGTTAAGTTTCCCAGGATCCACATATGAGTGAAAACATATGGTATTTGTCTTTCTCTGCCTGACTTATTTCACTTAGTATAATACCCTCTGTTCTGTTCACGTTGCTGCAAATGGCCAGATTTCATTCTTTCTCATTGCCAAGTAGTATGCCATTGTATATATAAACCACATCTTCTTTATCCATTTTTCAGTTGATGGACATTTAGGCTCTTCCCATAATTTGGCTATTGTTGAAAGTGCTGCTATAAATATTGGGGTACAAGTGCCCCTGTGTATCAGCACTCCTGTATCCCTTGGATAAATTCCTAGCAGTGCTATTGCTGGGTCATAGGGTAGATCTATTTTTAATTTTTTGAGAAACCTCCACACTGTTTTCCAGAGCAGCTGCACCAGTTTGCATTCCCACCAGCAGTGCAAGAGGGTTCCTGTTTCTCCACATCCTTGCCAGCATCTATAGTCTCCTGATTTGTTCATTTTAGTCTCTCTGGCATGAGGTGGTATCTCAGTGTGGTTTTGATTTGTATTTCCTTGATGAGGAGTGACATTGAACATCTTTTCATGTGCCTGTTGGCCATCTGGATGTTTTCTTTAGAAAAGTGTCTATTCATGTCTTTTGCCCATTTCTTCACTGGATTATTTGTTTTTTGGGTGTGGAGTTTGGTGAGTTCTTTATAGATTTTGGATACTAGCCCTTTGTCCGATATGTCATTTGCAAATATCTTTTCCCATTCCATTGGTTGCCTTTTAGTTTTGTTGATTGTTTCCTTTGCAGTGTAGAAGCTTTTATCTTGATGAGGTCCCAGTAGTTCATTTTTGCTTTTAATTCCCTTGCCTTTGGAGATGTGTTGAGAAAGAAATTGCTGCAGCTGAGGTCAGAGAGGTTTTTCCTGCTTTCTCCTCTAGGGTTGTGATGGTTTCCTGTCTCACATTCAGGTCCTTCATCCATTTTGAGTTTATTTTTGTGAACGGTGTAAGAAAGTGGTCTAGTTTCATTCTTCTACATGTTGCTGTCCAGTTCTCCCAGCACCATTTGTTAAAGAGACTGTCTTTTTCCCATTGGATACTCCTTCCTGCTTTGTCAAAGATTAGTTGGCCATACATTTGTGGGTCCAGTTCTGGAGTCTCTATTCTATTCCATTGGTCTATGACACTGTCTTATCTTCAGACCAGGTAGCACTAGTTTTAAAGATGTTCATTCTCTTTATAGAAACTTCACTTTGTTTTGAGTCCATCTAGCCCCATACCTCTCTCAGCTATGCACTTACTTGCTGTAAGCCCTTACTCCCCTTTCATTAAACAGAAGTCATGGTATTTTTTTAATTTGTAAAATATTTATTCCTCTCCTCTCTCTTCCATTGTAAATTCATATAGTAACATTTTTGTAGCTATAGTGATATTTCAGCCATATATATTTATTTGTCGTTCATTCATTCATTCAGTAAGCACATAGTGAGTATTTATATGTAAGTCTAGGATATTGCTTGGATCTTGGAAAACAAATTTTTAAGAGATTTTCCTTAGTATCTGGGAAATAAGACAGATCATAAAGGAGTGGCTGGGTGGAAAGCAGGATAGAAAGAACTTGTCTTCTTTACCATCTCCAAAATAGTTGATTCATTTTAAAATTCATTAATTTCACTCATTCACTCATGGGCTATTTATTGAATACCTATTCTGTGCTAGTCACTATGCAATATCTTCAGGTTGTAATGACCAGAAAACAGAAATTCCTGGAGCGAATGGTCTAGTGGGGAAGATAAGCATCAATCAATGATAATGAAAATAATAATAATATATATGATCTATATGATATACTAATAATTATAAAACAACATGTTGTTAAAGAAAAGGATCCATTGTGCTGAACTTAGTGTGTGGGATGGATGGGGACAAGAGGGTGAAGATAGGAAAGCGACAATCGAGCTAAGCCCTGGAAGATGCGTAGTCATTAAATAGATTTTGTGGTGGAGGGGTAGAGCCCAGGCAAAGCCACCTGCAAATATAAAGCCCTGAGGTAGAAAGGATCATAGCACATTCACAAACTGAAAATAGGGAGATTAAAAGACAGTGTAGTTTTTAATTACAATGTAATATTTAATTTTCTTAAATATGAAGGGTTCTTTCTTTTAATATGAGCTTTTTTTTTTTTTTTTTTTTGGGTCAGAAAAACTACCTATATAAGCAAAAATTTTAAAGCTTCACTATACAAGTATATATGAATGCAGAGAATAACCATCTCACTGTCTCTTTAGGGGAAGCTAAAATATTCTGTCTTCAACATGTGAAGCTCTGAAATTTTCCCTATGCACCACCATGAAAATGGTTTCTAAGTGTTTACCAGGGCAGGGAAATGATCAGGCCCATCTCAGCAAATGCACTTTGAGCCTGCACCAAATGCCTTTTCCTTTCCAGAAAATGGTGTGTGCAAAGGAACCACTTGATGGGTAGAAGTCGGGTCAGTAAATATTTGTAGACTATGTGCTCCCCTGTCTCACATGGACATGATGAAAATGAGCACAAAGCTGCAGCAAATCATCTGACAGACATTATATACAAGGAGACTGAAATACCACTAAAATTTCCTATGTTCTGATAAAATAAAGAAGTGTGAAGAATTTTTAGGATACTTAAAGTGGGTGTGAATATCCTTATTTGTAAGACCGATTTTCCCCCCTCTGCAGATATTTGACTTTATATAATCTTATAAGATATTATTTGAGCACAACTAGTCCTTAAGATGCATAATTTATTTCTAGGGATTAATAGGTACACAGAAAACATAATCAGGAATAAAGGAATTTTTGGAATATAATGGCGATATTTGAAGAGTGAAGAATATAATTTCAAAGGATTTTACTAATGGTAAACATTTAATCCTCTAAAATTCAATAACTTAAGAAAAATCTCATTTTCTACTTTATCTCCTAAATAACTAAAAATAATAGTTTTTAGTCTAATAGAGAAAAATAATATAGTGTAATTCATACTAATTTCTAAAAAGGGTAAGGCAAATTTACTATTGGCTCTTCACTTTCATATTTTATTTTATTTAATTCTCATAGGCCTAACCGTCTTAAATTTTATGACGACGATACTGAGTCTCAGAGTGGTTCGGTGGCTTGTCTTGATCATCTATCCTGTACTTGTATAAACCTTCGTTAAACCCCAGTCCATTGGACTCAAACTGCTACCCTTGCCATCAGTTCCATATTAACAAATGTATTACTTAATTTAACTAGTGCCATTAATTGTACACCTAAAAATAATTGAAATGGTAAATCTTATGTTATATATATTTTAACAAAATTCTAAAAATGGGTAAAAATCTGAATAGACATTTAAAAATATTTTTAAATGTTTATTTTTGAGACAAGGGGTAGAGAGAGAGGTAGACACAGAATCCAAAGTAGGCTCCAGACTCTGAGCTGTCAGCACAGAGCCTGATGCAGGGCTCGAACTCACAAACTGTGAGATCATGACCTGAGCCGAAGTCGGACGCTTAACTGACTGAGCCATGCAGGAGCCCCTGAATAGATATTTTTGCAAAGAAGACATATAAGTGAAAAATAAGCACTAATGCATATATGTTCAACATTGGGGAAATACAAGCCAAAAACACAAGATACCACTTTACACTGGCTAGAATGGCTATAATCCAAAAGATGATAAGTGTTGGTGAGAACATGGAGAAATTAGAACTCATACACTGCCAGTGGGAAAGTAAACTGATGCAGCCCTTTCTGTGCTAACAGCACAGAGCCTGCTTGGGATTCTCTCTTTCTCTCTCTGTCTGCCCCTCCCCCTGCTCATGCTCTCTTTCTCTTGAAGTAAATAAATACACTTTAAAAAAAATGATGCAGCCCTTTTGGAAAATGGTCTTAACAGTTCAACATAGAATTACCATATGACCCAATAATTCCACTGCTAGGTATGTATCCAATAGAAATGAAATCATGTATTTACATGGAGATTTATACATGAATGTTCATAACAACATTGTTTATAATGGCCAAAATGTGGCAACAAGCCATATTTTTTAATATCCATCAAATGCTGAATGGATAAGCAAAGGGTGATATATCCAATTCTAAAACAAAAGGAAACAACAAACAAAAAACCCACAACGTGTTGCAAAGCAAACATACTGTGGTAGTCCATTGTTCTTAAAAACAATGACAGTATTTTTTAAGGAGATAATTTTTTACGTGAAATATTTTCCTTAATTTGTTCTTCACATTCAGATTACTTTGAGCATTGGTTTTTATGAAAGTAATCTATACTTGTAATTCTTTAGATATCCAACCTGGTTTCTAAAATACTCCCTAAAAGTAATCTCTTCCATTTTTTAAGCTATCATTCTCATTGCCTTTGGTTTATAATTAATCAAAAATCCATATTTGCCTCATATTTTTTTATTGATAAAAGTTAAGATGAAGTTTGTCCTGCTTATTCCTCTCATTCGTTTTGGTCCCTCCTTCCCTTTTTAGGGGCACTGACTTTCAAGAATATAGTATGTATTTGTCTAGTTTGTGCTTTTGTACTTTACTGTATCTGTATATGTGTATCCATGACCAATGAACAATAATACTTTTGGCATTAATTAATGTTATCATGCCTTCCATGTCATTCAAAAATTATTTTTGTTCTAAGCATTGTTTTTTGAGATCTTTCCATGTTGATGCCATTAACGGAGTTCAGCTATGTGGACTGGCCGATTGTATTCCATCCTATAAATATATCATAATTCATATGTCCATCCCCCCTATGGATATTTAAGTTGTTTGCAAACTTTTTCTATTCATTGCAAACAATGCTGCTGTAAACATGGTTGTTAATATCTCTTTGTTCTCTGGGGATGTATATGTCCCATTATTTAAAAAGATAAGTTTTTGCATGAGCATGTGATCAATGTGCATGGTTTAATAGTGAAATAGTATGGAAGAGCATTTGTTGCAAAGTAGAGTGTCCTCCTCCATCCCTAACTACCCTTAGTCTTGCTTTCCAAATGCTATTACTTTAAACTGGTTTGCTTTTAACTTTTCTGGCAAGTCATCTTTATATTTCTAAAAATAATATGCTTACACCACTACGGAATGTAGACATGATCAATTGGTTTCTGGCTATAATGAATATTTATTGATACACATACTTTTCCTTTCGTTCTCCTTTTCCCATGCTCCTACGACATACTGTGTTGTCGCTTTTTCCCCATTTTTTTCAGTAATTACTCTGCAACCTCAGAAGAATCTTTTTAAATTCCATTTACTTCCATCAATACAGGCCACTTGTAGGAGCTCCCCTTCTAGGGAGCTTTATTGTTAAATAAAGACATTAGCACTCTTACCTTCTCTCTCCACCTCCCAGTCTATGTAAATAGAACTCTTCGCTTTAAGTCAGGATTGATAGCATGTTTTGTCCTATAATCATTGTAAAAAACACAAAGTCAGTAAACTGCATTTAGGTGGCTATGGATATGTAAACACTGTTCCTTGAAGAACAAGTAATAGACGTGATGACATTTCTTGGTAGTTCCAATGTCACAGGAGAATGTTTTTTTAAGAGATATTAGAAATATTTCACCTGTTGGTCAGAATTGTGCCAAATTTTAGTTGGCTTCGTTTTTAGTTTTTATGGGGTTGTTGTTGCTTTTTCTAGTGTTTCTAATTGCCTTTATAAAAATGTTATGTTTATTTTTGAGAGAGAGACAGAGGGTGAGCAGGGGAGGGACAGAGAGGGAGACACAGAATCTGAAGCAGGGTGCAGGCTCTGAGCTGTCAGCACAGAGCCCAGCACGGGGCTTGAACTCATGAATGGTGAGATCATGACCTGAGCCAAAGTCAGATGCTTAACCGACTGAGCCACCCAGGTGCCTGCTAATTGCTTCTTTCAAAGTGTTTTTGAATGTCTGTGTGCTGCTATTATACAAACTTCTTCACTGGACACCTTTTCCCAGTGTATCTGCCCAGGAAACCCTATATCCTCCTACTTCAATCCGGATAAGGTGTTTTCTATAATTTCTACGAGCCGTCACCCAGAATTTTTCCTTAACTGGTTTCTAGTGATTGCTGCTTCCTAAGTTCGTTTCCTTCCTCTTTCTTGATTAACTACATCCTTAAGTAACCTCCTAAGAAATGTTATGTGCTAAGTCAGAGTCTCTTCATGCCTGAAATTCTTTTCATTGTGCCTTCATTGATCATTAGTTTGGTGGAGTAGCCATTTCCAGATGGGACAAACCTTTCCAATTCAACTTTGAAGCAATTCCTGTCTCATCATCTAGCACTCAGCATTGCTTCTGAGAACTCAGATGCCATTCTAATTTTTACTCCTCACTGGTTACTTGCAGTTTTCTTGCATTTAAAAATTCTCTCCATTTGTGTGTTCTAAAATTTCAGTGATGGATCTTGGGAGGTTCTTTTTCATTTAACTTGGTCACCATTTGAAGATACTTTCAATTCCATGCCTTCTGTCTTATCTAAGAAATTATATTATTTCTTTGTGATTTCCTCTCTTCCTGTTTCTTTTGTTTTCTCTTTCTAGAATATGTATTTGTTAGATGTTGAGCCCTTTGCATAGATCTTCTATATTTCTTATCACTTTAATATGTTCTTTTGGGGGCGCCTGGGTGGCTCAGTCGGTTAAGCGGCCGACTTCGGCTCAGGTCACGATCTCGCGGTCCGTGAGTTTGAGCCCCGCGTCGGGCTCTGTGCTGACCACTCAGAGCCTGGAGCCTGTTTCGGATTCTGTGTCTCCCTCTCTCTCTGCCCCTCCCCTGTTCATGCTCTGTCTCTCTCTGTCTCAAAAATGAATAAACGTTAAAAAAAAAAAAAAAAAATTTAATATGTTCTTTTGTTGTGTTTTGTTTTACATTGAGACCTTGCCATATCCTGTTCTTCTAGTGTTTCTGTTGAACTTTTATTTACTATTACATTTGTAAATTTGCAAGCTTTTTTTTTCCAGAGTATTTTGTTCTGGTTTTATATATGATATTTTCTTAAATCTTACTAGAAGGACCATTTTAAGGATCATTGTTTGAAAAATTCTCTTTTTTCCTTTTTCCCTGAATTCCCTTTCTGCCAGGATCCTATTTTCTTCTTGTTTATATTGGCTTTTCTTTTTTTTAATCTCAGACTTTCCCTAAATATCTAGTAATTATTTGGTTTCCTTTAATGTTTTAGAATGAAACTGTAGATGAGCTGATTGGGAGCCCAATGTGTATAGGCAGGGATTGTTGCTCTGGGTGGGTAGATAGGGCTCTGGCTAGCTGAGGAAAAAATGTACTCACAGTCACTAATACCCCACAGCTGCTTAGTAACTCCCAGGAGAGCTCCTTTGTTGCTTTTGAAAACAAAACCTCAATTTGGGTGTGGAAGGTAGTTCTAATATAAAGGCTCTTCCATATACAACAGAGAACTGGAAGAGCCCCATTCCTTCATATCTTCTTTTACCTGCCATTTCTTCACTCATTTCTTCACTCAACTCACTCATTTACCTGCTTTTACCTGCCATTTCGTCACTCACCATCTCAACTGGATTCAACTAGGTAAACTGGCTTTCTCTTCAGCCACAGCCTGCTCTGGAGATACTTTGGTTTGTAGCTTTCTTTGCTCATCCTCGTTGGTCTATACTCTTCTGGTTGTTTTCCATCTTCTAGAAGTGAATTCAAAATCTTATTCCCTCTTGCCTTCTCAGGTTATCTTCTGTGCTGTGGGTATATATTTGTTGTTTGTGTACTTTTATTGTGACAGAGTTCTACAAAGATGAGAGAGAAATGTGTTCAACCTGCCATCTTGAACCAGAATACTGTGCTACACCATTTCTTTTCATACTTTAAAAGTCAGAATCTTAAAAATAAATTAAAAATAAAATAAAAATAAATATATAAATCAGAATCTTAAACAAAAGTTGAATTCTTGTAGGAAAATACAATGACGCAATAGACTTGCTTTTTCTTCTAATGCAAATTTCATAGTGTTTAAAAGACTGCAACCAATTTGGTTATTTACCTTTCTCTTTAGCAGTGTTGCCTAATCTATCATTTTCTTCCTCTAAATCTAAATCATCTGTAATTTTTTGGGGTGGAGGGGGATCTAACCCCGCTTCTTTGTTGTCTTCTTCACAAGAGTGTACTCCAGTTAACGACTTACTTTAGAAGTGAGAAAGCTAAAGCCAAATAGATTTTCCCTTGTGATTCAAAGACTATCCAAGATTCCTCAGTCTGCTCTAGGCCTCCAAAGAAGAAGCTCAAAGACCTGCAGCTTCCCAGAATGCCAGCCTCACAGATCTGAGGCAGAGCAACTCTGAAATTGGTCTTGCAGAAGTGGGTAGAGCTGGTGTGGTTTTGAGTTGGAAGTTCTATTTAGGAGTACACGTTACTGGGCTTAGAAATACCTATTTCACTCCCCTAAAATATGATTTCAGTTTTCTTTACTTTCCTGTTCTTCATATTTGTTATATGCCCATGAATTATAAGTAGCCAGAGGAGAGACTGAATTAATCGGCTGAAATCTAACACAGCAAGTAGAAAAAGCAAAACAAATAACATGTTTTCCTGCCTGTTTGCAGTTAGCATCTCTTTTCATCTTTCCATTGTTTTATAGAAAGTTTGTTAGACTGGAAGAAAATAAAGAACTAAGTTGGGGTCCTCACTCTGCTCTAATTAGCTCTGTAACTTTAAGCCCCAGTCAATTTGTTTATAAAAAAAAAAGGGAGACTCATGGACCAGATGGTTTCTTAGATTTTTTTTCCCCCCTAGATTAGATTAGATTTCCTAGATTAGAAAAATCATGATAATGGTCCACTATTTCAGTTCTTCTTTCTCTTAATTTTTGAACTTTTGTTTTTACTCCTCTACTCTTTTACTCTTTCTTGTTTCAAGCTCTCTAATACTTCTCCTGCTCCTCACTCTCCCCCGCCTATTTATCTTTCCAGCTCTTTGTTCTTTCTCCTTATTCTGTTATTATTGTATAGTTTTTCCTTTTCTGGGGTCACCAGGACTGTTCTTAGAGTGTGATATTAAGGCATGCTTTACGGAAATAGAAAAGGCTACCTTAGTTCAAAATTTTACTCTTTCCTCAAAAGGTACATTACTGTAGTATCACAGAAGAATTGATAGTCCAGAAGCCATGCCTGAGAGAAAATGTTTTTGAAATATTTTATCTTTTGCTTTCTGATTTTTTGTTTTGCTTTCTTATTTTATTTTATCTAAACAGAGAATGGATATTCTTTGAAGCTTAATCATGATCACAACTGATGAACCCAATTCTTCCCAACATTCTGTAGAGTATTAGAAGATTTTTACATTTTGAAGAAGGGGAGACAAATCTAAAAAAATATTTGGTTGAACTATTGAGAACTAACATATAGTGGATGATGCTGATTTAGAACTTAAATAGAAGGGTAAATTTGGGGTCAAGATGTAGGTCTCAGTCCACTGCATTTTGAATATATGCTTACTTTTCAGGTCACATGAAGTTTAACAAGTAATATTCATGGTGTCTGGCTTTTGATTTATCATTTGGATGGTGGTCATAAAACGTTAAAAACTATGACTGTTGCTCTTCCCATGGGTCTATTAGATATTATCAGATATGTAGTAGACAGTGCTGTAACTAGATGAAAGCTACAACTTCTGACACATAACTTTGCAAACACAATGAATCTAATTATAAAATACAGTAAAACTATTTAGCTAATATTTTCACATCCCAAATTTTCCATTTTATATTCTTCTCTAGACATCTGAGCTTATAAACTGACCCACTTGGGTGTTGTTTTGAATGTCTTATAGCTTTTATGTCTATCTAACTTTGGTCAATCTGGGAATTTCTATCGTTGGTATCCTTGCAAATGGCTTATGTGCTAACTTCTGTTTCAGTTCAAAGAAAGCCAGAAGTTAGGGTTTGTGCTGGTCACAGGCCAATGGAAGTTACAGTTTGTATCAGGATGACCTGACATATCCAGGTCAGACTGACCAGATCAGAAAACACATCAGTCTCCAATTCAGCCTCTTTGGAAATTCCTTCTTAAATTTATTTACACTGAACCACCCAAAGCTTCTGGCAGGCATAGAAGTACACAGTGATGCAAAAAGGGAGCTTTTCCAACAAGTTCATGGCAAGGGTAGGACATTTCTCCCTGAAAAAAAGACCCTTGCTGTTTCTATGATGCTAGCATACTAAGTGTGTTATGTTGCTCACATTCAAAATAAACCAAAGCCTCTGTTTGATGAACCTAAATAATATTCAAATTTAGGTAAAGACAGATCACTAGCATTTAGATTTCACTCAGAGTTTTATTTGATTACCAAAAAAGACACTAAAAATGAGGAGCAATGTGTCCTTTTCCCCTTCATTGACTTTGAATAGGTATCATTGGAATGTAAAATCAAAGTGTGAAATTATGAAAGAATATTTTTTAATTCCTACCAGCTGAATACATACTTAATATGTTCCCAGACTGTTCTAAAATCTTTAAATATTAGGTGCATATAATGATTAAGATTTTATAATGAACATACTTTTAATAAATGTTGGTGACCCATTGATGAAATATACCTCAATAATATATGGGTATGTGATTTCTTATTAATTATCTTCCATCTGGATGCATTTGAAGATAATTATTTGGTACCAATAATTAGTTACCAGTTATAAGGTTTTAGAGGACATGAAATATGCCAGAGCCATCATCTGAAGAACATATATGAGTCTGCGTGCTATTGGCTATTTGTGTGTATTTTTTGTTTTCATGTTGATAGCATGTAATTCCTTTATTTGGTGATCTTATTTTCTAGGTTCATTGAAATTTTAAGAAATTCAAGACACACAGAGTAGCAAGTTTAAGAAAAAACAATATGAGAAAATAAATATTTGAAGCAAATCATAAAACTAATGATAAATTTCTGTCAGAAAAAAAGGCATAGGAACAGTTTTCATATATTATGTTCATAAATAACAGAGAAGGTTTTGTTAACATGATGTTTGTCATTATGTAGTATTTTAATATCTATATAAATGTATTCCATTTTTTATCATATTTAGCATTTGGTATATTTATTCTTTATGGTTATAATCACAAATATATTTCATTTAAGAATTTAGAACTGTGCTAATGAATTATGTTTTTATATGAAATATATTTGCCATTATGAAGAATAGTTGGGGATACTGTTATTTCAGGGAATAAATTTGAATTCATTCTGGTAGTTTAAAAATTGTAAAATTCAGGGGCACCTGGGTGGCTTAGTCGGTTGGGCGTCCGACTTTAGTTCGGGTCATGATCTCACAGTTCGTGAGTTCAAGCCCCACATCGGGCTATGCGCTGACAGCTCAGAGCCTGGAGCCTGTTTTGGATTCTGTGTCTCCCTCTCTCTGCCCCTCCCCTGCTCACACTCTGTCTCTGTCTCCCTCAAAAATAAATAAACATTAAAAAATTTTTTTAAATAAAAAAAATAAAAATAATTGTAAAATTCAAAAGGTCAATCATATGTATGTTTCACAAATTGAACACATTTTCAGTAGCACTTCCTTTAGTTGCGTTAATTTTTCAATGTGATGTGTCCACAGTGTTCTTTATTTTGCACTTATTTTTCAATATGTTTACATTGTATGAATTGAGCTTTTTACACACAGATTCTTGATTTGTAGCTGCTTGGCAGGATTTTTTGTTGTGATGTAACCAGCATTCTTATAAAAGATACGATGTGCATTTGTTTTGTGTCTTTGTCTTCATTCCACATGTTCCGTATGTATTTTTATATGAAGTTATCTATAAGGAATGGTGACTTAAGAGTCTGTGATCATCTCTTTTACCATCATTGTTTTCAACAAATTGGAGTTAGTTCTTGTCTTCTGGTGATCTTAAGTAGATTTTCAGTATCGTGTAAGGCAGATTAGTCTCAACAGTCACAAATAGTTCTCCTTTACATCATATCTTATGTCATGGCGTAGTCCATATCTTTGGACTAGAGGGTTTGTTCATTTGATTTTATTTCAATTACTTTTTCATTTGAGGTTTAAATTTTTCAGTTTGTGGAAACCTAATTTGCTGTAAAACATGAGGAATTCTCAGAAGATATGCAGCAACCAATCTTTATTGAGACCTAAGCACTTTCAGACCCTCTCTAATTTATTCCTCACCACTATGCCAGGAAGTAAATATTGATAGAACACATTTTTACAGATGAAGAAACCAAAACACAAAGAAGTTAATGTACTTGTCCATGGTCATAGAAGTGGAAGGACTCAAACCAAAGTCTATCTCATCCCACTTTAAACACTAATTTATATGTCTCTTCCTTATGATTTTTGACATATCCGTTTCAGTCCAAAACTAGTTAATGTGTGCTTGACTTATGTCCTTTGGTAGTAAACCTTTTACACTTTCGTTTCTGCAATGATGTCGTAGTGAAGAAAAATACTACTACTAATAATACAATTGAGCGTTAAAATGTGTCTTTTCTTTTAGCCAGAAACGTTTGAGCATCTTTTTGTCAAGCATACAGAATCAGTGATATTTGGTCCTCTTCTTTTGGAGCCTGAAGCCATTTCAGAAGATGTCAGTGTTGACACAACATGGAAAAATAAAGATGACATGGTGCCAACAACTATGGTCTCTCTACTTTTGGCAACTCCAGATCTTGAAAAGGGTTCTATTTGTATCAGTGACCAGCACAACAGTGCTGACTTCTCTGAGCTTGAGAGCAGCGTGGTAACCTATGAGGATGAAAACAGGAGACAGCCCTCTGTTAGATATGCTACCCTACTCAGCAGCTCTAAATCAAGTGACATTGATGAAGAGCAAGGGCTTATAAACAGTTCAGTCAGCAAATGCTTCCCTAGCAAAAATTCTCTGTCCAAGGATTCTTTCTCTAACAGCTCATGGGAGATAGAAACCCAGACATTTTTTATATTATCAGATCAGCATCCCAATATAATTTCACCACACCTTCCGTTCTCAGAAGGATTGGATGAATTTTTGAAACCTGAGGGAAATTTCCCTGAAGAAAATAATGGTGAGAGGTCTGTCTATTATTTAGGGGTCACCTCAATCAAAAAAAGAGAGAGTGGTGTGTTTTTGACTGATGAGTCACAAGTGTTGTGTCCGTTCCCAGCCCATTGTTTATTCACTGACATCAGAATCCTCCAGGACACTTGCTCACAACTTGTAGAAAATCATTTCAGTTTAGGAACTAATGGTCAGAAGACTTTTGTATCTTACATGCCTCAGTTTCAGACTTGTTCTACTCAGACTCGGAAGATAATGGAAAACACAATGTGTGACCTAACTGTCTAATTTCATTCAAGAAACATCTCAGATGTATGTTACAGTGAATCATATGAAGTGTATGTAATACAGTCCACCATGGTTGTGGATATGGGAGAGGAAGGAAAACTGTCAGAGTCAAACTTGAAAGTGAGTGTTTCCAAATTAAAGGTATCTGTCATTGCTCAGTAATATTGACAAAAAATGAGAGAAAGTCTTCAAGAGCCCGGCAATGTAGACTGACTCTTCTAATGATTTCATTAACAAGCTACACTAGGAAGATCTCCAATGGCTTGTTTCTAGCTAGAAATGAACCCAACAAATACCATCTTTGGCGAACATTAGACCTGTGTAGAAAGAGCTAATCTTCTCGATTATACCTAAGTTTGAAAGACACTGTGGGATGTAACTTGTTTCAAGGGTATGGTTGTTTTATCTTGAGTTGTCTTTGTTTTCAACTGATTCACACACACACACAAACACACACACACACGCGTCTATACATAAGAGGCATCCTCGTACATTTTTGAAGTATGTGATGTATTTGTGCCACTTGACTGTGTGATTTTAAGATTTTGCAATTTAACAAACTTGCCTTGAGCACTTACTCTGTGGTAGGCAGTCCGCTAAATGTTGCAGATTTAGATCTGGCCTGGGGGATATACTTCTGAAGACTGACAAGTAAGCTGATCTTTATGTATCAAATATAACCATGCAATGATACTACCTATCAGAATGGCAGTACTAGAATACAAACAGTATTTTGATGACAACAAAAGCATTTTGAAAACATAATGTGTGTCTTAATGCTTCCCTATAAAAGATGTTGCAGTGGTTGCTTTCTGATACAGTTAGATGACTAAATGCTACTGTATATCACTCTGGAATTATTGTCTTCCCTGATTCCAACTTGTTTGTACACTTTTTTTTTTCTCACTTCTCTTTCATATAACCACCCACTGTGTTAAAGATTTCCATATTTTATCTCAATCAATTATTAAAATAATTGTATGAGACATGTACTGCTATAACACCCTTATTAAAGATTAGAAGATTAAGTAATTTTCCCAAGGACACAGAGTTAGTGTATAATGGAACCAGAATCCAGATTTAAACCGAGATCTTTTAATGCTAGTGATTATGTTTTAAACCTATATCTTACGTTGCCATCCATTAAAAAAATGACTCACAAGCAGATAAAATTTGTTAAGTGGATATATAATACTGGGTGAAAATGAAGTGAGAATTACACAGATGTTGTTTTTGCCTTTAAAGACTTTAATATTTCTTGTTTGTTTCAGTTTTTGGTATGGCAAGAAAGCTCCGAGACAGCATTTTGAGCAACAAACTAATCAAGAAACCTGCAGAGATAGATGTTGAGTGTCAATAAATCAGAATTTCAAGATGATCAGTATAATCAAAATACATACTTTAGTACTCAGAAATATGCCTATTAGATTGCTAAGCATCACCAGTTTCATACTTGGCCTGAGAGAGGATCCTGCTGATTTTACTGTTACCCTAGATAAAATCCTACACTCCATCTCTATTCTAGTTGTGGCCATATGAAATGAGAAGTTCTAGACAGTGACAAAGATCTCAGGGCCCAAACAACAGGTATTTTTTTTCACACTTCATGATCATTTGCCAATTCGAAATCAATAAAGTTGTTTCATGCCATAAGGATTGTTGAGATATCTCAGGATCTCACATACTCATCAACAGATAGGTGACTCACAAGAGAATGGTAGAGGGCTCACATCAACTCACTGAATTATGAGTGTGGTATGAAAGCCTTAGTTCTATACAAAGATAAATTGAGAGAATACATTTTTTTTTCACTGATGTTTTAAGTGGTTTACATATTCAGAAACAGAAAGAAATTATTGCATGTATGGAAGTTCTGGCAAAATTGACCATTATTTTTAATGCTGCTCATAGAATATAGAAGTTTAATTGAGGATGCAGTATAGGAGAATTACATTTTGCTCCATTCTGCATAAAGTTAGAGATTAAACAATGAGCATGTCCACTGAGACCCAACAGTCTCCTGTGGCCTGGGACCCATGACTATATGACTATGGGGAAGAGAAAGTGATAGATGTTCCAAACAGCCTATGATTTCACCATGCTATGTGTATGTGGCAGTGAATTTAGAAGTCCCAGCACCAGTGTAGTTCTGCAGGTCTGAGTTAAAGGAATTTAGTAACAATATATTAACGAGATCATTGACATCCCGGTGCAAAGTTCCAAAAACAAATGAAAACATCTCAAGTAGTGAAATGCCAAGGGAGTTGTTTTCATGGAGAGGGCTGAATGGTAGAGTTTGGCCTATTGGTATGTATAGATTTAGATCCTATCTGTTGTCAGTGTGTTAGGGCTCTGATTTTCACTTTTGAAAGTTTGTTTCACTGCATATATCACTGTACATTATTGGGTCTTTATGAAAATTATCTGTCATTAAGTAGTGGGTTTTAATAAAAATATAGGTAAATTTAGAACATTTTATACTTCAGGATGGTCTGATATTTTCCATTTCTTTCCAAAGATTCCTTAAAAATTTTTTTTAAGGGAGAGAAGAGCTGAAATATGGATTTTCACTTTTAAACTTAGGATAAATCTGGAATTTGGAGTATTTCTCTTAAGGCCTTGAATTGCAACACAAGTTACCAGTCTCTCTAAATCTGAACTTGATGAAAAGAAATTCAGAAGTTAATAATTTGGGATATGGCCTCAAGGTTCAACATAAGACAAATCACTTGTCAGGGTTAATGAGATTATATGTTTCCTTTGTTAAACCCCCTAAAACAAAGAAGAAAAATCAAGGTGTGGTTATCAGTAACAGCAGGGGCCTCCCACGGAGCCCTGTGTTCCCATTTGGAGATGGGCTACATATGGACAAGAGGAATAGGAACAGGTATTCTTTTATTTTTAAGCCTCGTCTCAAGTAGTAAGAGGACTTGGATGAAATTTGCAAACCAGTGGGTGATTCTGGACCTATAATAAGGTTTTATGGCACCGAGCATGAGCTGCGTTTATCTTCTCTCTTCCCTTTCCAATAAAACCAACTCCCTCTTTCCAAATATCAAACATATGGTCACATTCCCTTAGGAATGTTCACTTTGACTACACAAATGCTGAGAGAAGAGAAACTTCCTTCACAAACTGATGCCAGATTCCAAAACTACTTTGGTTGGCACGGGATACAGGCTAGGCCATCAGAGCTGTGCCCATGGGGACCACGTGGGGTTGGACAACGTGCTAAATGGATCAAGACATGCTGCAACCATATGTCTCCTAGACGTGGATGGAAAAAGACCTCTTTCCAAATTCCTTCCTGTAGTTTTAAAAAGAAATGTGCTCCACTGTTCATCTTTTGAGGGTCATCTTGATAGTTAAGGACTCTTCTAAAGTAATTATTATTGAGAAAACACACTGTCAGATGTAAAACACAAAATTGTCCACTCTACTATGAAAAACTGCGCTTGAGGAAAAGAATGCAAACATAGTCACCAAAGAAAATGTGAAGAAGCATTTACAAAAGGAAACTAGAGAAGTCAGTAGTTTTGCCTTATCTTGCACAACTAAATTAAAACAGTAAAGCACACCTGCACACAGTCACAATGTTGGGGGGGGGCAATTTAGAATACAAAGGTCTTCATTAGAACTGAGTCATGTTACTTGTTACTTGTATGAGCATCAAAAATGGTTTCCATGGGTGTTTATATTGAACAAATTATTTTTATACAAAGTTTAACAATCAGTATTTATTTTGGAAAGCCGCTGAAGATGTCTATTTTTCAAAATTACACTTCAGATGTTTGGCATTAAATTCAATTTTGTGAGGCCCTTGACAGGATATTTTAAATAATGGTCATTCCCTGGAACTGAGAAAGAATTTGGAAAATATCTAATTTTGTAGTGAAATACCTAGATTGCAGATATTGTACTTTAAAAACGTGTCATTAAAGTTGGTATCAGTTACTACTTTCTTTTAGTCACCATTGGTACTTTAATAAATGTTATAAGTGTTGAGAATCATTTTATAAAATGTAATTAGTCTAATTCTCCTTTATGTTCCTAAAGTCATAAAGAAGGAAGATAATTTACGACTGTGAATATTTTCATTTTTTTATCATTATAAGTCATGAACGATGTCAGAATTTTAAGAAATGGAAAGTCCAAATAGAGTTATTGTGAATTTAAGTTATTTTAGAATTACTTCATCTATTGTATGATTGCTTTTAGTAAAGATTTGAAAATATAAAGAAGTAGGGGCGCCTGGGTGGCTCAGTCGGTTAAGCGTCCGACTTCAGGTCACGATCTCGTGGTTCGCGAGTTCGAGCCCCGCGTCGGGCTCTGGGCTGATGGCTCAGAGCCTGGAGCCTGCTTCCGATTCTGTGTCTCCCTCTCTCTCTGCCCCTCCCCCGTTCATGCTGTGTCTCTCTCTGTCTCAAAAATAAATAAACGTTAAAAAAAATTAAAATTAAAAAAAAAAGAAAATATAAAGAAGTAATCTTTGTAGTTTATGTCAATAGTTAATATAAAATTTTTATACATTGTTAGCCTTTATATCTTCAAAATACTTATATAATGCCTTGGCTTTGAAAGGGGTTTGAAAACATTTTAGATGCAAGTATTTCCCTTTATTGTTACTGTCTCTGGTATCTACTCAATACATCACCCCACACCAGATTTTTCCTGGCATCATAGCCACTTGTGATAACAAATTACTCATTTTAAACATAAAGAGCTCTTTTGTTTGATTCTTTATTTCCTTAAGAAATCTTGATTTAGTGATCTGTGAATATTTGTCATTTAGACTTCAAGCAATTTGAATTTTTAACCACTTTGAGGGCTAGTATTCAGATACATTCTATTCCCTGCTTTCTGATTTTAAAATGTGAATAGAACAAAATACACACTGGAAAAATTTCAAACAGTACAGAGAACTATAAGATAAAAAATATAAGTGTCTCTCCCCTCCCAACCCTCAGTTCCTATTCCCCCAAATTTCCTGTTATTATTAGTCACATATCTTTTGAAAAATTTATAGAGTTGCAATTGTATTTCGCTTGCTGTCATAAAATTACCCCTTTCCCTTAATATATCTTGGTGATATTTCCATATAAACCCATATATACCTACTTCATTATTTGTAGTGGTTTAACACTGTCCCTCTGTATCAAAGTACAATGATTTATGTAAACAGTTTACAATTGGCAAACATTTGTGTTTTGTTTTGTTTTTTTTTTTTTTACTATTTTTTTTATGTGCAATGCTGAAGTGAACATTTGTGTATATAATTGCCTTGGCATAGTTTTGCAAATCTACTTGTCAGGACTGTTGGTTGCAAGTGTAAGAAATCAACTCAAATTGTCTGAGTATCTTTTTGATGTGTTAATTTCATCTTGAATGAAGTTGAGCATATTTTCACATTATAAGCCATTCGGTTTTCTCTACTTTCATATTATTTGCCTATTCCTTATTGAATTATTATCATTTTGTTGATTTCTTGTAATTATTTTTTACATACGTGATCTTAGTTTTTCTTAATTGAGATACAGCTTATACACTGTAAAGTACACAAGCCTTTGGTGACTTCTTACACATTTCCCCTTGAGTATTTACCCAGGAGTAAAATTGCTGAATGCAGGCTAGGTCCTAATTTATCTTTAATAGATACTGTAAAGTAATGGTTGAACTAACTTACACTGCCATCGGTAATGTAGAAGGGTCCTGCTGTTTCAACACTGATAGTGTCAGCCTTTGAATGTTAGCCATTCTGATGGTTGTTTAACGGTTTCTCGTGGTTTCAGTTTGTGCTTCTGTAATATGTGACGGTTTTAAGTAATATTTAACTAATCCCTCTCTTGCCATTTTTGCTATTTTTGTCATGTATCTTATTTCCATGTATTTCATAAACATCTAAAGTGTTGTTGTATTGTTGCTTATAGCAGTAAATAGTCTTTCAAATTTGCCCTTTGTAGTGCAGTCTATTCCTTCTTGCATCTCTGTGCTTCCATCTGGGATAATTTCCCTTCATCCTAAAGAAGTTTCTTGTCCTGTGGATCAACTGTGACTGCTTAATAACTACTTTTTCTGGTATTCTGTGCTGTTATTTGGGGATGAATGTTTTTAACTTATTTGGAATTAATTCTGGTATAAGGAATGGAATGATTATCTAGCTTTTATTTTTCCCAAGGGGCTACTCAGTTGTCACAACACAATTTGGTTCTGGGAGAACAGTCTTCCCCCCCGCCCTCCCCCCGCCCCGCACACATAAAATGTCACATTTATCATTCATTATTTAAAAATTTTTTTCAACGTTTATTTGATATGAGTGGGGGAGGGGCAGAGACACAGGGAGACACAGAATGCAAAGCAGGCTCCAGGCTCTGAACTGTCAGCACAGAGCCCGACATGGGGCTCAAACTTATGAACTGCAAGATATTAACCTAAGCCGAAGTTGGATGCTTAACCAACTGAGCCACCCAGGTGCCCCATCACATTTATCATTTATTAATTCTCAAGTATATTTGTGTTTATTTCTGGGCTTCCTATTCTTTTTCATTGACTATTCAATCTGTTTTCATCTGGTACCAAGTTTATTAATTACCATCAGCTACTCAATATGTTTTAATATCTGGAGGGCTGGATTCCTCAGCCCTGCTCATTATATTTCATTGATATTCTTTCCTGAGCAATTTTTGTGTCATTAAGCTTTTGTAAAAAAATAATCCTGTTGGCATTTCAACTGTAGTTAAAAGTATTGAAAATATTATTACAATGGTATTTAGATGCCCAACATTGCCTGTCAATTTAAAAACTTTGGGAGGAAACTGTTATTTGTATCTTCCTAAATAATAGAAATAATTCATATCATACCTGCAGTATTAAATTCTTCCAAGAATCCGCCTTTGATACTGTGGAATAGTAATGTGTAGGTGCTCTAAACTTCATGCTTTAGATGTGGGGTTATAAGTAGGGTGATTATGCATCCCACTGTACCCGTCCAAGTCTTCCTTTACACACACACACACACACACACACACACACACACACATAAGAGTGAAATGACCCCTTTCACTCTTATAAGTGTCCTAGTTTTGACAAACAAAATATATGGTTACCATATAAAGGACTAGCCCTCCGACAATATTTGTCACTGTTGCTTTTATCTCTTTAATGTACCAGTGGTTATCAAATTTGTTCAGGTATAGAACATCTGGAAATGATGGTACACTTTAAAGAACATGAAGATACTGCTTTAATTCTCCCACTGTAACATCTGAAAATAACTATCTATTAGCAAATAGCTATTATTTGCATATATGTGTCTATTCCTCAAGAGTAACCTAAAAGCTTTCTTTATCCAGCAATACAGTAGATGAGAAATCTACCCTATTATAGCATATCCAAAAAAAATCACTAGATTAAAAAAATCATTTTAATGTATGGTTGCATTGAAGGAATAATAGGTAAAGTACAGAGGAGTATGCTAACATTGGAGTCAACTGATCTCCATGACCTATAGCCTAGTTTTGAGAGGGAAACATGTCAGAAGAAAAAGAGTGGGGAGACTTTTCATAAATAGAAGACCTCAGAAGTAAAATCATGCCCTGCAGAGAAGGATGGTAGGGCTTATATTCCTATCTCAGCCATTGATTCTGACCAAATTGAAAAGATAAAAAGGAAAAAAAAAGCTACATACTCTCAAGTTTGTATCCACTCAGATTTTTATCCTCAGATTTTCATTCACATGGATTTTGGATTTGGACTGGAATCTATACCATTGTTGTAGTCCAGAAAAAGAAACAGAATATTTACTTTCAAGAGCCCCAGATTGGTTGAGGCTTTAAGGTACATCATGGAAGCAAATATGAATAGTCTCTGGGTAAATCCACCTTCAACCTAGACCCAGAGGACATCAAAATTCCAGGGAACATATGGCTATTTACAAAGTCACTTACACAAGGACACAGACCCCATTAGCGAAAGTCGGCTGGAACAGCAGATGACAGTATCAGAACCACAGAGACGAGAAAACCAAGCCAATATGCTGGGGAGGGCAGAGGGGAAAATGGAAAAGGTTTGGTTCTTAAAGCAGCATTGAGCTGCCTATCAAAATTTGTGAAATACAGTTAAAATACTTCATCTGTAATATACACCGTAACATGGGTGAATCTCAGCATAATTTTACTGAATGAAAAAAGCCAGACCAAAAAAGGAAAAGAGTACTTACCAAATGATTTTATGTATTTGAAATTCGAGGAAATTCAAAGTAATGTTAGAGAAAGTAGATCAGTGTTTGCCTGGAGTGGGTGGGTTGGGAGAGGTGAGAGGGTAGATTGCAAAGGGGCATACTTAAGTCAAAGTTCTAGTCCATATAACATGATTGGATAAGATGTATACCACTTCCAGGATGGAAATGTAAGATCTAGTCATACCTCCTCTGTTCTCTCTTCTCCCTTCTGACTAGCTGGAACCCATGATCACCCACTCCCCAAAATGTAGATGAAAATAAAGATGTAGAGGATAATGAAGCAGGAAACTGTGTCCCTGAATGGCCAAATGAAGTGGAGTTTAATGTGTCCCTCAAATGTTCCCCTAGACTATTATGTGAGAAGAAAATCAGCATGTCTCCTTTAAGACACTGAGTTATTGTTGGGTGTTTTTGTTAGAGCAGTCTAGCCTTACCAAATGGTTATTGAGTTGCAAATTTCAATGACATTTTTTAATTTGAGGAATTCTTCTTCAAGTCTTCTAGTCATTTTTAAAAATTGGAATCCAAGTTAGTTAACATAGAGTGAAATAATGATTTCAGGAATATAATTTAGTGATTCATCACCTATGTATTACACCCAGTGCTCATCCCAGCAGGTACCCTCCTTAATGCCTATCAGCCATCACCCATTTAGGCCATCCCCCCCCCCCCAACCCAACACCCCAGCAGCAACCCTCAGTTTGTTCTCTGTATTCAAGAGTCTCTTGTGGTTTGTCTCTCTCTCTGTTTTTATCTGATTTTTGCTTCCCTTCCCCTATGTTCATCTGTTTTGTTCTTAAATTCCACATATGTGTGAAATCATATGATATTTGTCTTTCTCTGACTTATTTTGCTTAACATAATACACTCTAGTTCCATCCATGTTGTTGCAAATGGCAATATTTCATTCTTTTTGATTGCTGAGTAATATTCCATTGTATATACATACCACATCTTCCTTATCCATTCATCAGTTGATGGATATTTGGGCTCCTCTCATACTTTGGCTATTAATAGTTCTGTTATAAACACTGGGGTGCATGTGCCCCTTCAAATCAGCATTTTTGTATCCTTTGGGTAAATACATATTAATACAATTGCTGTGTCCTAGGGTAGTTCTATTTTTAATTTTTTGAGGAACTTCCATACTGTTTTCCAGAGTGGCTGCACCAGTTTGCATTCCCACCAGCAGTGCAAAAACGTTCCTCTTTCTCCACATCCTTGCCAACATCTGTTGTTGCCTGAGTTATTAATTTTTAGTCATTTTCATTATATTTTGTCAATGTTAGTTAGTTAGTTAGTTTTATTGAGGCGCCTGGGTGGTTCAGTTGGTTAAGCGGCTGACTTTGACTCAGGTCATGATTTCACAGTTCGTGGGTTTGAGCCCCGCTTTGGGCTCTGTGCTGACAGCTCAGAGCCTGGAGCCTGCTTCAGATTCTGTGTCTCCCTCTCTCTCTGCCCCTCCCCTGTTCATTCTCTCTCTCTCTCTCTCTCTCTCTCTGCACCTGTCTCTCTCTCTCAAAAATGAATAAACATTAAAAAATTTTTAAAAATCTCAACATCTATTTTTAATGTAACTTATTAGTAATTGTCTTATATTCTGTAACTGATAATGCCAACATTTGAAGTCCTAGTTGAAAAAAAAATGAAGTCCTAGTTCTTCTAAATTGATTATCTCTGCTAGCTCTAACTCATAGTGACTTGTTTACTCTTGTATATATATTTTTTAAATTGTGGGTTTTTAATTATGGAATCAGTTGGCTGTAGTTCATTTTTGGAATCTTTAAGAGATCTGAGTTAAGGATCCTTTCCTTAGAGTGGGTTGCATATTCTTCTGCCTGGCATCAGGGTACTACCAATCTTTTAGAACTTCAGTTTCTCAGCTTACAGTTTCATCCACCACACTGTAAATACAAATTCGAATTCTAGTTCCATATCTCTCATGAAGAGACTTATTAGAGCTACATATTTTTTTTCCTTTACCTAGAGATGTAAGAAAGACAGGCAAATTTTTATGTTGGTTTCCTTGGACAGAAAGAGGGTCCTAGTTTTTTCCTGGAGCTCTCAGGATTAGCTCCCATTGTTTGCAATGACAGAGCCTCATTTCCCAGTGCCGTATAAGCATTAACCATTTGGCTCTGGGATAGGGTTGTCAGATAAAATTCAGACCACTTAGTTATATTCAATTTTCAGATAAATAATGAAAGTTTTTTTTTTTAGTATGAGCATGTCCCCTGCAATATATGTATTTTTTTCCCTTGAAACTCAAATTTACCTGGGTGTTCTGTATTTTTATTTTCTGAATTTATTATCCAAATTTTGGTTTTCATGTCTTTCTGGTTTCAAGAATTTTTCAGTCTATGTCCAAGACGTTTGGCCTTGAAGATTTCATTAACTTTTTATCAGATAGTAGCTGTTTTGCAGTGGGATATCTGTCTGAGAATATCTAGTCTACCCACTTTCTGCTTTAAGTATACAGATACCTTCGGGTTGTACTTTATTCAGTCTTAGACCCCGTCTTATACCTTAATATGTTGCATATTTCTGAGTAAGAGAAGCTCTTTTGATTTCAAAGAATATTTATGCCATTTTAAGGAAATAAGTATTTATTTTCAGAAAATAACCTTACCCAGCTAGATTTCCTGTGGTGTGTTTCCCAATATTCTGGGAACAAGGAAGCTGCAAGAGAGACACTTTATCAACCTTACTATTTCAAACCTACCACAAATCTCCCAAACTCAAGAAATTTTTATGTGCTAGAATCTTCCCTACTCACCACTTTGAGTTGGTTGCCACTGAGTGTGAAATTTTTCACCTCTGCAGAACTGATGTTATTTCACAGAACAAATGAGAATACTTTAGGTTTACTTAAAAAAAAGTCACTCTTAATTGCCTTAGACTGAGGGGCTGGGCTCCAGGTCGGCCCCTCTTCATATTCCAGCCCCTCTTCATAGTCCATATTCCATGATCCACAAGCACCTATCTATCTGGATAAGTACTTCCACTCGAGATTGGAGCTGGAGCTGGGTGTTAGTCGGAGCCTGAGGCAGTGCCAGACGATGGTAACTTCATTATTTCTGTCCCAACCCCCACTCAGGCTGCCTCTTGTGGCATCTCTGTTTCTGAATAGGTGTAGATTCAAGCGCTTCTCTGCATTCCCCAGTCTAGACAAGAGAAGAAGAGAGTGTAATTAGTTTCAGTAATTTCCAGCACTACTACTGTACGGTCTTTATGCTTAGATGCCTGTGGTTCTTGTCACTGTCTCTCACCATGGAAACAATTACCTGTTGCCTCTTCCCTGGGATGGGAGTGGGAGGGAACTTAAGGTAGAAGGTCCTCCTGAGTGCTGTGTGCTCTACAGCATCCCCAGACCCCTGACATACAACATCATTACAGCCTTCAAACTTCCCAGTGTTGTCAAAACATCTGAGGAAGGGATGATTCCTATTTCATAAATGAGGCCGTTCAAGTAGAAAAATGCTGTAAGGAAATGAAATCTTGGTGAAGTGGATGAGTGGATGAGAGGTTCGTGGGAGGTGGTTATTCTTCCTGAACTGGGATGTGATACATCTGCAGTAGAGGTCACCCAAGGTGAAAAATGTTAATTATTTTCTCCAGGGCAACTGACCCACTGGAGTTCTTGTAGCAAATCAACAGCTTCCAGTTCCCTCGTTTTTCCTTGCAGCAAAGTCAGCAAAATGTGTCCAGCACTGCCTGGTACAACACTGTCTGTGCTGCATTCTCTGGTCATAAAGTCCTGGCAAACAAACTGCTCCCAGTTGAGATTTACAGCTGGAGTCAATAGCTCAGCCAGATGTATAGGCCAAGAGTGCTGGAGAATAAGGAGATTAAAAGAGGTGCTATGGCTGTGGGGACTACAGCACAGTAGAAGAGAGAGAAAAGTTTTAGGGAGAAATATCAGGCCTAGAAGGAAGAGATTCATGCCAGAGAGTACCTGGGGGTATAAGAGATGCGGGTCAGCTGTGTCACCCTTAACGTCGTCAGAAATATATACACCTAAAGCCAGAAAAATATATGACTCTAATGCATTACACATGAGAAAATTTGTTTTCTAAAGTAAAAATCCCTTATAAATATGTAATGTTAATCCTGTTTAAAATAGCTAACAAATTAGGATCATTACCTGTGAAATGTTATGTACTTAAGGAGTAACATCTTTTCGAAGGCATATGCCAAGGAATGTACACATTGAAAAATGTAGCCTTTGGCTCTGTAGTAATGGCAAGATGTTAGTGGAAGCTGAAATTTAGCTTTGGATGACCTGGTTTGAATCAGGTCAGGACGGTGTTTTTATAGGTTTGTGTTGTCTGCTTTATCATAGCTAGGGTATGCATCAGCTCTCTAGACGAACTCGCCTATACACGGTGTCGATTCCCTAGGACTTGGCTAAGGTAGGTGCTCATGCATCATGGTTGGGAAATGCAAAACATGAATTTTAAGATGCAGGAACCACAGGCCCTAACTGTTAATAAAACTAAATCCTTACCCAGACATCTGATGAAACTTCCGAACTATGAACACAAAGAAAAGATATTAAAAGAAACCAGAGAAAAAATAACAATGTATAAAAGAATGACAGAGACAAGCTAGAGTGGAAACCAGAATAGAATAATATCTGTAATGTCATGAGAGAAAATAACAATGTACTTAGCGTTTACCATGCATAGACCTTCACTGGAGGAACCACCGTATGATACTGATAAGAAAGAAATGGAAAACAGGACAGAGTGAGATTCATCAAATAAATTAGTAAGCATGTGGGTAAACTGACTGTATCAGACAATAATAAAGATGTTGACTAACTCACAAGGAGAAATTTCTCTGTGAAAGGATAACTTTGCAAATATTTTGTTGATATAGACATTACAATGTAAACCTTAATCCTTATCACAAATTCATAACCTCTCCCTAGAAATCAATAAACCCAAATAGTGTGACCTCTAATAATCCTCAGGCATTTCTCACGTTCTAGCCTAAGAATGAGCTCATCCTCAGATCTTTAACCAAAAATATTCTTTCCTCTTCTGTGGTATCATACCTGCTAACTTGATAGGGAATATAGAATTGCCAGATTGTTCTAACCACAGTGTTCTGCAGTCGTGGCTAACTGATCCCAGGGCCTCTAAAAATGAAGTAGATGGACAACCTCGTAAGGTGTTGCTTGACATATATAGGAAGAAAATTGGGGGTTTGCTGAGAAGACATGAGGACCCACTGTAGAGATTCACAGCTTCTTACCAAGTTCCTAGAACTAAGTCAGTTTGCAGAACCAAAGACTCCCAACTGAGAACAACTGTAGCCATTTATCAAATTAATGGTGCAATGGGGACAGGGAAATTCCCAGTTCTTCCAGGGATGACTATATACTGGGTCTGAATTTTCACTGATTCCCAGAGATCAGAAACACCCCTGTGTTTCACAGGATAGAGTTTATGGAGATCACTGAGAGGTGGAGTCTTGGCCTGAGCCTCAGATTTATCTTGTGCTTCTTTACCCAGTCCCAGATTATATAGTGAAAATAGACTTTGTTTGTAACGGTCAGAATCACCATGTTTGTTTTCTGTCCCAAGGAGTGGGGGCCATTATGGTTGGAAAGGCCAAAGGGAAGCCCTTGGAACTCTTCCACCATCTAAGGACAATTGCAAAGATAAATGCCACCATTAACCACCTGGGAGCTGCAGTGGGTACTCCTACCAGATCTCAAGCTGAGGGTTCTTATCCTCTAGAAACTGATGGTCTCCCAGAAGGGTGACAGCTCCCACCCAAGTCCTTCAAACCAAGTAGATGACTGCACAAAATGTAGACAGCTTTCCTCCCAAATTCAATGAAAAAAGATATTGATTCTCATGCTTTAATCTTTATTCTTTTGTTCTTTATTTTCCTATCTATCTTCTTTCTTTTGCTAGTTTAAGGCTACTTTTAAACACTCTGATTAACTTCCTGTCTTTCCTACCTTCCTTATTTGTGCCACCTTATCACTGATTCTTAAGTGCCATCATCTGGCCCCTCCCACGCCAGTATCCTTCATCGAATAAATTAGTAAGCATGTGGGTAAATCAGGAACCCAATTCCATTGCATCATACTGTATGGTCATTTCCAGCCTCAGCCTCAGAAAACAGTCACCACAGAACTCTTCCAGATGCAGGTGCCCCTTCAGGAAGACAGTGTTTTTTTTGTTTTTGTTTTTGTTTTATAACTTACATCCAAATTAGTTAGCATATAGTGCAACAATGATTTCAGGAGTAGATTCCTTAGTGCCTCTTACCCATTTAGCCCATCCCCCCTCCCACAACCCTTCCAGTAACCCTCAGTTTGTTCTCCATATTTATGAGTCTCTTCTCTTTTGTCCCCCTCCCTGCTTTTATATTCTTTTTGTTTCCCTTCCCTTATGTTCATCTGTTTTGGCTCTTTAAGTCCTCATATGAGTGAAGGCATATGATTTTTGTCTTTCTCTAATTTCACTTAGCATAATACCTCCAATTCCATCCATCTAGTTGCAAATGGCAAGGTTTCATTCTTTTTGATTGCTGAGTAATACTCCATTGTATATATATATACCACAACTTCTTTATCCACTCATCCATCCATGGACATTTGGGCTCTTTCTATACTTTGGCTATTGTTGATAGTGCTGCTATAAACATGGGGGTGCATGTGTCCCTTCAAAACAGCACACCTGTATCCCATGGATAAATGCCTGGCAGTGCAATTGCTGGGTCGTAGGGTAGTTCTATTTTTAGTTTTTTGAGGAACCTCCATACTGTTTTCCAGAGTGGCTGCACCAGCTTGCATTCCCACCAACAATGCAAAAGAGATCCTCTTTCTCTGCATCCTCACCAACATCTATTGTTGCCTGAGTTGTTAATGTTAGCCATTCTGAGAGGTGTGAGGTGGTATCTCATTGTGGTTTGATTTGTATTTCCCTGATGATGAGTGATGTTGAGCATTTTTTCATGTGTCAGTTGGCCATCTGGCTGTCTTCTTTGGAGAAGTGTCTATTCATGTCTTTTGCCCATTTCTTCACTGAATTATTTGTTTTTGGGTGTTGTGTTCGATAAGTTCTTTATAGATTTTGGATACTAACCCTTTATCTGATACGTCGTTTGTAAAATCTTCTCCCATTCTGTTGCTTGCCTTTTAGTTTTGCTGATTGTTTCCTTCACTGTGTAGAAGCTTTTTATTTTGATGAGGTCCCAATAGTTCATTTTTGCTTTTGTTCCCTTGCCTCTGGAGACGTGTTGAGTAAGAAGTTGCTGCGGCTAAGACCAAAGAGGTTTTTGCTCGCTTTCTCCTCAAGGATTTTGGTGGCTTCCTGTCTTACATTTAGGTCTTTCATCCATTTTGAGTTTATTTTTGTGTATGGTGTAAGAAAGTTGTACAGGTTCATTATTCTGCATGTCGCTGTCCAGTTTTCCCAGCACCACTTGCTGAAGAGACTGTCTTTATTCCATTGGATATTCTTTCCTGCTTTGTCAGAGATTAGTTGGCCATGTTTGTGGGTCCATTTCTGGGTTCTCTATTCTCTTCCATTGATCTGAGTGTCTGTTCTTGTGCCAGTACCATACTGTCCTGATGATTACAGCCTTGTCGTACAGCTTGAAGTCCGGGATCGTGATGCCTCCTGCTTAGGTTTTCTTTTTCAAGATTGCTTTGGCTATTCAGGGTCTTTTCTGGTTCCATAAAAATTCTAGGATTATTTGTTCTGGCTCTGTGAAGAGTGCTGGTGTTATTTTGATAGAGATTGCACTGAATACGTAGATTGCTTTGGGTAGTATTGACATTTTAACAATATTTTTTCTTCCTATCCAGGAGCATGGAATCTTTTTCCATTTTTTTGTGTCTTCTTCAATTTCTTTCATAAGCTTTCTATAGTTTTCAGTATATAGATTTTTCACCTCTTTGGTTATATTTATTTCTAGGTGTCTTATGGTTTTTGGTGCAACTGTAAATGGGATCGATTCCTTGATTTCTCTTTCTGTTGCTTCATTGTTGGAATGCAACTGATTTCTGTGCGTTGATTTTATATCCTGCAACTTTGCTGAATTCATGAATCAATTCTAGCAGTTTTTTGGTGGAATATTTTGAGTTTTCCATACAGAGTATCATGTCATCTGTGAAGAGTGAAAGTTTGACCTTCTCCTGGTGGATTTGGATTCCTTTTATTTCTTTGTGTTGTCTGATTGCAGAGGCTAAGACTTCCAATACTATGTTGAATAACAGTGGTGAGAGTGGACATCCCTGTCTTGTTCCTGACCTTAGGGGGAAAGCTCTCAGTTTTTCCCCATTGAGGATGATATTAGCGTTGGGTGTTTCATGTGTGGCTTTTATGATCTCGAGGTATGATCCTTCTATCACTACTTTCTTGAGTGTTTTTATCAAGAAAACATGCTGTATTTTGTCAAATGCTTTCTCTGCATCTATTGAGAGGATCATATGGTTCTTGTCCTTTCTTTTGTTGATGTGATGAATCATGTTAATTGTTTTGTGGATATTGAACCAGCCCTGCATCCCAGGAACAAATCCCACTTGGTCGTGGTAAATAATTTTTTTAATGTATTGTTGGATCCGTTTGGCTAATATCTTGTTGAAGATTGTTGCATCCATGTTCATCAGGGAAGTTGGTCTATAGTTCTCCTTTTTAGTGGGGTCTCTGTCTGGTTTTGGAATCAAGGTAATGCTGGCTTCATAGAAAGAGTTTGGAAGTTTTCCTTCCATTTCTATTTTTTGGAACAGTTTCAAGAGAATAGGTGTTAAGTCTTCCTTAAATGTTTGGTAGAATTCCCCTGGAAAGCCATCTGGCCCTGGACTCTTGGTTTTTGGGAGATTTTTGATTACTAATTCGATTTCCTTACTGGTTATGGGTCTGTTTAAATTTTCTATTTCTTCCTGTTTCAGTTTTGGTAGTGTATGTTTCTAGGAATTTGTTAATTTCTTCCAGATTGCCCATTTTATTGGCATATAATTGCTCATACTATTCTCTTATTATTTTTATTTCTGCTGTGTTTGTTGTGATCTCTCCTCTTTCATTCTTGACTTTATTTATTTGGGTCCTTTCTTTTTCTTTTTGATCAAACTGGCTAGTGGCTTATCAATTTTGTTAGTTCTTTCAAAGAACCAGCTTCTGGTTTCATTGATCTGTTCTACTGTTTTTGTGGTTTTTTTTTTTTTTTTGGTTTCAATAGCACTAATTTCTGCTCTAATATTTATTATTTCCTGTCTTCTGCTGGTTTGGGTTTTATTTGCTGTTCTTTTTCCAGCTCTTTAAGGCGTAAGGTTAGGTTGTGTAATTGAGATCTTTCTTCCTTCTTTAGAAAGGCCTGGATTGCTATATACTTTCCTCTTAGGACTGCCTTTGCTGCGTCCTAGAGGTTTTGGGTTGTGGTATTATCATTTTCATTGACTTCCATATACTTTTTAATTTCCTCTTTAACTGCTTGGTTAGCCCATTCATTCTTTAGTAGGATGTTCTTCAGTCTCTAAGTATTTGTTACCTTTCCAAATTTTTTCTTGTGGTTGATTTCGAGTTTCATAGTGTTGTGGTCTGAGAATATGCACAGTATGATCTCGATCTTTTTGTACTTGCTGAAGGCTGATTTGTGTCCCAGTATATGGTCTATTCTGGAGAACGTTCCATGTGCAATGGAGAAGAATGTATTTTCTGCTGCTTTAGGATGAAATGTTCTGAATATATCTGTTAAGTCCATCTGGTCCAGTGTGTCATTCAAAGCCATGTTTCCTTGTTGATTTTTTGATTAGATGATCTGTCCATTGTTGTGAGTGGGGTGTTGAAGTCTCCTACTATTATGGTATTACTAATGAAGAGTTTCTTTGTTTGTGATTAATTTATTTATATATTTGGGTGCTTTCACATTTGGTGCATCAATGTTTACAATTGTTAGGTCTTCTTGGTGGATAGACCCCTTGATTATGATATAATGCCCTTCTGCATCTCCTGATACAGTCTTTATTTTAAAGTCTAGATTGACTGATATAAGTATGGCTACTCTGGCTTACTTTTGTTGACCATTAGCATGATAGATGGTTCTCCATCCCCTTACTTTCTATCTGAAGGTGTCTTTAGGTCTAAAGTGAGTTTCTTGTAAACAGCATATAGATGGGTCTTGTTTTCTTATCCATTCTGTTACCCTGTGTCTTTTAATCGGAGCATTGATTCCATTGACGTTTAGAATGAATACTGAAAGATATGAATTTATTGCCATTATGATGCTTGTAGAGTTGGAATTTCTGGTGGTGTTCTCTGGTCCTTTCTAATCTTTGTTTCTTTTGGTATGTATGTATGTATGTATGTATTTATATTTTCATCTTTTCTCCCCTCAGAGAGTCCCCCTTAAAATTTCTCGCAGGGCTAGTTTAGTGGTCACAAACTCCTTTAATTTTTGTTTGTCTGGGAAACTTTTTATCTCTCCTTCCATTTTGAATGACAGCCCCTCTGCGGAGGGTCTCACTGAGCAATGGCTGAATGCTGGCCGCACCCAGGAAAGTTCACAGGGCCCTGCTGCTGCTGGTGTCCCAAGACTGTGGCCAGGTGCCAGCCCGCCCCAGAAAAAGTTCGCGAGATACTGTAGCAACAGTGTTTCAGGGATTATGGAAGATCACAACACACATCTGGCACCAGGCTTCACCCTTAACAACCTTGTTCCAGCACCAGTGAATGTGGCCATTTTCTGGGGTCTGCTGGGACCAGGTGGCTTCAACAGTCTCTACCAAATGTACTTCCACCAGTGGAACCACTTTTCCCCATGTGTCCCGAGAACCTCCAGGACCCCACTCTGCTCCTGGGGATTCGCCCTTCCCACCAGAGCACCACCAGGTATCGAGCTGAGCTGCGGAGTTTCAGACTCTGTGCTCCCCCTGTTTATAGTCTTAATGGAATTTAAACCCTCTCCTTTCTCCTTTCTTCTTTCTCCTTTTTTAGTTTAGTCCCTGTGGCTGTTTCCATTTTTCCACTTTCTCTCCAGCTGCTTTTGGGGAGGGGTGCTTTTCCCGTATCCTCCCTCCCCACCCCGCCGTCTCTGTCCTCTCTCTACCAGCAAAAGCAGCTCCCTACCTGCTGTGGCTTCTCACTCCCCAAGTTCTCCTCTCCGTGCTGCTAACCTGCTGAATTCTGTGGTTCAGTTTGTGCAGATTGTTGTGTTAATCCTCAAATCAGTTTTCAAGGTGTGCAGGATGGTTTAGTGTTGGTCTCACTGTATTTCATGGATGCGAGACACACAAAAAACTTCCATGCTGTTCCTCCATCTTGGCTCCTCCGCCTCAGGTAGACATTTTTTAACTGGTGAAGGAGTATCCTCTGGTCTTTAGAGGAAGGTATGACAAGGATGGTTGAGCAGGTTGCACATAATAGATCCATTCCAGCTTACCTATTTCTCTAAGACTTTGGACTCTCTTTTTTCAGAAGGATGTCAAGGAAGTAACAGCCAAACTGCTACCACCCCTGGGCCCCAAAAGATGAGTGCACTGAGCTCCCGCCAGAGAACATAATAAAAGAAAGAGCCACTCTGAGAGAAGCAGTGAGCTCAACTGAAGTTGAGGGACACAGAAAGCTGGAGGCCTTTCAGCTCTAGACAGGGAGAGAACCAAAGGAAAAACTACCTCTATGTTGTTCCCCTCCCCTCCCTCCACTTTCCTCCCAGAGGTTCAGTTAGTCAAACCCAACCAGGGAAAGAAGGCATGGAACCCTGTTGATACAGTCCATACAGGTTAGCTTTCTGCAAAGAGAAGTGTGGGAAAAGAGGGAAAGAATAGATAAGGAAGCATAGAGAGATTTTTTTAGTTTCCTCTCAGCTGAAAAAAGTAGAGATTCATAAGTTTGGTGTTTTTGTAGAAATAAAAAAACTACATTTCTTCCAACTTGGCAGGAATGTGTAGATATAAAAATGAGCTGCACTAAAAAGAGAACGAAGCTAAAGAAAACCCATATACAAAGAAGTACACACCAAAATCCTTGTCAAGAGGTCGAATACATTAACCTGGATAAGAACATGGTAAAGTCAGATTCTCAGAACACGGCAGTCTGGTTTTCACTTAGTACCTGTCAACTATAAATGTTGTTCTCCCCATGTTTGCATGGGTCCCTGACTTACTTCAGGCAGGGCTCTGCTTGAATTAATTTCCTCACCTCAGAGACCGTTCAAGACCAAATTATTCTAAAGTTGTGACTTTTCAGGTCATTTTCTTTCTTTTCATTAAAAAAAACTATTCTCTAACTAAAGTTATATTAATGTTTATTTTGCTTACTTTCTTGTTTGTATATTTCACTACCGTATAAGCTTTTAAGCTTTAGGAGGGCATGGTATTGTTCTCTCAATTATATATCTTTGATGCCTAGGACAGTGCCTGAAACAAAGTAAATCCATCATTTCCCTCCCCAAACAAATACATATGGAATTGCCAGAAGCCATTCTTGTCTTCATGCATGCAACTCAAAATATTGAAAATGAAGTTTACATTGTAGTTATTTCCAAATCTTTGCTTGATAAGTACTAAGAAATATCAGACTTGCTGCCATAATTTAAAGCTTTGTTTGATTGTGTTTGTTTTTGCTTGTTTTTGTTTTGTTGTTGTTTTGTTTTGTTTTAATTTTTGGGCAATGTGTTTTTGCTGGAATATGAAGTCTGTGACTTGCTGCCATAATTTAAAGCTTTGTTTGATTGTGTTTGTTTTTGCTTGTTTTTGTTTTGTTGTTGTTTTGTTTTGTTTTTAATTTTTGGGCAATGTGTTTTTGCTGGAATATGAAGTCTGTGACTTTCCTGTGCTGCAAACACGTAAGAGCTGTTGAACGTTGACAAGCAACTGTGTATGTCTCCCATGCTTTGTATCATTCTTGAGTGATGACTTGGTCAGTGGACAATAAACAGTATTATCAAGGAAAAAAAAATCTCAGAATCACAATTCTCCTTACCACATCTTAAGCCAGGTGCATTTCAAAGGCAGCCAATTTCTAGGTATTATTTTCTGCCCACTGTGCTGTCTGTTCAAAAGCTCAGAGTAGCACATAATCAAAATTTGGAGACTTCATAAACTTGATCAATTCTTTGAAAGACACAAATAGCTAAAGTTTAGTAAGAAAGAAATACTTAACTGACTAGTTCTATATCTATTAAAGAAATTGAATTTGTTCTTAAAAATCTTCCCACAAAAAAACCCCTCTAGGCCCAGAGGTTTTCATTGGTGAATTCTACAAAGCTTAAAGGAAGAGATAGTACCAATTCTGCACCATCTCTTCCAGAATAAAGAGAGGAGAAAATACTTCCTAACTCATCTTAAAAGGCTAAAACGCCCTAATATCAAAACCAGACAAAGCTATTACAGGAAAGAAAACCACAAACATAAATAGAGACACAAAATCTTCAAGGAAATATTAACAAATCAAGTGTTTTACTTATATTTGTACCTCCAGTATCTATGATAGTGCCTGGTACCTAGTAGGTCTTTGGAAAATTTTCACTTAATGACACTGAACAAAATTTTTGAGTGAAATGTTTAGGACAAAGAAGTGTTGACACTGCTTTGGGAGTTAAAAATAAGTTAACAACAAAAAAAACCTTTGGCTTGAGAGTCATTCTCTCTTTTAAACATTTGAAATGACACACCTCCTTATAATAGATGACCTCTTTATTCATCTCACTTTATGTTGTCTTGGATGGGGCAAGATCACTGGCATTTACTGAGGACTTTCCTATGGCCAGTGTTGTGCTGGTGACTTAACACCGTCCTCTTATTTTAATCCTCATAATGGTTAATAACCCCAGCGAGGAAATGGGGGCTTAGTAAATTTTCCAACAAGTCAGGACTAGTAAGTGGCTGAGTAAGGAAAGGAATCGGGCCTAAAGGCATATAAATATCGAAAGCATTTTATCAAATAGTGTGCTTCTCATAGGAAAGCTCTCCTAACTGGGGTGTGAAAACTGGAATAGCTGTGGGTGAGGACCGAGGATCCTTGGATTCCAAATCTCCAAGGGTTTAGGAAACAGTCCTGGGCTGGTCCCGATTTGCGTTGTGCTCTGCTGCCCCCTGCTGGTCGTCTATGGGAAGGCAAAAAGTAGCTTCACACTGTCGTTGCTCAGCTCACTCTGCCAGCTCAGGCCAGCAGGGTGACTACAGCGTCCCCTGCAGTTCTTCTGAAGGAGTTTGTTTTAGACCCTTGGCTTGTCCGTTTCTTCAGGTATTTCAGAAAAGTTCTGAGTAAAGGACCTCTGCCTCAGAGTCTCAAGTTCCAGCCCACCAACAGGATGCAGGCAGGGAGGCCTCTCCCCTGGGTCCTTGAAACCTCTGATATAAGGGAGATGGACGAGGCGCCTGGGTGGCTCAGTCGGCTGAGAGCCCCACTGTTAATTTCCGCTCGGGTCATGATCTCACTGTTAGTGGATTCGAGCCCCACATCTGGCTTTGTGCTGACAGCAGGCAGAGATTGCTTGGAATTCTCTCTCTCCTCTCTCTCTCTCTCTGCCCCTCCCTTGTTCACAGTGGGCTCGCGCTCTCTCTCTCTCTCTCTCTCCCCCCCCCCCCCCCAAATAAATAAACTTTAAAAACAATAAAGGAAGTGAATGGTTCAATGGGGGGCGCAGCTGTGCCTGACTGTCTCCCGTGGGCATTTTTCAAATGAGACTTTTTAACTTTTTTTCCTTCTTCTCCTTCACCAAACCTACCCCCCCCCCCCCCCCCCCGGTCTTACCACCCCCAGCCACCCCAGTCCCCTGCAAAATGCTTGTTCCCTGCAGTCCACCCATTTGGAACACACTGAGAGCCTGAAATCATCCCAAGGATTTGGGGCCTTCTTACTGGCTAAAACTAGGACTCCACTGGCTAAAACTGTGCCCATGGACTTACTCAAGAGAAAGCCCCCTCATCTGGGGTGTGTGTACCACTAGAGAATCTACAAGCAGCTGACCTGGTTATACCAGGGCCTCAGCTAGGTGTGTCGTCAAAGTCAGCAGGGTTCTCAGACTTAGACTCCATATTGTTCAAGGAACAGTTAGGGAAATGGTTAATGAACACTATCCATTAACGACTTTAGAACACTGCCCATTGTCTTTCCACCCGGAATCTGGGGAATATATATATTCACACATATGCCAAGAATGTAAAATTTCTGGTAAAAGACCAAATATCAAACAATATTTATCTGAGGGTGATGAGAATATTTTTCTATAGGGAATATTTATTACTGGTGTAATATTTTTTAACTAAAAAAAGTTCCCTAAGCAGAGACCTACATTCCTGGGACTTTTTTGCTGTGGGTAGGATGGACGTGGGTGTCCCAGGCAGGAGATGGGAGGGCAGAAAAGGGCAGCTGTGTTTCAGTAACGCAACTCACATCAGCAGTCTGGAGACAGGGGCAGAGCTCTTTGGCCTCCCTAATGCCATCGCTAGCTTGGCTGGCCTGGCATGCTGCTGGCTCTGGAGTCTAGAGATCTGGCAATGTCCTCATGTCCCTACCTGTTCTCATTCCGGCCTCCCCCACGATCTCCTGCCACTACCTCTGTCCCTAGTCCTCCTCCCTCGTCGTAATTGCCCCGCCCTCACTCCAGCCTCTTTTTCCATTGCCATGAGAAATTATCTCAAGTAAGTGGCTAGAAACAGACATTACAGGTGTCGCCCACTTTTCAAAAGTCTGCGTTATGCCACTTCACTTTTATTTTTTTTTTTTAAATTTTTTTTCAACGTTTTTTATTTATTTTTGGGACAGAGAGAGACAGAGCATGAATGGGGGAGGGGCAGAGAGAAAGGGAGACACAGAATCGGAAACAGGCTCCAGGCTCCGAGCCATCAGCCCAGAGCCTGACGCGGGGCTCGAACTCACGGACCGTGAGATCGTGACCTGGCTGAAGTCGGACGCTTAACCGACTGCGCCACCCAGGCGCCCCACCACTTCACTTTTATGAAAGACCAGTGTTAGTATCTGTTTTTGAAAGCCAAGGGAAATCCAAAGGGATTTTTGCTTCTATGAAAAACAAAAAAAAAGTGAAAAATGAAAATAGCCTTCAGGGTGTATTTGGCAGCCAGCCTGAATGGAGGCAGTGTGCACAGCGGGGAGAGTGGCGCCACCCAGCGCCTTGCCTCAGAACTACACTTGGAATCTCCATGTCAAGCCGCCATAGCTTTGAACTGTGTCTGTGAGCATCTGTGCTTTATCTCCATTGATTCTGTGCGTTTCTTGGCAAGACGTTTCCTGATGTATCCGAAAATCCTATGAGAGGTTATTTTTCGGGTCTGGGAGAGCTCAAAACTGCTTTCATAAAAATTAATGGTAATTGCTTCTTTGCTTTATGCCATAGAAAGGTTTTCATAGGAACTCTCTACTTTCAGATAGTGGGGAAAACCTGTGTCTGTTCAAGTATTAAGGGAGGGAAGGCGGGGGGGGGGGGGGGGGACAAGGACTTTTTTTTTTTTTTACCACTGGAGAGGCTTGTGTATATCAACATTTTAAAAAGTTTATTTATTTTGAGAGAGAGAGTGCACAAGCAGGGGAGGGGCAGAGAGAGAGGGAGAGAAACAGAATCCCAAGCAGGCTCCACACTGTCAGCACAGAGCCCCACTCAAGGCTGGATCTCACCAACCATGTGATCATGACCTGTGCAGAAACCAAGAGTCCTACACTTCACTGACTGAGCCACCCAGGTGCCCTTGGATGTCAACATTTAAGACTTATTAACCTGTACAATTTAACTTGAGCTGAGAGGAGCTAAAATCTAGGCTCTCCCCATTAGCAACTGAAACACCACCTAAGTGAAATCAAATTCAACTTCTCCCCACTCCCAGCGGACACTTCTCTGCTCCCCTTTTTGAAAACAGGGACATCATCCTAGAAACTTAAGCATAAAATCTGGGAGTTCCCCTATTTTTAAGTTTATTTATTTATTTTGAGAGAGAGAGAGAGAGAGAGAGAGAGAGCAAGACAGCAAGCAAGTGGGGAAGGGACAAAGAGAGAGGGAGACAGAGAATCCCAAGCAGGCTCCCTGCTGCTAGCACAGAGTCTGACATGGGGCTTGACCGCATGAAACCACAAGATCACGACCTGAGCTGAAACCAAGAGTCTGACGCTTAACAAGTGAGCCACGCAGGCACCCCCTGGGAGTTACTTTTGACTCTTCTTCCCCTCTAAACAAGTGTCCAGTCCTGAAGATTCTATCTCTGGGTCTACCTTCTCTCCTTCCCCCTGTGGCTTCCCTGCTCTGTCTGTTGCCTCTGCTCATCCCACAGCACTAGGCTCCTAAGCTGTTTTGACCCCCTAGTCTTCCCTTGGCTCATCCATCTGGCTCAGAGATACCTTTTTCATCAATCTGAGGGCTAGTTTTGGCTCTTCCTGATAAAAGCATTCACAAGTAATCCAGTATTGACCAAATAAAATCTGAATTCCAGAGGTGGGTATGTAAGGCCCCCCACAATCTCATCCCAGGCTTATCACCTGCTCCTCCCCTCCTGGTAACCTAGCCAAAATTTGCCATCAGCCAAATTTGCCTCTTGTTTTCTTGGGGCTAGAGAGCTGTGTGAGACACGGTGCCTGTTCTCCAGCCACTCCAGATCTTGTTCAAGAGGCAGCCTGCAGTGTAGTAAGTGCGCAAGAGAGCCATGCCCAAAGCTCTGTAGGAGTCCAGGCTAGAGAGCATCAGCAAATGGGAGTCAGCCAGCCCACTTGGGCTGCGGATGGCCAGTGGGGGATGGGTGGACATGTAGCCACGCAGATGTGCAGAACTGGCAGGTGCTACTACAAGTAGTCTAGGCTGGCTGGAGCTTAGTTTGCCTGAGAGAAAGCAGTTGAAGGAGATGCTGGGGGCATAAGAACAACAGCACCAATGCTACCATCATCCTAGGGGCTCTGTATTCTGCTCAACACTTTCCGCAGGCTGTCCTATTTACTTTTTTGCAAAACCCTGAATGTTGGTATAGTTTGTTTTGTTATAATATGGGTTACTGTAACACCAATTAACCCACGCATGATTGGAAAAATAGGGAAATGATTTCAGTATAATGAAGATGGGTTGGTTGAAACATGATTTCCATGCCGGGAAAAGGGAATTGGAAGAGTAGGAGTAAAATTAGAATTTTCAGCAGGAGATGAGAAAGCCTTCAGCTCAACTATCGCTTAGGCTGGGTCCCCTACTATTCTATTTTAAGAAAATTAAAACTGAGAGCCTGCCCCTGGGCTCCCTCTCCAGAGAGCCCAGCTTGCACAGGCTCCTGGCTCATGACAGGTACATGTCCCTCTCGGTCTACATCCTGAGTTCCTCTGGCTCAGAGCTCCACTTTTGTCTCCATTTTCTTCGCTCTTATAGGATAGTATCTCCGCTCTGTAATTTTATGTTTTAAAAACATCCCCGGAAGCAGCCTTCACGTGTACTGAATGACCTGCCTTGAGCGTCTGACTTACCTCCTGAGATTCCAATTATTTGTTTTTGTTCGTTCTCTGGTTGCCATGCTTCACAGCTTTGGAGAGACCTGCCCAATTTTAAATTTCCCTTCAGTCCTTTTATCTTTAGTGTGTGACTTTGGTAGAACATGAGGTTTCTCAGGATCATCTATGTAGTGTCACAGGAGAGATGAACTATTGTATTTCCATTTTGTGGAAGAGCAAATAGAAGCTTAGATGCATGTAACTGGCTCTTGTTTGCATAGCTGGTAAATGGTACATCTGCATTTTCCAGCTCGAGCTACATTGTTTTGTGGATGCAGATTATACAGGGTCTTGTATGCCATGAGGGCTGTTTTTTAAATATCTGTTATCTGTCCGCAACAAATCTAGCCTCTTCTACATGATCTGTGGTGCTGGGCCCGGGACTTTGCAAATTGCATTTCCTGGACTCCTTTGCCAGCTGCTTTTCTGTTAGGTTTTGCCATTGGGAGGCACTAGAAAGAGGCTGGAGAGGTGGGAGAAGGAGAAAGTGGATTTCCTCCCTGTTTCCTTATGCGGGTCCATGTTTCTGTAGTTGGCTCCACTTTCAATGCCCCTTGGTTGCCGGCAGCAGCTGGCTGGCAACTCTGCTGGCAATCAGGGAACCAGCCACCCCAGGATCCTTCACCAGATGCGCCTGACAATCCCTTGATAATCCAAACCTCTGCTGGACCCTTCTCCCTCAGTGATCTGAGTGCCAGCTTTCCAGAGCTTCCTTCAAGAAGCCTGAATTCCCAGCTCTTTAGTTCTGGAAATACCATCTTTTTCCTTCAGGTTTCTCCTTCCTGGCAGTAAGGTTTGCTTCCCGCAGTTCTTATTCTCTAGAGGTGGCCACGTTCCCTTTTTGCTCCTGAAGGCTTCCCACACTTACGTTACCAATCCCCAGCATCAAATGCCCTCTCTTTAAAATATTTAATGTGTCCTCTGTGTCCCTGAGCAGATACCGACTGTTACCCGTGCTTATGAATATTTCTCTGTTGGGAAAGGTAAGTCTTCGAAGGCCTTTAGGCAGGAAACTTACTCCTTGGTGCAGATTGGACTTTATTTCATTGGTTGGTAATATTTAACTCTGTTGACAACTTCTCCTTCCTTTAAACATTATACCCTCTTGTCTTTGGTAATGTTATACGTTCATGGATGCCTCCCACCTTTGTAGCCACTCTTTCTCAGCCTTTTATGAAGACTTCTTCCTTTATCCTGATGTTTGCTAAGGCCTTGATAGTGGCCATTTTATTTCTTCAATCTACACATTTTCCCCGGAATAGCTTATCCATCTGCCACAGCTTCAGTTAGTATCTATCTTCTGATAACTTACACATTCCTATCTTCAGCCTAGACATTGCTCTTGGGTTCCAGACCCATTTATTCAACTGCTCTCTGGAATGTCTAGTTGGATGTCCCTCCAGTTAGCGATAGATAGCCTGTATTATGATGGTGGGGTTCTGGTTTCAATCTAGAGCATGGCTAGAAAGCCCTCCTGCATCCCCCAAACCCAACTAAATTGATCATTATCTGTTTCTCCTACTAGCCCTTCTCTCCCCCGTGTTCCTAGCGTGAGTGGCCAATTTGAGTTTGTCCAGTTATCCAAATCAAAAACCTGGGTGTCTATTTCTATTCTGGTGCCTGCTTCTCTTTCATGTCCCATATACAAATAAGTCCTGTAGATTAAATCTCTTTCCTCAATTCACTTACTTCTATCATCTTGGTCTCTACTCTTGTGTGTCCTACCTACCATAACTTCCAACAACCTTCTTACAGACATCTTAGCTTCCAATTATGCTATTTTAAAATCCAATTTCCACACAGCAGTTAGAATAATTTTCCCCCACATAAAAAAATCTAAGTAGAGTCTTTCTTCTAATTAAAATTCTCAAGTTTCAATCCTACCTTTATTTTTTATGTTTTTTAAGTTTATTTATTTATTGAGAGAGAGAGAGAGAGCACAGGGTAGGGGCAGAAAAAGAGGGAGAGAATGCATCCCAAGCAGGCTTCTTGTTGTCAGCACAGAGCCAGACGTCGGGCTGAAAACCCATGAACCCACAAACTCTGAGGTCATGACCTGAGGCAAAATCAAAAGTTGGACACTCAACTTACTGAGCCACCCAGCCCCCTTCCCACCCCTACCATTCCACCTTTAGAATAAAGTACAAACTGCCTAAAGTAGCTTATCATACCCTTTACAATCTTGTAAAGATGGTAAAGTGGAATGCCTCCAGGTGAGGGCACTTCCTTGTTTTTGTCTGTGTTTTTTTAAAGCAAGAAAAGTTGCCATTGAAAAGCTTCCAGGTTTAATGTCTGAAGGTGTAAATGGAAGGCATCATTAGGAGCAGATATTGCTTTGGGAAGAGTCACTTGGGGGGTTGGGTAGTCTCTTTTACTAACATAAATGGTAAGTAATCTTGTGCCCATGGCCTTGAGGGAAGGCATAATAGGAGTTTTGAAACTTGGCCACGGCTGCCTCTCAGAAGGCACATGACTGGTCTCTAGGGTGGAGGTCAATAGGTGTCACTGAATGGCCTGGAAACAAAAGGACGGAAGTTGACCTCTTCCCCGTTGAATTCAAAGCTATTAGAAACTCTTTGATGAAAGGTGACTTTGAATGCTAGAGGGCTTTCTGTGGAAGGATATCCGGTTCCTGTCCAGTTTTAATACCTATCAGAAGAGGTCTGGAATTAGCAGGAGGATGGAATGACTCATCTCATGGATGTCAAGCCAGCGTCTATGCTCAACCATATCAGTGCTTATGCAGTGGGACCATGAACATTTGGGTCAAGAATAGCTGATATTTTTGAAGCCAATGGCATGGACTTCTTCTCTCCATAGAAGAGGCTACATAGTTTGTGAGGCCCAGTGCAAAATGGAAATGTAGGACCCCATGTTCAGAAATTATTAAGAATTCCAAGACAGCAGAGCATCAAATGGAGTGTGGGTGCTTCTGACCATGGGGCTCTGTGTCGCCTCAGTGACCTTTACCAGGCATCTACCTTGTGAAGTGTTTACATTGGACACCTTCTAACATGGAGTGGGGAGCAATTTGTCCTTATGAGAATTGATACCTGCTCCAAGTAGAGATTTGACCATGTCACCTGTGGTATCTCTGTCAGCATCACCATCTTAGGGTTTATGACCTATTGATACAACAGCTGATATAATATCTGATTTGATATTGCTTCAGACGAAGGGACCAAATTGCAGTGGGCACATGACCACAAGATTCATACTGTTGCCCTACCACTGAAAGCAGGTGTCCCAGTAGTACTGGAATGGGCTTTTGAAGGCTTAGCAAAAGCACTAGTCCTGGGAGAGCACCATTCACCAGTGGTGCATTGTCACTCAGGATGTGCTAAGCAAATCAATGACCAATATAGTTCTTTGTCCTCAATAGCTATGATAGGTGGATCCAGGAAGCAATAGACAGAAGGACGTTTGACCTCATCACTTCCAGTGACTTAGGTGGGGTGTCTATGCTTTCTGTCCTCATAACCTTGAGTTCTGTTATGTTAGGGATCCTGGTTCCCATGCGAATAGGATTGCCTCTCGCTAGGCATGCCTCCGCATAGTTTTCTGAGTTGGAAACTACCACCTGGCCACTTGGGGCTCCTCATGCATATAACCTATTCAGCAAATAAAGGAATTGCTTTATTGTTTGATATATTGGGCCCTGATGACTGTGAGGTGGTAGTATTGCTGCAATGCAATAATGGGCAATATGAAGGAGTATGTTTGGAACTCAGAGAACTCATTGAATTTGTTCAAGCCTTAAGATGAGGGGTTGATAATTTTTTCTTGAAGAGTCAGAGAGTAAATATTTTCAGCTTTAGAGGCAATATGATCTTTGTCATAACTACTCAATTCTGCTGTTGTAGCAGTCATAGTAATACATAAACAAATGAGACTGGCTGTATTCCAAAAAAAAAAAAAAAAAAAAAAAAGATAATTTACAAAAATAGGCAGCTGGCCCAAAGGCTACATTTTGCTGACTTCTGCTCTAGATTTAACATCAGGTAACCAAGAATTACAGAGCGTAGAGGAAGATGTCAAATGATACCATGAAGATGCATTCAATTCAGACTGTCTATCCCAAGGAACAATGGAAAAAGACTGAATTTCCCTGAAGTATGTGCTAGAAGCTTGTGTGGAATTCACATTTGGGGTATCCCCCCCCACCCCCAGCCTCGTCTCCAGGCGGGGTTAACAGGATGGGCCTTGGGGTCTAGCAGAGTGTGGGATGAGCTCTGCTCTGCCAGTTATTTGCAGCAGGATCACTTAAGTCACTTAATCCTTATTTTAAATTGGTGATAATTATGATAATGATCTAGATAGTAACTGGGAGATTAACTGATCTATGCAGGAAATCTCTGGCCCATAGTGGATTCTTAACGCATATCAGATCTTCTCCATCCCTTTAACCTTCAGTGGGTCTTCACTGAATATTCACCCTATGCTGCTAAAGTGGTCTGTATTGAAAAAGCTAAGTTTAGTTCTGAGACTTACCTGATGACAAAGGTGGAAGTTCACTCTCATACATACAATCTCAATGGGAGTGAAAAATGGACAGGAATAAGGCAGACAGTATTGTACTTATTAATGGGGATGGGCTGTGGGGGTTAATTTGCTAAACAGAAGGAATATCCTTTTCTAAAAAATTCTATGAGCAGAAATGACACAAAACATTTGTGTCATTTTCTTTGCCTCCTGGCTTTTGTCTTATCTTTTCCTCTGGACATGGGATGAATTGCTGTGTCCACAGGTAGGTATGCATTTAGGCCTCAGCCATAAGATTTCCTTCCTGTCAGATAGATGCATATCCCCCAGCAAGTGCCTGCGTTATCATAATGAAAAAGGACACTCAGCAAGTTCCCTATTTATAACATTATCTTTCCTAGACGTATCTTGACTGTGCATACATATCAACAGCCTTAAAATGGCCATACTCTTTAACTTGAGAACTCCAATTCTGGGAAATTATTCAAAGGAAATAATTAAGATGTGCTAAAAATGGATTAAAAAACATGCTATTTACAATTTGAAATGGAATGTTATGTAGCTATTACAAATGTGTTGTAGAAGAATAATGACATGGAGAAATATTCATAATGAGTTTATTTTTTTAATGTTTGTTTATTTTTGACAGAGAGAGAGAGAGAGAGAGAGAGAGAGAGAGACCGAGTGGGGGAAGGGCAGAGAAAGGGGGAGACACAGAATCTGAAGGAGGCTTTGGGCTCTGAGCTGTCAACACAGAGCCGCATGCAGGTCTTGAACCCATGAGCCTCGAGATCATGACCTGAGCTGAAGCTGGACGCTTAACTGAGCGACCGGGGCAGTCAGTTAATTTTCTGAGATAATTTTGTGGTCACTATATTGACCTAGAAGGAATTTACTGAAAAATTAAGCAAACAGGAATTTACTGAAAAATTAAGCATTTATTTGGACAATTAGAATTGCAGTTTGGGAGACACAGATTCAGGTAGAAATGTGAATTGTCTTCCGAGGAAGTCAAACAGGGAGCAGAGTTATAAAGAGCAGTTCTCATTTAGGTCCTCTACGCAAAACACGGATTGAGACTAGGTTAACTGGGGTTTACTGGGTTAAGAGGCAAATGAGGGATTGAAACTTGTCAAATAGGGTTGGCTCCATTTAAAAAACAAACAAACTGTAGTTGACCCACAATGTTACTTCAGTTTCAGGTGTACAACAGAAGAGTTGAAAGCTTATATATTACGCTATGCTCACCGCAAGTGTAGCTACCATCTGTGTTTTGCCTCCTTTAAAAAAAAGTGAACAATGGGAGTGATTCAGGTGTCCTGGTGACAAGGGAGTTGAGTCTAGGCTGAGGGCTTGCAGTTGGCAAAAGTTCAGAAACCGCTCCTGCCTTAGTGGCTTCCCAGCCCTACTTTAAAAGAGACTCTCTTAGCTAGGCTTGCACGTCCCATTTTGGAACATTTTGTTATTATTTAAAACTCAGCTTGGGGCACCTGTGGGGGCTCAGTCAGCTTCCGACTCTTGATTTCAGTTCAGGTGGTGATCTCAGGGTCTTGGGGTTGGGCTCTGGGCTGAGCATGGAGCCTGCTTCAGATTCTCTCTCCCTCTTCCTCTGCCTCTGCCTCGCCCCCTGCCCCTCTAAAATAAAAAACAAAACAAATGAACAAAAACTCGGCTTAAATATCACTGATTCCCAAATTCTTTGCTCAGACCCCTCTGCATTTAAAATATCTTGGACTAAAAAGACACAAATGCACACTCGTTTAGCGCTTACCACAGGCTAATAAGCACTATTTGAAGATTTTTGTGTGTATTGACTCATTTACTTTCCACCACAGCCTTGCTTTGGAGCACACAGATGACCTCACTAGTACAGACCAGGTAATTCAAGATTGATTGGTATAAGATGCCCCTCCTGGGAGAGGTTGAAAGTGTAATTAAGGTAGATATAAAATCTCAGTTTGGTGATGTGGGCTTAGCACAAGTGATTCCATTTGAGGCCTGTTCTCTTTCTGTCTTAAACCTCAGTAGAAGCCAAGGGATGAAGCAGCTTGCCAAGATCACACAGCTGCAAATGGTTGAATAAGAATGTTAGGAACGAAGCAGTCTGACTCTAGAACTCAGGCTGTAAACGTCCCCGCTCACCTGCCCTCTGCCTGCACGCGTCTCTTACCACAACGGGTTGCATTGCTGGTTTGCTTCTGTGCACTCTGTGCTGTCCTGCACCGTGAGCGTCTCAAGGACACCAGCAACTAAATCCAACACCTTCAGAGGTAAATGTTTATTGCATATATAAAATCACCAGTGAAACTTACCAAGCGTTGAACTAAATGTTTTATTGTGATAAAGGAGAAATGGAAGGAAGGGGAGGGGAAGAAGGAGAAAGGAAAAAGAAGGGGAAGAAACAGAGGAATAATAATGGAAAGAATAGAGAATGGATTTAGAGAGGAAAAATACCTGTGTCTAGACTCTGGGGCCATACAAATGATAGCCTACTCTCCGCTGTTTGGCAGAAATCCTAGTTTGGTGAGTTTCAAACTTTTTTTTTAATTTTATTTTTTAGTTTTTAAAATTTACACCCAAATTAGTTAGCATACAGTGAAACAATGATTTCAGGAGTAGATACATTCCTTAATGCCCCTTATCCATTTAGCCCATCCACCCTCCCACAACCCCTCCAGTAGCCCTCAGTTTGTTCTCCATATTTTTTAAAATGCGGCAGGCTTTTTTTTTTTTTTTTTAATCAAGTGAAATTTGTACCGAAGGCTAACATGTAAAACAGATGCAGCTGGGCATGGAAGCGAGCTTGTTGTATTCATTCACGGAATTCCTGGCTTCTTCCAGCCTGGCAGCAGCCCTGACACACCTCTGAAGAAACATTAGGATCTGAGAACGGTTTGAAAGCCACTGACTGAATTCACTTCTGGATGTCTGGATGGTGGTCACAAGTGTGCCTCTGTGAGTAGAGCCCTTATCTCCTACAGGATCAATGTTAATATTTCCAATCTGTTTCTGAGATACCATTTCATACCATACTAACTCCAAAATCAGTCATTAAAATAAGGGAAGGGAAAACGAAAGTTACATAATATGGAATTTACATAATAAATGTTCCCTTTGGAAGACTTTCTTCTATGTGGGTTTTATTGGCTGAAGAGGTTTTTGTTTTATTTTCAAATAATGATACAGTGATTTTCTACGTTACTCAGTGCTATTATGGTACATGTACTATTAATCCCCTTTATCAACTTCCCCCATTCCCCGACCCACCTCCCCTCTGACAACCACCAATTATTCTCTGTATTGAAGAATCTCTTTTTTTGGTTTGTCTCTTTTTTCCTTTGTTCATTTGTTTTGCTTCTTAACTTCCACATATGAGTGAAATGATATGAGTATCTTTCTCTGGCTGACTTATTTCACTTAGCATATACCCTCTAGATCCAGCCACGTTGCTGCAAATGACAAGATCTCATTCGTTGTCTATGTATATCACCTTTTTTAAAAAAAATTTTTAATGCTTATTTATTTTTGAGAGAGACAGAGCATGAGCAGGGGAGGGGCAGAGAGAGGGAGACCCAGAATCCAAAGCAGGCTCCAGGCTCTGAGCTGTCAGCACAGAGCCCGACACAGGGCTTGAGCCCACAAACTGTGAGATCATGACCTGAGCCAAAGTCAGATGCTTAACTGACTGAGCCATCCAGGTGCCCCACCACATCTTTATTCATCTGTCAATGGATACTTGGTCTGTGTCCATATCTTGGCTATTGTAAATAATACTGCAGTAAACATAAGGGTGCATATATCTTCCCAAATTACTGTTTTTGTTTTCTTTGGGCAGATATCTAAAAATGGAATTACTGATCGTAAGGTAATTCTATGTTTTAGTTTTTGAGAATCTCCGTACTGTTTTCCACAGTGGTTTCACCCATTTGCATTCCTATCAACAGTGCACAGGGTTCCTTTTTTTCCCACATTTTGGCCAACATTTGTTATTTCTTGTATGTTTGATTCTAGCCATTCTGACATGTGTAAGGTGGTATCTAATTGTGGTTTTGATTTGCATTTCCCTGATGATGGGTGATGTTGAGCATTTTTTCATGTGTCTGTTGGCCATCTATATGTCTTCTTTGGAAGAATGTCAAAAATGGCCTCTGCCCATTTTTAAATCACATTACCGTTATTCGTATTCTTATATATTTTGGTGTTGAGTTTAGAAGTTCTTTATGTATTTTGGATATCAGTCCCTTATTGGATATATCATTTGCAAATATCTTCTCCAATTCAGTAGGTTGCCTTTCTTGTTTTGTTGGTGGTGTTCTTTGCTGTGCAAAAGCTTTTTTATTTTGGTGTAGTCCCAATAGTTTATTTTTGCTTTTGTTTCTGGCTAAAGAGTTTTTTTTTTAACTTTCGACTTCAAAGAAGTTCTTTGCCTGATAAATATTCTTACAGCAAATATAGGCAGTTGCGCTGCTCCAAGAATTCTTAAACTGTTTTCAAAATTAGTATTATTTATTCTGAGATTTAATATATATATTTTTTCTTTTAGAGAGAGTGGGAGGGAGGGGCAGAGGGAGAGAGAGAGAATCATAAACAGGCTCAATACCCTATGCAGAGCCCAACGTGGGGCTTGATCTCACAATCCTAGGATCATACCTGAGCTGAAATCAAGAGTCAGACACTCAGTTGACTGAGCCACCTAGACATCCCATCATATAGCCTTTATTTTTTTTTTGTATTTTATTTTATTTTCACCACTTTTGGACTGTACATTTTAACCAGATTTATTAGGCAAGGCAAAGAAATATAAGGCATATAAACTAAAAAGCAAGAAGCAAACCTGTGTCTATTTGCAGATGGTGTGATCATGTATAAAGAAAATCCCAGGGTAAATCCACTAAAAAACCTAATAAAACACTTCTAAAAGATCATAAGACATAAATGCAATGTACAAAAATCATTTTGAGTTCTACACACCAGCTATGACGTTCTCAAAATGAATGTAAAGCAGTTCTATTTACAATAGCCTAAAAATTGAAATAGTTATAATTTTTTAATGTCTATTTATTTTTGAGAGACAGAGACAGAACACGAGCAGGGGAGGGGCAGAGAGAGAGAGAGAGAGATAGAGAGAGAGAGAGAGACAGAATCCGAAGAAGGCTCCAGGCTCCATGCTGTCAGCACGGAGCCTGATGTGGGGCTTGAACCCACGAACTACGAGATAATGACCTAAGCCCAAGTTGGATGCTTAACTGACTGAGCCACCCATGAGCCCCTAAAATAGTTACAAATTTAACAAAAGAAATGCAACACTTGTACACTGAAAATTACAAATCCTTATTGAAAGATAGGAAAGATCTATATTTGTAGAAAGTCAACCCATGTCCATGGGTTAGAAGGTTTAATATTGTTAAGATCACAGTATTTCCCAAATTAATCTTCAGATTCTAAATGATCCCTATTAAAATCCCAACTGGATTTTTTTAACATTTTAATTTATTTTAATTAATTAATTAATTAATTAATTTTTAATTTTTTAAAATTTAAGTCCACATAAGTTAACATACAGTGTAATAATAATTTTAGGATAGAATTTAGTGATTTATCACTTACATATAACACTATGTGCTCATCCCCACAAGTGTCCTCCTTATTGTCCCTCGCCCTTTTAGCTCTCACCCCCCACCCAGCACCCCACCAGCAACCCTCAGTTTATTCTCTGGATTTAAGTGTCTCTTATGTTTTGTCCCCCTCCTTGTTTTTGTATTATTTTTGCTTCTCTTCCCCTATATTCATCTGTTTTGTATCTTAAATTCAACATGTGAGTGAAATCATATATTTTTCTTTCTCTGACTGACTTATTTCTCTTAGGATAAGACACTCTAGTTGCATCCACATTGTTGCAAATGGCAAGATTTCATTCTTTTTGATTGCTGAGTAATATTCTATTGTATATATATATATACCACACTTTCTTTATCCACTCATCAGTTGATGGGCATTAAGGCTCTTTCCATACTTTGGCTATTGTCTATAGTGCCGCTCTAAACATTGGGGTGCATGTGCTCCTTTGAATCAGCAGTTTTGTATCCTTTGGGTAAATACCTAGTAGTATAATTGCTGGGTTGTAGGGTAGTTCTATTTTTTATTTTTTGAGGAATCTTCATACTGTTTTCTAGAGTGGCTGCACAAGTTTGCATTCCCACCAGCAGTGCAAAAGGGTTCCTCTTTCTCCACATCCTTGCCAACATCTGTTGTTACCTGAGTTGTTAATTTTAGCCATTCTGACAGCTGTGAGGTGGTATTTCATTTGGAGTTCACGGATGATGAGTGATGTTCAGCATTTTTTCATGTGTTTGTTAGCCATGTGGATGTCTTCCTTGGAAAAGTGTCTATCATGTCTTCACTGGATTATTTTTCAGGTGTTAAGTTTGGTAAGTTCTTTATAGATTTTGGATACTGACCTTTTATCTGATATGTGATTTGCAAATATCTTCTCCTATTCTGTTGGATGCCTTTTAGTTTTGCTGATTGTTTCCTTTGCCATTCACAAGCTTTTTATCTTGATGAGGTCCCCATAGTTCATTTTTGCTTTTATTTCCATTGCCTCCAGAGACATGTCAAGTAAGAAGTTGTTGTGGCTGAGATCAAAGGGGTTGTTGCCTTTTTCTCCTCTAGCATTTTAATGGCTTCCTGTCTTACATTTAGGTCTTTCATCCATTTTGAGTTTATTTTTGTGTATGGTGTAAGAAAGTGGTCCAGGTTCATTCTTCTGCATGTCACTGTCGAGTTTTGCTGAAAGACAAACTTGGATATTCTTTCTTGCTTTGTCAAAGATTAGTTGACCATACATTTCTGGGTCCATTTCTGGGTTCTCTATTCCATTCCATTGATCTGAGTATCTGTTTTTGTGCCAGTACCATACTGTCTTGATGATTACAGGTTTGTGACACAACTTGAAGTCCAGGATTGTGATGCCTCCAGGTTTGGTTTTCTTTTTCAGGATTGCTTTGGCTATTTGGGGTCTTTTGTGGTTCCATACAGATTTTAGGATTGTTTGTTCTAGCTCTGTGAAGAATGCTGGTGTTATTTTGATGGGGATTGCATTGAATATGTAGATTGCTTTCGGTAGTATAGACATTTTAACAATATTTGTTCTTCCAATCCAGGAGCATGGAATGCTTTTCCGTTTTGTTTGTTTGTTTGTTTGTTTGTTTGTTTGTTTTGTTTGTATCTTCTTCAATTTCTTTCATAAGCTTTCTGTAGTTTTCAGCGTATAGATTTTTCACCTCTTTGGTTAGGTTTATTCCTAGGTATTTTATGGGTTTTGGTGCAATTGTAAATGGGATCGATTCTTTGTTTCTCTTTCCGCTGCTTCATTATTGGTGTATAGAAATGCAATCAATTTCTGTGCATTGATTTTATATCTTTCAACTTTGCTGAATTCATGGATCAGTTCTAGCAGTTTTTTGGTGGAGTCTTTTGGGTTTTCCACGTAGAGTATCATTTCATCTGCGAAGAGTGAAAATTTGACTTTCTCCTTGCTGATTGGATGCCTTTTATTTCTTTGTGTTGTCTGATTGCTGAGGCTAGGACTTCAACACTATGTTGAATAACAGTGGTAAGAGTGGACATCCTTGTTGTGTTCCTGACCTTAGGGGGAAAGCTCTCAGTTTTTCCCCATTGAGGATGATATTAGTGGTAGGTCTTTCACATATGGCCTTTATGATCTTGAGGTATGATCCTTCTATCCCTACTTTCTTGAGGGTTTTTATAAAGACAGGATGCTGTATTTTGTCAAATGCTTTTTCTGCATCTATTGAGAGGATCATGTGGTTCTTATCCTTTCTTTTATTAACGTGATGTATCACATTGATTGATTTGCAGATATTGAACCAGCGCTGTGTCCCAGGAATAAATCCCACCTGATCGTGGTGAATAATTCTTTTAATGTATTGTTGGCTCTGGTTCGCTAGTATCTTGTTGAGAATTTTTGCATCCATGCTCATCAGGGAAATTGGTCTGTAGTTCTCCTTTTTAGTGGAGTCTTTGTCTGGTTTTGGAATCAAGGTAATGCTGGCTTCAGAAAATGAGTTTGGAAGTTTTCCTTCCATTTCTATTTTTTTTGGAACAGCTTCAAAAGAATAAGTGTTAACTCTTCTTTAAATGTTTGGTAGAATTCTCCTGGAAGGCCATCCGGTCCTAGACACTTGTTTGTTGGGTGATTTTTGATTACTGATTCAATTTTGTTACTGGTTATGGGTCTGTTGAAATTTTCTATTTCTTCCTATTTCAGTTTTGGTAGTTTATATGTTTCTAGGAATGTGTCCATTTCTTCCAGGTTGCCCAATTTGTTGGCATATAATTGGTCATAGTATTCTCTTAATATTGTTTGTATTTCTGTGGTGTAGGTTGTGATCTCTCCTCTTTCATTCTTGATTTTATTTATTTGGGTCCTTTCCTTTTTCTGTTTGATTATTCTGGCTGGGGGGTTATCAGTTTTGCTAATTCTTTCAAGGAACCAGCCCCTGATTTCATTGATCTGTTCTACTGTTCAGTTTTTTTGTTTTTGTTTTTTTTGTTTGAAATCATTGATTTCAGCTCCAATCTTTATTATTTCCTATCTTCTGCTGGTTTGGGGCTTTGCTATTCTGAAGGTTAGGTTGTGTATTTGAGATCTTTCTTACTTCTATAGGAAGGCCTGGATTGCTATATACTTCCCTCTTATGACCACCTCCTTTGTTGCATTCCAGAGGTTTTGGGCTGTCATGTTTTCATTTTCTTTGGCTTTCATGTACTTTTTAATTTCATCTTTAATTTCTTGGTTAACCCATTCATTCTTTAGTAGGATGTTCTTTAATCTCCAAGTATTCATGGTCTTTCCAAATTTTATTGTGGTTTATTTTCAGACCATAGTTTTGTGGTCTGAAAATATGCAATGTATGATCTCAGTCTTTTTGTACTTGTTAAGGGCTGATTTATGACCCAGTATGTTATCTATTCTGGAGAATGTCCATGTGCACTTGAGATGAATGTGTATTCTGCGGCTTTAGGATGAAATGTTTTGAATATATGTTAAGTCCATCCGGTCCAGTGTTTCATTCAAAGCCATTGTTTCCTTGTTGATTTTCTGCTTAGATGATCTGCCCATTGTTGTAAGTGGGGTGTTGAAGTCACTTACTATTATGGTATTATTTTCAATGAGTTTCTTTATGTTTGTGATTATTTGATTTATATATTTGGTTTCTTCCACATTGGGAGCAAAAATGTTTACAATTGTTAGATCTTCTTGGTGGATAGACCCCTCAATTATGATATAATGCCCTTATTCATCTCTTATTACAGTCTTTATTTTAAAATCTAGTTTGTCTGGTATAAATATGGCTACTCCAACTTTCTTTTGACAACCATTAGTATGATAGATTGTTCTCCATCCCCTTACTTTCAATATCAAGGCATCTCAAGGTCTAAAATGAGTCTCTTGTATGCAGCATATAGATGGCTCTTGTTTTCTCATCCATTCTCATACCCTATGTCTTTAGATTGGAGCATTTAGTCCATTGACATTTATAGTGAGTACTGAAAGATATGAATTTAGTGCCATTGTATTGTCTGTTGGTGTTTCTCATGATGTTCTCTGGTCCTTTCTAGTCTTTGTTACTTATGGTCTTTTTTTGTTTTGTTTTGTCTTTTCTCCACACAAAGTGTCCCCTTAAAATTTCTTGCAGGGCTGGTTTAGTGGTCACGAACTCCTTTAGTTAGTTTGTTGTTGTTGTTGTTTTGTCTAGGAAACTCTTTATCTCTCCAGCCTTGCTGGATAAAGTATTCTTGGCTGCATATTTTTCTGACTCAGCACATTGAATATATCTTGCCACTCCTTTCTGGCCTGCCAAGTTTCTCTGGATAGGTCTGCTGTGAACCTGATCTGTCTCCCCTTATAGGTTAAGGACTTTTTTCCCCCTTCCTGCTTTCATAATTCTTTCCTTGTCTATTTTGTGAATTTGTCTATGATATTGCTTGGTGATGGTCAGTTTTTGTTGAATCTAATGGGACTCCTCTGTGTTTCTTGGATTTTGATATCTGTGTCTTTCCCGATGTTAAGAAAGTTTTCCACTATAATTTGCTCACATAAACCTTCTGCCCCTTTTTTTCCTCTCTTCATCTTCTGGGACTCCTATAATTTGGATGTTATTCCTTTTTAATAAGTCACTGAGTTCTCTAAGTCTTGTATGGTGATCTTTTGCCTTAGTTTCCTTCTCTTTTCTGCTTTATCATTCTCCATAATTTTATCTTCTAAATTGCTGATTCACTGTTCTGCTTCACCCATCCTTGCTGTTGTAGCAGCCATTTGAGATTCATCTTAGTTATAGCATTTTTAATTTCATCCTGACTAGATCTATTTCTTTTCTCTACACAGAAAGGGATTCTATGCTTTTTTCATCATATGCTTTAGTTCGGATATATTGCTTAAGCCCCTGGCTGTCATTTCTTCCTGTCTTTCTTTTGGGGTGAATTCCATTGTTTTGTCATTTTGGAGGAAGAAAAAAATTAATAAAATTAAAATTAAAAAATTAAAAACAAAACAAAAACTCAAAGAAATCTAGATCCTAGGTGTGTTTTGGTCTGCTTGTTAAAAAAGCTTGACAGAATAGAGAAAAAAGGGAAAGAAGGAAAAAAAGGTAAGAATAAAATTTAAAAATTAAAAAAATTATATAATAAAGTAGAATAAAATAAAATAGAATAAAATTTTTTTAAATAAAAAATAAAGAAAAGATATGTAAAAATAAAAGTAAAAATTTCTCTTTCTGTATCCAAGAATGAGGAAGAAAATAAAAGAAAAAACTATTAAGCAAAAACAGAAGCAAGGAAAACAAACAAATGAACCAGCAAACAGAATGAAACCTGAATGAAGTTACATCTAGTTTCCCCTAGAACTGAAACTATGAAGCCTTCTATTGTCCATACACTAAGCAGGTTGAGTGAGATGTGCTTGGAAGGCACAGTTGGGCAGAGCTTGGTGTAACGGCGGCTCCATTCTTCACTAGGTAGCACTACTTAGCTTACTGTGGTGGATCAGTGTGGCATGCATGCACGTGTGCAGGAGTGATGGAAGTGGCTTCATCCAGTTCCCTAGTCTCTGGCACAGGAACTTTGCACTCTCACTGATCTGCGATCAAACACCTCTCCTTTGACTCAGGCCTCCGTCCACTCCCACCTCTACCCTGTCCATGTCCAAGCTGTCCACCTGCCAGGTGGCACCTCCCTCCACAGTTTTATCTCAGTTGGGTTGTGTTTCAAAACCCCACCCTTCAGAGACCCCTGTGGCTTGGACCCATGCTGACTCTCTGGAGGAGGGTCTCACTCACCAATGGCAAGGTGCCAGCTTGCCCCAGAAAACATTCATGTGATCATGCAGTGGCAGAGGTTCAGAGATTATGGCAAACCACAAGACACACACAGCCAGTACCAGGTTTTATAGCATTCTGGCATCTTTGTCCCAATACCAGCAAACGTGGCTGCTCTCTGGGGTCCGCTGGGACCTTTGCCTATGGGGAGACCATCTGGCCTCTACCCAGTGCACTCCAAGCAGGAGAACCACTTCTTCCCATGTGGCACATGGACTCCTCAGACCCCGCAGCCTGCTCCTGGGGATTTGCCCTGCTTCCTCACCAGAGCACTGCCAGGCACAGGGCTCCAAAACTTCAGAGTTGTTATTCCTTTGTTTATAGAATCCTGGTGTTATTGAAACCATCCTCTTTCTTCCCATCAGTGGTTTTAGGGGACAAATTTCTTGTTCAACACCCTGCCAGTGTTTTCACTCTTTCTCTCCAGCTACTTTCGGGAGAGTGCTTTTCTTGCACTCCTGATGCACCCCACTCTCCCCCTTTCTCTTTCTCTGTCCTATTTTTACAAAAATAGCTCCATACCCTCTGTGGCTTTTGTCTTCCCCAGTTTACTTCTCTGCACTGCATACCTGCAGAGTTCTGTGGCTCCAGTTATGCAGATTGTTGTCTTAATCCTCAGATCAATTTCCTAGGTGTTCAAAATGGTTTGGTGCTGATCTAGCTGCATTTCAGGGATGAGACAAGCTCAGGGTCTCCATGCTCCTCCTCCATCTTAAGTCCCTCTGATCACATTTCCTTTAAATGAGGGTTGCATTTTGGGATGAGCACTGGGTGTTGTATGGAAACCAATTTGACAGTAAATTTCATATATTAAATAAATAAATAAATAAATAAATAAATAAACAAACATTAAAAAAAATAAATGAGGGTTGCATTTGCAAATAAACCAACTTTGATGAATCTTTGATATCTCTGTTGTTTGGTGAACTAGGAAAATAGCTGCCATTTATTAGAAACTTTCTAATGCAATCATTGTATTAGTTAGACATGCATCATCTCTTTTCATCCTCAAGATGATCCTGTAAAGTAGGTGCCATCTACATCCATTTGTAAAAGTGGCTCAGAAAAAAAAGTGGCTCAAAGTCTTTGAGTTGCCCAAGGTGACAGAGCTGGTTAGAAGCATGGTCAGCATTCAAACTATTCCATCTGACCCCAATGCCCACTCTCATGACTGCTCTGCTAAATCAACCCTTGGAATGCTTTCTAGTTAGAACTGTATCTTTATTCATTGTACTTCCACAGCCTAGCACATAGAAGGCATTTCAGATATGTTTGTGTAATTAATTAATGAGTGAAAAATGATAATCTGATTTGAGTTGTGAATAACCAAAACAATGTACCAATTACTTCTTAAATACATCAAGCACTATTTGGTTTTCTCCATCTTCATTGCCAGCACTCATTCAAGCCACCATCTATTTTGCCTGGCCTCTTTCAATAACTTGGCCCTTTCTAATCCTTTTTCATTGCAGCAACTAGAGAAACACTTCAAAATGCAAAACACCCCCTTCATCCTCCTAAAACAATCTTTAATCTTTTTTTGTTGCTTCTAGAATGGAGTCCAAATCCTTAACATAGGATACAAAAGCCCTTTCCGCCTCACCTCCCACCATGGCCACCTGGCCCCCAGCCGTCCAGCCACTCTAGCTGTGCTGGCTTCCTTAGTTCTCACCTGCCCCTTCCCTCCACAGGAATCTGCTCATGCTGTTTCCTTTGTTGGAAATTCACTTTCTTCTTCCCTCCATCCTATACCCCCAATAATTCCTCTTTATCCCTTAGATCTCAGGTCAATTGTCCTTAGAAATGATCCCCCGGACCCATTAGTCTAGATCAGATTCTTCCAAAATTCCGTCTGATGGCACCTTGAACTTCCCCTTGTTAGCATTGATTACTGCTGCAAGATTACGTTTATTTGATTTATTTTCTGTCTCTTCCACTCAAATGTAAGCTCCATGGGGCAGAGACTCTGACTGTTCTTTACTCACTTTTGTGAAGACCTTCTGTGTCTGTCCTATAGTCACTCAATAGATATTTAATATTCAAATGTAAATACAACTGGGATATTGTGAGCTTGGATTTTCTCATGTTCCCATCTCCATCCTTATGATCATCACCTAATGTTTCTAGAACAACTATTTTGCTTGGGGCACTGTGACATTTAGAATGGATTTTTAAACTTTCAGCACATCTGTTGCCAGGGTTCAACTCTAAGGAAGCTCACAGAGTTAGGATTAGAAAAAGCAAAGCACATGTGTGTTGAGCAGGTGATAAAGGGAAAAGATGGTCCCAGAATGGCTGGGTCACTGATCACCTGCAGGCTGCCTTCCTTCTCTTCTCATTACCACCTTCCATTTTCCTTCAAGTGGGAGAGAAGACAAGTACAGAACACAGACTGCCTGCTGACCTGGGTGCTGCAGAGAGCCACTGATTAAGGCTGGAGATGAAACTCTTTTTCTCAGTTTCATCATCTTGAATGTAATACCAGCTGTGTTTTAAGCTGAGCTACCACACACCTGCTGGGAAGCCATTTTCTACCCAATGCTATGAAAACGATGACATTTACTCCTTCGAGTGAGAAAGATGATCAGCTCATTAGGAGCCTAGATGAGGAAAAAAAATTTCAATTAGGTGTGAGTCTTTCACCCACTGATCAAAGGGTTAAGAGCAAAAGTGTGTGTGTGTGTGTGTGTGTGTGTGTGTGGGTGTGGGTGTGTGTGTGGGTGTGTGTTGAGCAGTGTGGATCTGGGGTTCTCTATTTCCAAAGCCTCTATCACTGTGGGCAAATTCAATTTCATGAAATTGAAATGGTGGGTGCTGTGCTGCCTCTTGAAATTACCACTGGCTTGGAGCCCTGGGGTCCTTCATCTGCTTTGTGTCCGAGCCCTCTGGCTCCATTTGTAAAACTAGAATCTAGAGAGGCAGATTATATGCTTCTTCCTCGACCACCTTATTAAAAAGCATGTTTTCTCACCAAAAAGGACAAGAAAAGCCAAAGAAAAGGACCAAGCTTTTCTTTCTAGGGGCATAGCATGTTGATTTTCTAAGCATTCACCCCAGAGAAAAGAATGGATTCAGTACACAGTTGTCCTTCTAAGAGAAAAAATGAAATGTGCTAAGATGGGTATTTCTGTTCAAACTTTGCACATTACATCGGTCCCACATCACTAGCATTCTCAAGGAGTAAGAGCTTTTTCATTTTTATTTTTTTAAACAAGCTGCTCTTATGATTTGAATTTAGAAGTGCTAGAATATTAGGTACTGCTTTGGGTTGAGAGCTTTGGGGTCAGATTGTGAAATTTATGATGGAAATGTTTCTCACCCTGATTTCTAGGATACCAGCCAAACAAATCTGTGGAAGCTAGAAGCTCCCTACCAAAGTAAAGACTATTTGCCTTTCTGCATTGTCAGTACAAATTTTTAAGGTTGATAAATTTGGAATATGGCATGGAATTCATCTGGGCCTGTTAGACCATGTCTCTCTTGTTTGCTGTTGAATTCCCATTTAAAGCAGAGTACCTCAGTCAGAGTAAGGTCTCAGAAAATGTTTCAATGGGATGAGTAACTAAATGAGTTTTTCAACAACATTATTATCGTTAACACTATCCTTGTGAGCGCCCCAGTTTTGTAGAGGATTCAGGAAGGTTCTTGTTTCTCTAGCTCTGCCTGGCTATTGACACCAATGACCATCAGCCTGTAGATCAGCACCCTACCCAGTCCCTTAGCTTGTGTTAGATGGCTTTGCCACATGTCATATCCTCACCAGTGGGTGGATCCTGGAATAAATCTTGTTGCTGTAACCCCAGCATCTGTTGTACTTGAAAGAAACTTCAGAACAAGATGCTTTCATGCTTAGATCTCCCAGTCTTATTCTTGTGCCTGAGAGTATGCCTCTCTATTACTGACCAGTGGGGGTTTTGCTTCAACAGTGGTCAACCAATGGATAGTGACAGACAGACAGTCTGACTGAAAGTTTCATCTCTGCTTGGTGCCTCCTAATAGACTGCATAGATTGGACCCTGTAGCTGAGAGAAATTGACATTAATAATCAATAGTTACCAAGCTTTTATGTGCTTGGTATAATTCTAAATATTGTAGATACCTATTCTAGCATATTTAATCTTCATAACAACCCTATGAAGAATGTACTATCATATTCTTTTTAAAGATGGGGAGATGGAGTATATACAGACAAAGAAAATTTTCCTAAAATTAAACAGCATGATTCAATTCAGTCCATCTAATTCTGGAGCTCATATTCCTGAGTACTATGCCATAACTAGTATCCACTTAGGCAAGGAGAATATTCAGTCATTACACATTGATAAGTTTTAGCAGCTGGTATCCATTCTGATTGGTTGGAAGTCTATTCTGCCGAGTAAATATTTTGGATATCAACTCTTCCCTTTGGGCATTGTGAGGGAGAGTCTTGGCCATCTCTCAGAACCTGCTATGTAGTTGAGTTCCATGATGCCACTCCACCCAGTGCTAGATTCTTTTCCCTCTGGACTAGTCCCACAGGTAAGGAAGGGTACATGGCCTCAGGAGATATGAAGAGGATATTGTTAAGGCAAGGCTCAAGTATGAAATGATAGGTCTGATTCAAGGTAGCTTATACACAAGACACCAGCTAAGAGGAATAGACAAAGCCATATAGAAGTTCAGAGAAGGAGAAATCACTGAGACTTCTCACAAAGGAGGCAGGACTTGAACTAAGCCTTGAAGGAAAAGTCGAGCCAATAATATAATGAAGAGAGACTGGAAACACTATATGTCCAACAACCACCCAATCTAACATGGCAATCAGCAGAAACAACTGCTAATCAGCAGAAGGGGTCAAAGTTCACATTCTAAAAGTCTGCTAGGCAGATGGTGATTAAAACTAGAAGTGAAATTTTGCTCCTGAATATCCTTTGCCAGAACACTAATAAGCTCTCTCTTATAGTTAAAATTAGGAACAGTAGAGATTTTTTTAATTAAGTTCTAGTATCTCTGAGTCATACATGCACAGGGAGAAGATAACCAGATGAGTGAGTGCTTATAATACCCAAGATTTTGAAAGTCCCAAATATGACACCTAGGGGTAAAGCCATATGTCCTTTTGGGGGAGGGGAGAGTCGGGTGACTCCTTTAGATCAGGAAGAGAGTGTGCAGGAAAGCATGCAAGTCCAAGAGCCTAGATTTTGAATCTAGTCTTTGTCCTTTATTGGGATTTTTAGATGTCACTTTAACACTTTGTGTCTTAGTCTGTTAGGGCTGATATAGCAAAATACCATAAATTGGGTGGCTTATAAAGAACAGAAATTTATTTCTCACAGTTTTGGAGGCTAAGAAGTCCAAGAGCAAGGTGCTGGCAGATTTGGTGTCTGGTGGGAACGTACTTCCTCGATGGCTTGTCTTTCTGCTGTGCCCTCATGTGCCAGAAGGGGCTGGGGAGCTCTGTGGGTCTGTTTGATAACAACACTAATCCCACTCCTGAGGGCTCCACTTTCATGACCTAAGCACCTCCCAGAGGCCCCTCCACCTAACACCATCACTTTGGACATAAGATTTCAACATATGAATGGGGGGAGGGATATAAACATTCAGTCCATTGCACCCAGACTCCCAGTTCACTTCACTATGAGGAAGTGAGTGGCTGAACACTTGAATGGGTTTTGCTGTAGACTGCTTGGGTTCAAATGTTCGTTCTGCCATGCCTTGGTGGCGAAATTAGGGGGAAAACTTTTTTAACTTCTTACTGTTCCAGTTTCCCATCTGTAAAATGGGATAAATAATAATTTATAAAGTTATTGCAGGAATCACTGAATTAATTTAAGAATTAAAATGGTGCTTAGTATAGGGGAAGTGCTTAACAAATGAGAGTTATTATTAAAGATGCCAAATGGAGGTAATGGCAATTACCTCTTAATTATCTTTCTCATGAGAATTCCATAAGATAACCTACAATGAAATTATCTGGTGTATAATAGATACTAGTAATTGTTGACTTCTTCTCATTACCCTGGTCAATATTAACTCCCAGGTAGCAATAGCAAATATGGAAAAAGCAAGGCACATTTCAGTAGCATCAGATCCAGCCTACGTTCATACTTCATTGGAAACCTATCTTGAAACAAGCTTGAATCAGTGGCAGAAAAAGGATTGCCGTTTTTGTTTTTGTTTTTTTAAATTTTTATTATTTTATTTATTCAAAAAAATTGTAATGTTTATTTTTGAGAGATAGAGCATGAGTGAGGGAGGGGGTGGAGAGGGAGAGAGACCCAGAATCCAAAGCAGACTCCAGGTTCTGTGTTGTCAGCACAGAGCCTGACACGGGGCTCAAACTCACAACTGCAAGATTGTGACCTGAGCTGAAGTCAGATGCTTAACTGACTGAGCTCCCGGGTGCCCCCTTGTTAATTTTTATTATTTTAATTTTAATTTTAATTTTTTAACAGCTTTCTTTTTTTTTAAAGATTTTATTTTTAAGTAATCTCCTTACCCAACACGGGCCTTGAACTTACAACCCTGGGACCAAGAGTCACATGCTCTACCGACTGAGCTAGCCAGATGCCCCTTAAAAGCTTTCTTAAAGTATAATTTATATACAAAAAACTTGTACATATTTAATGTGTACAATTTGATAGTTTGGACATTGCACATACCTGTGAAACCATCACCACAGTCAAGGTAACAAACATTCCATCTCCTCCAAAACATTCCTCTTGCACTCCTCTTCCCCTTTTTTCCTGGTGGTAGGTATGCTTAACATGTAAGATCTACCCCCCTTTTTTTAAAATGTTTATTTATTTATTTTGAGAGAGAGAGGGAGAAAAAGCATGAGCAGGGGAGGGACAGAGAGAGAGAGAGGGAGAGAGAGAATCCCAAGCAGTGCAAAGCCCAATGCGGGGCTCAAATCCACAAACTGTGAGACCAGGACATGAGCTGCAACCAAGAGTGGGCGTGAAACTGACTGAGCTACCCAGACACCCCAGACACCCCTAAGATCTACCCTCTTAATAAAAATTTTAAATGAACAATACATTATTGTCAACTCTAGGCACTATGTTGTATAGCGGATATCTAGAACTTACTTACCTTGTGTAACTAAAACTTTATATCTATTGAACAACAAATCCCCATTTCTCCATGCTCCTGGCCTTTGACAACCACCATTGTACTCTCTATTTCTATGAGTTTGACTATTAGAAGTACCTGTATAAGTGGAATCATGCAGTATTTGCCTTTCTGTGACCGGCTTATTTCACTTAGCATAATGTCTTCCAGGTTTATCCATTTGAACAGGATATTGCATATGGCAGGATTTCTTTTTTTTTTTTAAGGCTGAGTAATATATATACATATATACATATATCTATATCTGTATCCATATATCTTTATTAATATCTTTGGATGTATGGATATGATATCCATACATCTATATCTGTATATATACATTTTCTTTTTTTTTTTTTTAATTTTTTTTAAAGTTTATTTATTTTTGAGACAGAGAGAGACAGAGCATGAATGGGGGAGGGGCAGAGAGAGAGGGAGACACAGAATCAGAAGCAGGCTCCAGGCTCTGAGCCATCAGCCCAGAGCCTGACGCGGGGCTTGAACTCATGAACCATGAGATCGTGACCTGAGCTGAAGTCCGACGCTCAACCGACTGAACCACCCAGGCGCCCCTACATTTTCTTTATTCATTCATCCATTGATGGGCATTTAGGTTTTCTCCATATCTTGACTACTGTGAATAATGCTGTAATGAATGTGGGAGTGCAGATATCAAAGAAGACATACAGGTGGCCAATAAGCATATGAAAGGGTATTCACCATCACTAATCATCACAGAAATGCAAATCAAAGCCACAATGAGGTATCATCTCACACCTGTTAGGATGGCTATTTTTTTTTTTTAAGGTGAGTGTTGGCAAAGATGTAGAGAATTAGAACCTTTGCACACTGTTGGTGGGAATGTAAAATGGTGCAGTTGCTGTGCAAAACAGTATGGATGTTCCTCAAAAAATTAAAAATAGAACTACCATGTGATCTAGCAATTCCACTCCTGGTACATATCCAAAATAATTTAAGTAAGGATTGTCTTTTTCCCTTAAATTCATGTAATATCATTCACAGATGTTTATTATAGTCCAGCATATGTAACATTTTGGAAAAAAATATCACAACATTTTCTCTGCCCTTAAAAAAACTTCAGCCTCATCTGGGAAGGTGATCTTTGCTGCCCAAATTATTACTAGAAGGTAAGAGCCCCCAGGCAACTGGTGATATCTTGTTATGCTATGTGCTATAGAAGTGGATAGATTGGTTATTATTCCTAAAGCGCCCAGAGTTATTTTTTCCCTACCACATCCATCCATGAAGATTTTCAGATATTTATGCTTTATAATTTTTAATGGATACATCCAAATTTGGAGCTTAGACTCTGGAATCAGACTGATAACTATCTAATCCTGTCTCTGCTGCTTACTAGCTGTGTGACTTTTGTCAAATTAAACTCTTTGTGCTTCAGGCTCCTAAAATGTAAAATAAAGATGAAAATAATGCTTGATTCCTGGATATTGTGAGGATCACAAGAGTTAATAGTGGTAAAGTGTTTGGAATAGTGCCTGCCATTGTACAAAGCCCTATATATATGTGTGTGTTAGCTAGCTATCCTTGTCTGCTGTTGTTCCCTTAAATATTTTTTTCAGGGAGGAAATATTGTTCTTCTCCTGGATAAAACTGTCTCTGTCAGGCCACAATAGACAATTCTCTTTGTTTCAAATCAATCTGGATTCATAAGTTTAAAATGTCCAGCCCCAAACATCAATTTTTCCTTACATATTAATTGAAAGGTTGGACTTCCCTTAGTTGATGAGCCACCAGCTCCCAGGGAAGCTGCTTTCTGTTTATTTCCTCCCCAGTGAGCTAGCTTCTATTTCTGACCTTGACCAGATGGTTTCAAGAGCTTGGTATTTCAAGTGGACTCACTTTTGTGGGGGCTTCTGTGGCCTTTCAGTATAGCAACCTTGATGCAGGCTATGCTTTGCCTTTGTCTTGTCACCCGGTAACCTACCCTGCCACCCCCAGCCCCTAGTTTTCCAGCTATTTCTCCAGCAGATTTTTCTCATAGGAGTTCTTCACCCTCCTAGATACTCCTCTAGACAGGACTTAACAGGGATCCAGGACTTAACTTAATATGGCCACCTTTCCTGTCTGGCTCATATAGAGACCACAAGGAGTAGGTACACTTCCCTTGCTCTGACAATCTGGAAATGTTGACCCATTGCAATGCAGCAACTTTTAACCTTTATCTGCAGACTGCTTTAGCTTTCTCTCATGAGGGTCAAGGCAACATTCCTTAGTGTGATCCAGCCTTAGAGAGCAATTTAAAGCTCTCAGAGAAGCCAGTGCATGCTCCCTCCATAAACTAAAGGTTACTGAAGTAAATCCTCTCATTTTGGGAGTATAGATTGGGGTATCACAGCAAAGCTATTTTCAAAGAAATCTCTTTATAAATCATTCCATCTCTATATCCCCTCTCTCAACCCTGTTATAGGCTGTATGTGCAGTTAGATATTTGTTATATGCTACATTAGTCAAAACAGATAAAAAGGATCTCATTTTAAATTATTATTATTATTATTATTATTATTATTATTATTATCATCATCACCACCACCATATCAAGGAGCTGGGTATTCAGCTAAAGAAAAATGTCCTGCAATCTCTTTATTTTGAAGAATCACCTAGATAGAAGCAATTAGAAGTAAAAAAATAGCTGGGTCAAATCTCAGTCAGAAAATGGCAGAAGTCCCAAGTCTTAAACTGGCAGCTCATTTAAGCCTATTTTCTCTGTTGTGTATTTTATTAAGCCACTGGGAAAAGATGCCAATATTCAGCCTTAGGGACTTACTTAAAAGCTTTTTAGATTGATAGCTACAAGATTCGAAATGAATAACATTCTGAGGTTTAATAGTGGCTTTGCTGAAAACAGGCGATTTGTATGAAGTACATTTAACTGCAAGAATAATTAGGAACATGGATTTATAGTAATAAGGGTATAGATTTAAGGTGGAGCTCCATGATGCCTTAGTAACTGGGGAATAACCAATAATCCTTTTGGGATTCTCAAAGTGATAATGATCTTTCCTTAGTCTTTTTTAAAGCCATATCAACCACTCAAAAATAAAAAGACGCCCTTTAAAAGGAAATTAGCAAAAGTATGTAAATACTTGGTTTTGATGAGGTGTGGTAAAGTAAGTGCTTTAACATAATTCAGGTGGAAATTTAATCCTTACAACCTTTCTGAAGGATAACCTGACAAAATGCATTAACAGCCTTAAAAATTACATACTCTTAAATCCAGTATTTTTTTCTAGAACTCTATTCTAATCGAAAAACAACATGCAAGAATATTTTTTCAAAAGCATTTTTATATGTTAAGCAATCTTAATGTTCAACAATAGAGCTTTTACTAAATTATCGTGTATACATATGGAATTTTATGGAATCCTTTAAAATTAGGATATGAGTTTGTATTTATTAATACAGAAAATGTTCAAAGAAAAGCAGATACAGAGAAATATATAGGATCAAATTCCATGTTTGTTTTACATTTTTTATATTTATGTATAAGATATATAGGTCAGGAAGAACCACCATTACAAAATTTGTTTTAATGTTTATTTTTGAGAGAGAGAGATAGAGTGCGAGGGGGGAGAAGCAGAGAGAGAGGGGGAGACACAGAATCCAAAACAGGCTCCAGGTTCTGAGCTGTCAACACAGAGCATGACATGGGGCTCGAACTCCAGAACAGCAAGATCATGACCTAAGCCAAAGTCTGACGCTTAACCCACTGAACCACCTAAGTGCCCCAAGAACCACCATTTTAAAAGTGGTTATCACTGAGCAGTGGAGTTTTGAATGATTCATCCCTTTTTTCTACATGTATTTTCTAATTTTTCCATAATAAATATGAACATTTAAAAAGAAGACAGCCATTAGAAGAGGTTTTCTATAATCCAGAAGCAAGAAATATAAAAAGAAGGAGAAAATATATCCACCCGATATTGAATACAGATGGGTATAAGAGAGAAATATAGCTTACTGCTAATGGAAAAACAAAACTAGAATCTTCTTTTCAATGAATATTGATCACCTGTTGATTGTATGGTTCTGTGTGTGCAGCAGAGAATTCCTAAAATACTTAAGGCAAGAGGGTTAGGTAAAAGGACACAGCAGAGTATATATTTTGTGTGAAAGAGTACAATTAAGTTTCCTAGGCTGTGAATAAATATCTGTCCCCAATAATTCATCTACTACCCATAGATTTTGAATTCTATCATACGTTCTTTTATTTATTTATTTTTTAAAAATTTTTTTAAATGTTTATTTTTGAGACAGAGAGAGACAGAGCATGAATGGGGGAGGGTCAGAGAGAGGGAGACACAGAATCCGAAACAGGCTCCAGGCTCTGAGCTGTCAGCACAGAGCCCAACGCGGGGCTCGAACTCACGGACCGCGTGATCATGGCCTGAGCCGAAGTCGGCCGCTTAACCGACTGAGCCACCCAGGCGCCCCTATCATACGTTCTTTTAATTGAATTAGACAAAGTTGGTCTTTTATTTTTGTATCTTTCCCTCCTACAATAGAAAATATTGGTTATGTGTAATTAACATGGGCACATGGTAGGTTCATTTCATTTAATTTCAGCCAAACCCTCCAGAATGACCCCTATGCCAAACTCTTTCATCTGCAATGCAAATGTATTCTTCTACAAGGCAAATGTTTCCAAGGAAACTTTATGGAAATGGAAAAGCTCCAAACATACCATCTTTTATCTAAAGGAGAAAATGACACAACGTTAGTAACTAATGTGATTGTCTCAGGCTCAGTGAAATGTGTTGGTCTTTGCTGTTCAAGATGGAGACCAGTAATAAAAAGGGATGCCCTTACTATGTTCTGCATGCCAAAAAGAGAAATGTGCTCACATTATCGCTTAGCTATAAACCATGAAAGGGAGAAAGTATTTGTAGGAATAAATGGAAAATCATTAGCAAGTCTCTGTTAAGAGGGCAAGGGAGAGAGCTAATGCATTAAGGCCAAACTGGCTTCTCAGAATATGTTTATCAAATCTGTCACCCTCTTCCCTCTATGCTCTCACTCTCTTTGCTTTCTTTTTCCAGTTGATCTGAACCCTCAGCCAGTAAGAGAGAGCAGTTATTAATACCCAAATTCTGTGTGTAAAATACTTGAACTAACCCAGAATAACCAGCATAATATTAAAGCAGAAGAACAAAGTTGGAAAACTGACAGTACTCTACTTCTTCCAGACTCACTGTAAAGCTATAGTAGTCAAAACAATGCAGTATTGGCAAAAGAAGAGACAAGTAGGTCAATGGAAAAGAATAGAGAGCTCAGAAATAGATCCTCATAAACAATAGTCAACTGATCTTTGAGAAAGGAGCAAAAGTAACACAATGGAGCAAAGATAGTCTCTTCAACAAATGGTGCTGGAACAGTAGGACATCCACATGCAAAAAAAAAATGAATCTAGACACAGACTTTACATCTTTCACAAAAATTAACTCAAAATGGATCACAGACCTAAATGTAAAACACAAAACTATAAAATTCCTAGAAGATAACATTGGAGAAAAACTAGATGACTTTGGATATGGTGAGGCCTTTTTATATATTGTGCCAAAGACACCATCCACAGTGTCAAGAGAATGAGACTGTCCCAGGACACAGACTGGGAAAAAATGTTGGAAACAAGTATCTAATAAAGGATAGTTATCCAAGCACACAAAAAACTCCTAAAACGCAACAATGAGAAAACAACTAGATTAAGAAATGGGTCAAAGACCTTAATAGACAACTTACCAAGGAAGGTATACAGAAGGCAAATAAGTATCTGAAAAGATGCTCCATATCATATATCATCAGGAAAATGCAAATTAAACATGAGACACCAGTACATATCTATTAGACCGGTCAAAATTTGGAACACTGAAAACACCAAATGCTGGGGAGGATGTGGAGCAACAGGAACTCTCATACATTGCTGGTGGGAATACAAAATGGTACAGCCACTTTGGATGACAGTTGGCATTTTCTTACTACACTACTTACTATACAATCCAGTAATCATGCTCCAAAGGGTTAGCCCAAAGGACAGTATAAGCCCAAATGGTTAAAAGCTTATGTCACACAAAAATCTGCACAAGGATGTTTATGGCTACTTTATTCATAATTGCTAAAACTTGGAAGTAACCAAGATGTCCTTCAGTAGGTGAATGGATAAATAAACTGTAGCTGTATTCTGAGATTAAAGAATGGAGATCCTGATCCCTGAAATGTGAACTATAATGAAGTATTCAAGAAACAATTTGCATGGTAAAAAAATACATATATAAATTTGCTAAGGGACATAAAAGAAATTTAAATCAATTTAGTGACATATTTTGCTTCAAGATGGGAAGTGGCATTATTATAAAAATGTCAACCCTAGATTAATTTAACAGTTGATGGAATTCCAATAAAATTTCCCCCAAACAAAATGATTCCAATGTTCATCTAGAACAGAGTTCTGCCCCTACTAGAAAGGAGAATTATAGGCCAATATTCCTGATGAACATTCCGGATGCAAAAATTCTCAATAAGATACTAGCAAATCGAATTCAACAATATATTGAAAGAATTATTCACCATAATCAAGTGGGACTCATTCTTGAGTTGCAGGGCTGGTTCAGTATTCACAAATCAATCCACATGATACAACACGTTAACAGAAGAAAGGACAAGAACTATATGATCCTGTCAATAGATGCAGAAAAAACATTTGACAAAATATAGCATCCTTTCTTAATAAAAACCCTGAAGAAAGTTGGAATAGACAGAACATAGCCTAACATCATAAAAGCCATATATGAAAAGCCCACAGCTAATATAATCCTTAATGGAGAAAAACTGAGAGCTTTCCCCTTAGACCAGGAACACGACAGGGATATCCACTCTCACCGCTGTTGTTTAACATAGTGTTGCAAGTCCTAGCCTCGGCTATAAGACAACAAAATGAAATAAAAAGTATCCAAAGTGGCAAAGAAGAAGTAAAACTTTCACTTTTTTTTTTACTATATGAAATTTGTCAAATTGGTTTCCATACAACACCCAGTGCTCATCCCAAAAGATGCCCTCTTCAATACCCATCACCTACCCTACCCTCCCTCGCACCCCCATCAACCCTCAGTTTGTAAAACTTTCACTTTTTGATGACATGGGAAAACCCAAAAGACTCCACCAAAAAGCTGCTAGAACCAATACATGAATTCAGCAAAGTTGCAGGATATAAAATCAATGTACAGAAATCAGTGCATTTCTATACACCAATAGTGCAGCAATACAAAGAGACATCAAGAAATGGATCCCATTTACAATTGCACCGAGATCCATACAATACCTAGGAATAAACTTAACCAAAGAGGTAAAAGATCTGTATGCTGAAAACTGTAGAAAACTTATGAAGGAAATTGAAGAAGACACAAAGAAATGGATTCCATGCTCATGGATTGGGAGAACAGATATTGTTAAAATGTCAATATTCCCCAAAGGAATCTACACATTCAATGCAATCCTAATCAAAATTGCACTGGCATTCTTCTCAGAGCTAGAACAAACAATCCTAAAATTTTCATGGAACCACAAAAGACCCCAAATAGCGAAAGTAATGCTGAAAAAGAAAACTAAATTGGAGGCATCACAATCCTGGACTTTAGCCTCTACTACAAAGCTGTAATCATCAAGACAGTATGGTATTGGCACAAAAACAGACACATAGACCAATGGAATAGAATAGAGAACCCAGAATTGGACCCACAAATGTATGGCCAACTAATCTTCAACAAAGCGGGAAAGAGTATTCAATGGCAAAAAGTCTCTTTAGCAAATGGTGCTGGGGGAACTGGACACCAACATGCAGAAGAATGAAACTGGACCACTTTTCTTACACCATACACTAAAATAAACCCCAAATGGATGAAAGACCTAAATGTGAGACAGGAAAGCATCAAAACCCTAGAGGAAAATACAGGCAACAACCTCTTTGACCTCAGCTGCTTCAGTTTCTTGCTCGACATGTCTCTGAAGGCAAGGGAAATAAAAGCAAAAATGAACTATTGGGACCTCATCAAGATAAAAAGTTTCTGCACTGCAAAGGAAACAATCAACAAAACTAAATGCAACCAATGGAATGGGAGAAGATATTTGCAAATGACATACTGGATAAAGGGTTAGTATCCAAAATCTATAAAGAACTTACCGAACTCAATACCCGAAAGCAAATAATCCAGTCAAGAAATGGGCAGAAGACATGAATAGACACTTTTCCAAAGAGGACATCCAAATGGCCAACAGACACATGAAAATATGCTCAATGTCACTCATCATCAGAGAAATACAAATCAAAGCCACATTGAGATACCACCTCACACTGGTCAGAGTTGCTAAAATGAACAAATCAAGAAACTACAGATGCTGGCGAGGACATAGAAAAACGATAACCCTCTTGCAGTGCCGGTGGGAATGCAAACTGGTGCAGCCACTCTGGAAAACAGTGTGAAGTTTCCTCAAAAAATTAAAAATAGGATTACCCTATGGCCCCGTAATAGCGCTACTAGGAATTTATCGAAAGGATATAGGAGTGCTGATCCACAGGGACACATGTACTCCAATGTTTATAGCAGTGCTATCAACAACAGCCAAATTATGGAAAGAGTCCAAATGTCTGTTGACTGATGAATGAATAAAGAAGATGTGGTTTATATATATACAATGGAATACTACTTGGCAATGAGAAAGAATGAAATCTTGCCATTTGCAATAACATGGTTGGAACTGGGGGGTATTATGCTAAGTGAAATAAGTCAGTCAGAGAAAGACAGATATCATGTTTTCACTCATGTGGAATTTGAGAAACTTAACAGAAGACTATGGTGGAAGGGAAGGGGAAAAATAGTTTCAAACAGAGAGGGAGGCAAACCATACGAGACTCTTAAATAAAGGGAACAAACTGAAGGTTGATGGGGGAGGGGCTGGGGGAGAGGGGAAGTTGGGTGATGGTCATTGAAGAGGGCACTTGTTGGGATGAGCACTGGGTGTTGTATGTAAGCGATGAATCATGGGACTCTGCTCCTGAAGCCAAGAGCACACTGTATACACTGTATGTTAGCTAACTTGACAATAAATTATATTAAAACAAACAAACAAACAAACAAAAGAACAGGGTCTCTATGCTGGGGACCATGGGCCAAATTTAGCCTGATATTGTGTTTGTAAATAAAGTTTTATTGGAACACAGCCATATCCATTTGTTTACATACGGTCTAGAGTGCCTTTTATTCTACAATGGCAGAGTTGAGTAATGTGACAGAAATGATAAGGCCTGTAAATCCTAAAATATTCACCATGTACAGAAGATGATTGTCACTGATCTAGAAAGAAAAAAAGGCAAGAATAGATAAGAATGCATTGAAATGAACAATGAGAAAGCACGTGCCTTTCCACATTTTAATTCACAATAAACAGGCTTAATATCCAAAGTTCTTTGTTTCCAAAATACATATTTTCTCATATTTTTTCATGTCTTGAAATTAATGTGAATATCATGATAGATATCAAAGCATACCTATCATGCACCAGACAGAGTAAGTGCACCACAGTTATTGCTGCCTATACTTGTATAAATTTAACATCTGTAGAAAATATCTCTCAACTTTACCTTATTGTGGCTACGCATGTAATTAACAGTTTACTCTGTTCAAAATTATTATAAACATGAGTTCACTACTTTACATCAAAAAGATAAACATTCTATAAATACATCCTACCAAAGAAACTGGACACATGCATAAGGATGAATCTGTAAGAATAGTAAGGCACGTGTGTAGGCTACAAAATGGCAAATGTGATCCAACTTTCATAAAATGAGATGTGTATGCTTGTTTCTATGTAACTGGTTCTACCCAGTCATCTATCTATCCATCTATCAAGACTGGAAGGATATACAACAACATCTTACCAGTTGTTATCTCTAAGTTGGGAAGTTACTGAGATTTTACTTTGTAAGTTAAAAAATGGTGTGTGTGTGTGTGTGTGTACACACACACACACATATGTTTATATACATATGCATAATACACACATATTTATTATATATATTAATATATATTAAATATATTAATATATATTTAAAGGAATAAAACCCTCTATAAAAAAATAAGAGGCAAAAGGCAAATTAAATTTTTTGGTAATGGATATAGCAAATACCATTTATATATATATATACATATACATATATATATAATACCATATCAGGTATTATAAATCAACATCAGAAGATGACTCTCCAATATAGGCATATTCAAAACTCATGAAGAGGAAATTCACAAAAGAATAAACAAATTCAGTCTTCTAGTCATCAAAGTTGTGCATTAAAATGAGACACTTATTTTCCCTATCAAAATAGAAAATTATTTTTTAAGGCTAAATAGTTCGGTGCAGAGTATTGGCAAACATTTGGGAAGAGCCTCCATTTGTTTTGACTCCTGTTTACACATGGAGGGATTGCAGCTGGACTAATACCTCTGGCCTCTCTCTTCTCAGCCGTCTCTCACCCTCCATTGCTTCTTCTGGGAGGTAGAGTGAGCTGAGAGCTCTGGAGAAGAAACTAAACATGCTTGTCAAAATTCTTTCTCAATTCCAATTCTTAGAAGGCCTGCCTGCCATAGTCTGCCTGCCTGTAATCTTCCATGTGATCTGTTTACTGGGCAGGTGGACCCCAGGGGGAAGCATGTGAAGTACACCTAGGCCAGGGATGGAACCCATAAGTTGGACTGGCTTAGAGGTCACAAGCCAGTTTGACAGCAAATCTAAAGCATTGTCTTCAACTTCATTTTTTATCAGTAATTAAACTGATGTTTTCTTCTTCATTTTTTCTGAATCTTGCATGTCTCAAACATTCCAGAAGCAAGGGTAAAGGGAAAGGAGAACTCACATACACTGCTAGGGACAGTATAAAGCTAATCATCTTTCTGGTGGGCACTTTCACAACTTGTTAACAAAGGCTTTGCCTTTTGCTGGCACGCGTCTCTAAGCATTCGTGCTTAGAAAACAATCAGAGAAATAGACAAAATATGTACATATGAATGTTTAGCATAGTATTATTTATGATAGCAAAACTGGAAAAAACAAATGTCCAACTAGGTAGGATAATTAAGAAAAATATATTTGTGTATGATACAAAGATATTAAAAATCATATAGAAGAGTATTAGTGGCATGAGAAATTGTTTGCTATATATTGATAAGTTATTTATTTATTTATTTATTTTTAATTTTTTTTTAAACGTTTATTTATTTTTGAGACAGAGAGAGACAGAGCATGAACGGGGAGGGGCAGAGAGAGAGGGAGACACAGAATCTGAAACAGGCTCCAGGCTCTGAGTGGTCAGCACAGAGCCTGACGCGGGGCTCGAACTCATGGACCGTGAGATCATGACCTGAGCCGAAGTCGGACGCTTAACCGACCGAGCCACCCAGGCGCCCCTTGATGAGTTTTTTAAATGTGCTACAGAATAGTATATGCAATACGATACCAACTTTGCAATGCACTTATAAATCTCATAAGCTTGAGTAAAAAAGTATTGGTAGAACACGTATAAAAATATTGACAGTAGTTATTTTGGGTGATAGGACTTATTGTTCCTTTTTTGCTTCTGATTTTCCAAGTTGTCTACATTATGTATTATTAAGATAAGTTTAAAAATGTTATTAAAATATAGACATTAGGGGCATCAGAGTGGCTCAGTCAGTTAAGCGTCGGACTTCAGCTTGGGTCATGATCTTGCGGTTTGTGAGTTTGAGCCCCGCGTCGGGCTCTGTGCTGACAGATCAGAGCCTGAAACCTGCTTCAGATTCTGTGTCTCCCTCTCTGCTCCTCCTCTGCTTGTGTTCTATCTCTGTCTCTCAAAAATAAGTAAACATTAAAAAATTTTTTTAAATAAAAAAAATAAAATAAAATATAGACATTAGATGTAGCAATTAATAACCCAAATTTATAATTATATTATAAAAGCCTTTCTTTTCATAGAATACTAGTTAATAATTATGTTCATGTTTAAAAGAGTTTTTAAATGTAAGAAAGAAAAAATTCTAATTAAAATGAATGAATGTACCGTGGGCCAAAAAGAACTGCATTCATATCCTGCTTTTGTTATTTACATGAACTTGTATCTTCTAAAATTCCAGCGATTATAATACCTACCTTGCAGAACTGTGCAGGATGAAAGATCATTTACAAAAATTAGTGAGCCTGAGGCAAAATATGCTCTCAATGGATGGTAACTTTATTATAAGTAATATGTATTTATTTTCAAATGGTTAAGTGTGGTCATCCACCGAATCCCTACTCCTCTAAAGCATCTATTCAATGTTTCGATTAAGTGGGGAGGGTTTTGAAACATGAATTAAGAAAAAAGAATTAACACTGAAAGAGCCAAATCTAGTGCTAGACAGCTTACGTATGTCATCTCATCTTATAAACCTATGGTGCCTTGATTTAAGCATTAAGGAAATCTTTCCCTAAAGTAATATTTTCAAATATTCCTTTATTTAGTTCCCCCAAGTGTTTACACTCTGATGCAGTATATTATGGTAAGATTCTGGATGGATGAGGGGCATAGACTTAATTTTTTTTTTTTTTAAATAAGAGAAAGGCTACTGTGAAAAAGGACGTGGGAAATAAGAACTCTATGATGCCAGGATAGGGCACGAATAGAAAGAGAGGAGCTGGAAGCTGATGCCTTTGCAGCCATGAATAACCATGCACATTTGGAATGTTCCTGTGCTCTCAGAGAAATATGCATTCCAGTTTGACGACCAATCTAGGAGAATGGGATGGATGGCTTTGCCCAGCATTAAATCTTTCAAAGGAACAAAAAGGAAGAAAGAAAATTTGTATTATAGATATATAAAAGAAATAAGAATAGAGGCGTCTGAGTGGCTCAGTCAGTTGAGTGTCCAGCTCTTGATTTCAGCTCAGGTCACGATTCACGGTTCATGGGATCAAGCCCTCCCAGTGGGCTCTGTGCTGACAGTGCGGAGCCTGCTTGGAATCCTCTCCTTCTCTCTCTGCCCCTCCCCTGCTCATGCTCTCTCTCTAAATAAATAAATTAATTAACATGAAAAAAAAAGAGATAAGAATAATTCATATAGTAATTAAGACAACATTTGATTAAGTTTACAAAGTGTATTATGAATGATCTCATTGGGTCCTTACAACAACACTATGAAGAAGTTTGGTTAGGATCATTTCTTTAAAAAGAAGATTCGAGAATTTAAGTGGCTTGTCTAAGGTCACATAAATGAAGTGGCAGAATCAGGCATAAACCCAGTCTTCTGGGTGTACTAGATAATAATTATTACCTATGCTATATTAAATCTGGAACCATTTTAAATGACTACATTCTTTTTTCAAAGATTACTTTTGTTAAAACTTTCTTAAAATAGTATTCTCAAGTATTTCAGTAAAGGAGTATGTGGAATACATGGGTTTATTTTCTTACCATGATTTCTTTGAATCACTGAGCTAAAAATTCTTTTGCTGTTTAGTTTTTAAATCAGTGTTTGTAGAGCATGACCCAGTACACATAATGACTTGCAATCAAGAATGACATCACAAGAGTTTCAATGGCCATGAGTTTTTCTTTTCATATGAATATTCAGTATTTTAGTTTGGCATCTGAAGCATTAATGAAGAAATATGAAGTTTATGACACTTCACTGAATACTAGTACTTCCAGTTAATTAGGAATTAAAGCTTATATATTATTTTCAAAATATTATTACTTAAGATATTTTTACTTTACGGATTTTTTCTCATTAAAAATAATGAGATTATTTGTCAATTGCTAATTAGGGATTTAAATTATTGTTTAAGAGGAGATAATCAGAAAATTGTGAGACTAAAGTGTGTTAAAAATCCAAGTATTTTGGGGCTCCTGGGTGGCTCAATTGATTAAGTGTCTGAATTAATGAAATCAGGTCCTGCTTTCATGGTTTGTGAGTGCGATCTCTGCATCAGGCTCTCTGCTGTCAGTGCAGAGCCTGTTTTGTATCCTCTGTCTCCCTCTCTCTGCCCCTATGCTGCTCTCTCATACACTCTCTCTCAAAAATAAACAAACATTAAAAAAAATCCAAGCATTTTGTCAAGCACAGTTTCATTTTATAAAATAGAAGTTTTAAGGAACGTTTTCTGGTATTTAATGTATCTTCTACCTGAGAGAAGCTCCAAGGTACATCCTATATCCCATGGAAGACCCCTTTTGGGGTCAGGCATAACTGATTGTATCCCATCACAGCTAACTGACAAAGGGATTAAAGCTTGTTTCCACAAAAGCCAGTAGTAGGGTTATGGAAGGCAAAGTAGGGGATGTTTACCATACCACTGCATATGCATTCATGATGGTTAATTTTAGAAGTCAACTTGACTGGGCTTTGAGATGCACAAGTAGCTGGTTAAACATCATATCTGGGTGGGAGAAATTAGCATTTGAGTCCATGGGATGAATAAAGAAGATTGCCCGCCCTCCCCAGTGTGGGTAGGCACCCTCCCATCCTTTGAAGGCCTGAATAGAAGAAAAAAGCAGAGGAAGGTTAAATTCTCTCTCTGCCTGTTGAGTTGGCACATTGATCTTTTCCTGCCCTCGGTGCTCCTGGTTCTCAGGCCTCAGACCAGAATCTATTCTTTTGGCTCTCCGACTCTCAGACCTTCAAACCCTACCTTTGGTTTTCCTCAGTTTCAAGGGCAGATGGCTGCTTGTAGAACTTCTTTGCCTCCATGTAATCATGCAAACACCTTATAATAAATCTTAATGTTGTATTGGTTCTGTTTTTTTGGGGAGAATGCTGACTAATAAAACATTATAGGAAAGTATAATGTGTAAGAAATCAGAGCCCATTCCCAAAGATATGGTTGTCTAAAATAGAAACATTCATCCAATAATCTAAGAGTTAGATTTCTTTCACTTTAAGAATTATTTTCTTAAGCTTGGGGTTTAAGTGGGAGACTATTCTTTGATGAGTACATTGAAAAAATAGATTTAAAAGAAAATGAAGACGTTTCAGAATTTAAAATGGAAAATAATTATAGAGGAAAATGAAATAGAAACATAAACAGAAGTACAAGGGTATTTCCAAAACTCTGGCCCAAGGACATGTGTCATTTACTGGTCTAAGAAATAAGAAAAAGGATAATCCAGTGGGTTTTTAAGTCATACTCATTAAAAAAATCTGATAAGAAATTCTGACATGATGTTTTTCCTAGTTTTTACTTCATTAGTATTAAAACGCACTTTTAAATAAATAAGATGATAATGATAGCGAATGGTGGTAGTTCTTTTTTCTTAAAGTGCTTACTTGATAAAAAGAAAAAAAAAAGTTGGCATTCTTATGCGGGCCTTCTACTACACTCTGACTCTATGTGCATTTTAATACCATGGTATTCCACAGTCTGAGAACCACATAGGATCTGAAGATGGAAAAGAATATGAAAGCAAGGTCCTTTTGTTTTCTTACCTTGCCCTAAAAGTTTCCACCTGGCCTCCTCATATGATCCCATCTCTCCCACTCTCCCATTAGATCACTGTGCTCCAGCCACATTGACCTCCTTTATTTTTCTTCAAGAACCCAACAATCCTGCCTTGTGGTCTTTGCACTTGCTATACTTTGTTTATAATGTTTTCCTCATAGCTCTTCAAATGACTGACTTTGATGAAGGAAATTGAAGAAGACTCAAAGAAATAAAAAGGTACCCTGTGTTCAGGGGTTGGAAGAATTAATATTGTTGAAATATCAGTACTACCAAAAGCCATGGATTCAGTGCAATTCCTAACAAGATTCCAATGGCATGTTTTACAGAAGTAGAAAAAGCACTCCTAGAGTTTAAATGGAACCACAAAAGACTCAGAATAGCCAAAGAAATCTTGAGAAAGAAAAATGAAATGGGAGCACTCATTATACATCCTAATTTCTACACTATAAACCTGTAGTCATCAAAACAGTATAGTACAGGCATAAAAACAGACACATAGACCGATGGAACAGAATCAAGAGCCCAGAAATAAACCCAAGCATACACAGTCAACTAATATTTGACAAGGAAACCAAGAATACGCAATGGAGAAAAGACAGTCCCTTGAAAAAATGGTGCTGGAATAATTGGATATTCACATGTAAAAGAATGAAGCTGGACCCATATCTTACACAATTCACAAAAATTAGAGTAAAGACTTAAATGTAAGACCTAAAACTATGAAAATCCTAGAAGGACACATAGGAATAAGGCTCCTTGACATGGAATTGGCAATGATTTTTTGGATATGATATCTAAAGCACAAGCAATAAAATAATAAGTGGGATCACATCAAACTAAAAAGCTTTTGCACAATGAAAGATATCATCAACAAAGTGAAAAGACAATCTGTGGAACAGAAAAAATATTTGCAAACCATATATCTGGTCAGTGGTTAATATCCAAAATATATTAAAAACTCATAAACTCAATAGCAAAAAAATGAGCTAATTTAAAAATGGGCAAAAGACCTGAATAAAGAATAAAGGACCTTTTCTTCAGAAAAAACATATGAAAGACCAACAGGTACATGAAAAGATGCTCAACATCACTAGTCATTAGGGAAATAAATAAAGCAAAATGAGATATCACCTTAGCACATGCTGGTGTGATTGTGGAGAAAAGTGGACCTTTGTGCACTGCTGGTTGGATTGTAAATTGGTACAGTTACTATTGAAAACAGTGTGGAGGATCCTGAAAAAATTAAAAATAGAACGACCATATGATCCAGCAATTCCACTTCTGGGAATATAGCCAAAGGAAATGAAAAAACTAACCTGAGAAATATCTGCACCCCCATGCTCATAGCAGCATTATTTACAATAGCCAAGACATAGAAATAACCAAAGTGCTGATGGATGAACGGATAAAAACATTGTGGTACATATATATTCCATTGCAATGGAATATTATTCGGCTATAAGACAACATGGATGGAACTTGAAGCCATTTTGCTAAGTGAAATAAGTCAGAGAAAGACAAGATCTCACTTATATATGGAATCTAAAAACAACCCCAAGTCCACCACTAAACTCAAAGAGATCAGACTTGTGGATACCAGAGGTAGAGGGTGGTGGGGGGAGGGGAAATTGGAGGAATGTGGTCAACAGGTACAAATTCCTGGGGTGTCTGGGTGACTCTGTTGGTTGAGCAACTGACTCTTGATTTCTGTTTGGGTCATGATCCCAGGGTCATGGGACTGAGCCCTGTGTCAGGCTCCAAGCTTAGCATGGAGCCTGCTTAAGACTATCTCTCTCTCTCTCTCTCTCTCTCTCTCTGTATTCCCCTCTTCCCCTCTCCCTGTCACATTCTCTCTCTTTCAAATTAAAAAAAAGGTACAAATTCCAGTTATAAGATAATTAAGCACTAGGAATGTAATGTACAACATGAGGACTATAGCTAATACTGTTGTATGATATATAGGAACATTATTAAGAGAGTTAATCCTAAGTGTTCTCATTGCAAAGAGAATTTTTTTCTTTACTTTTTCTTTCTTTCTCCTTTTTTAAATTGTATTTATATGAGAAGATGGATGTTAGCTGAACCTATTGAGGTAATAATTTCACACACACACACACACACACACTATATATATATATATAAAATCAAACCACCATGTTGTACTTTTAAAAGCTATACAGTGATATATGTACATTATTTCTCAATAAAACTGAAAAAAAAAACCCAAAAAGTTAAAAGAATAAGAGAAAACGTGGATTATTCCAAAAGACAGATAAGAATGGAACTCATTGTACAACAATCGGCACATTAGAAGTACAAGAAGATGAACTCTGATATAAGAGAATGTGAGAAAGCCCTCTGAAGAGGAATCAAGATGCAGAAAATTCAAGATTTAGAGAGATAATTGGGGGCCCAGTTGGAGGAGCGTCTAAAGAGAGAAAAGAAATAAGGTAACTGATGAGAAGAAGGAAGGAAATAAAGGGATGAGAAACCCTACTGGCCTGTAATTAGTCAAGGGGAGGTACCGTTGCTGGGATACCTGTTCAGGTACTGCTGGGAATTACAGTCCCTGGCAGCTGAGTTCTGAAGAGAAGGAGTGGCTCTTAAGCAGCTGATGTTCCTTGTGCCTCTGGCCATTAAAAATACAATTTAAAAATGAGGGAATTCAGCAGAGCTGTGATTCTGAAGCTGTTGCCTTTTTTTTGGAAAAGAAGTTTCCCATTCTTCCCTTCTGCTCCTGGCTGAGTTTGAAGCTGTCGTATTAGGGATAGGGGCTCAATATTACAATTAACAGCATTTTAGTTTCTCCCAAATTTTTTACAGAATGTCTATGTTACTAAATCATAAACCACTGCAGTTCTCCTCTGCAATGCTTTCTGGGAATCATTGTACAGATGCTTTCCAGGAACTTTCAAGTTCCCAGACCTTCATTTCCTGTGATTCCTGTTATATTGTGTAAAAAGCTTAAGATCATAGTATCTGACAGCATTATGATCGGATATACAACGATCTGTGAATGCACATTTCAGACCTACAGATATTTTATGGTCAGTGTATTATTGTATAACAATGGATACCTGGTGTTTGCATTTAAATATACCTGACTTGTCTAACCATAATGCTGCAAAAGGATCAAAAAGCTAGCCTAAAAAACAGCCCTCTTTCTGGTACCTGCTTAACCTATTATTTTTTTGGCTCTTTGATTCTTACATATATATTTCAACTGCAATAGTCTGGTAGGGTTTCATGTTTTGTAACCTCTTCAGTTTCTACACATTAGTTTAATGTCTTGGTCTTTTTCTCAACTTTCCACTCAAGTTTTCCTCTACTTCAAACTCCTATGGATTTCTATAAAAGAAATTTCCTATAACATCCCTGACTGTGCTGGCCCTAGATCTAGACCTTGTAGAAGAAGGATCAGATAGCTGGTATAAATGTTCTTAGTTGGGAATATCTCTTCATCTTTCAAGAACCAAGCACTGAATGTGTCCAACAGATGTGTTATGCTGATTGTATTTAGGATGTATTTAAATGTTTCATCCATGAGCTTGGGTAGAAAGCAGGGAAAGAGATTTTTTTTTCCTTTGGAAAATCAAGATTTTTTTATTTACCAGGAGAAGAAAGCATAGATACTGGACAACAATAGATAATTACCATAATCATATACATAGAAGTTTTAGTAATTTAGTGTGTCAACAGCCCAAAGTTTTATATTTCCAACCTGTAGTTAAGTTTTTGAATCTTGAACTAAATTTCAGATCATGGAGTCTGAGAAACCCTAGATCCTTTACACAATCTTCTCTTGGTTATTTTAATAATGTATCTAAGAAAGGCATTATAGTTGGCTGACTTACATTTAAAAAATAAAAAAATCATGTCACATTCCTTAAGATAATATTAACTTATTCCTAAGTTATAGCATCTAGGAGAGTCTCTGCTGTAGCTCATTATTAGATACATAAACACATCAGTTTGCATACTTGCTTAGTTATAATCCCATAAAACGTAAGACACCATCAAAAGTGTCAAACCAAGAAGTTTAACATACATTTAAACTATTACACACACATATAAAGCAATCTAAAGTTTAACCTATAAAGCAATCTTTTGATGTGGGGTGTGGGGCTCATCGTAACATGTGATTTAGGCATCAGACTTATAACAGGCTATACTTTTTGCAAAGGAACACTTTAGTAACAGTGGGGTATTATTGTGCAGATATTTGTATCTCTGATAAGATCCCCAGATCTGCTCAGTAACAATTGAAGAAATTGCCAATCACACTCAGTCTTGACAATCCCCTTTGCCGAAGCAGAAAAAAAAAACTAATGGTCTTATTATCCCTCCCCGACTAAATACTCAAGGTAGACTAGGCCTTTACGGGATAACAAGGTCCATGATCTCAGCCACTCCTGGTTTCTCTCCCTGGATGTTTGCAAAGGCTGAAGGGGCTGCTCTCAAAGCTGAAGATCCTGGGGATAAATATATTTCAGGTACCTATTTTAGGGAGGAAAAACTTTACTCTTCAAGATTCTTTTGGCTGGTCTAAGAATTAAATTGGCATGAGACTGATTAACAAAAGAAAAGAAAATTTATGTATGTGCAGGTGCTCTAAAAGAATATGAGGCCCACAGGCAGTCAGGCAATTGAAGCTTATATGCCATCCAGAACTAAGAAGAAGGAGGTAGGGGTCTGGGACTTCAAAGGGAAGGAAGACAATTCACATGGAGATGAAAAAAAGGAAATATTTGGTAAACAAATGTTTGCTGGGCCATAAGGAAACAACAGGGCATAGGGAGAAATTTTCAAAAACAGACCTTGCTCAGTTCCTCCTTGTCTACCATGACTAGTGCATATTACAACTAGTGCATATTAGTGTAGTTATTTTTGGTGATAGCTCCCTTTCCAGAGCAGATCCTCTATCTAAGTTCTTTTAGGCAGTTGAGGGAGAAGGTCAAAAGTTCTTCCTGAGCCTTCTGTTTCTTAAAAATAATCAGCCTAAAATAATCCACATACCAAAAAGATGCATTTTGGAAAAGAAAAATTTGGAAAATTCTGTTCCCTTACACCTGCTAAGTTAGTAAAGTAGGGTTTCTTTGTGGCCTGTTTTCTTAGAACCCACATGTGGATATCAGTCTGTATCTCTGAGGCTTACACCAGTTACTTTTGTTGTTATTTATGGTTTTGGTCATACAGTTGTTTGAGTAGCAACAGCCTTGGTTTCTGGTACAGAAATCTTTCCACTTTTGTCAGAGCTTTCAGAGGGAGAGAGAGAGCGAGAGAGAAGTACTCATGGTTGGTAGTGTAGGCAAGGTTGGGGGTAGATATAATTAGGGAGCTTGAAAAGTTTATGAGTTGCCAAAGTGATAAAATCAAAAAGTACTGGCTAAAATAGCTTAGACAGGTTGGAGAAAGAGAGCAAGCAATTTTTGCATCCTGGAACCCTTTCTCTCCTCTGGCTTGTGGGAGGATAGCTGCAATGCTCAGCACAAAGTAGATGTTGCATAAATAGATTTTGCACGAATAGATTTTGAATGAATGAAATATAAAAACATGAGTGTAGGATAGTTTCAGTTTTCACTAATAACATCTGGGTAAAAATGATGGAGTGCAGATGGATCACATAATTTCCCTCTCTGTTACCTAACTAAATGAGAAGAGAAGTAGTCAAACAAAAACAAGCAAAAACAACAACAACAAAATAATCGTAAGAAGTCTAACAGGGGAAAGGGGGCAATGCTATATGACAAAATTTTAAACTTTATGTAGTCATGGAAAGAAAGAAGCCCCAACCTTGTTTTGTTGGTTCCTGATACGGGCTTAACTCCACATCAGTTCTAGAGAAAGAAAATGAGTCAATCAAATTCTGGTCTTTTATTTTCCTTTTTTTGTGTGTGTACGTAGAACAGATGGAATAGAAGGAGCTTTGAGGAGAGGGTAAATGGGCAAAGTTTACTATCAGCATGGACTGACTCTGACAGGTGCTCTGTGTTAAATGGTGGTAACAATGAAAGGCCTGAAGATACACCCACCGCATAGAATACACCCCTTCCAGTCAAGTAAATAATAGGAGAGAATTAACAAAATGTCATAAGAGAAAACATAGCTAAGTTCCTCTTACAGAAACTGCAGTACACCTAGGTTGCTATCTTCCCAAACCCATTCCCCATTTTAGGGAATTTCTCAATAGGATATCAGAGGAAATAAAACAGATATTCAGAGTAGGCAATATTAACATTGGATATATATGAAAAAATTGCATGGCAACTATGCAAACAACCTATAAAAGTGTGAAAGAATGAAACATAACGTGAAAAAGAAAAATGGGAAATGGACAGTGTAAAAAATATTACTCAAGGGTCAGAAGGCAAATGCTTGTGGTCATTTCTTGCTATATAAGGATTAATACAAGTACAAATTTGGTAAAATGAGAGTTCTGATAAGTCAATAGGATAAGACAACATAGGAAATTGCAGAGAGGAGAAAAAATATGCCACCAAAATAACATCATCATGTAATGAATAAATGGGAAACACTAAGAACAGAATATACATGACTCATATTCAAATCACTGATGTGGAGGAAAGGGTTGAAATGATCATACTGAATGAAGAGAAAAAAGATGATGAGTATAAAGCAATTTTAGAGATAATTATAGATTAAAAAAGATGACAAAGCATAATTATACTTGGCATTTTTGAAGTAGAAATTCCAAGAGGCAGGAAAGATCTTAAAAGTTAATAGAAAAAAAATCTCAAATAAATTAAAGAATTTAATGTGAATATTGATAAATGAGGGAAATCAATCTAGAATGAATGACACTGTTTTAAAAGATCTCTCAAAGATTGTTGAAGCTAGACACCTTCAGGAGTATCTGTCAGTGTTTCCCTCCTTCTACAGAATATAGGTGTACTCATTGTCTATTGTTTTCAACTTTGGGCTTTTGGCCGACATGCTTATAGACAAAGCAAAAGTTCTTCTCTTTAATCTGTTCCTATGCATATGCTCCGAAGATGTTGGCTATTATGTTCTTCCCAATGAGTAGGTCCATGTGGCCTGGATATGTTATTATGCACTTTAAAACATTGCCTGGGGTGCCTGGGTGGCTCAGTTGGTTAAGCGTCTGACTCTTGGTTTCAGCTCAGGTCATGATCTCGTAGTTCCTGAGTTCAAGCCCCACTTTGAGCTCTGTGCTGACAGTGCAGAGCCTGCTTGGGATTCTCTGTCTCCCTCTCTCTCTGCCTCTCTCTCTCTCAAAAATAAAAGAATAAACATTAAAAAATTGCCTGTATTATTTATAATTAGCCCAAACAAAATTGTTACATAATTAAATAATTATTTCTTTAAAAAATTCTACAGAATAGGGGTGCCTGGGTGGCTCAGTCGGTTGAGTGTCCAACTCTTGATTGCAGCTCGGGTCACGATCTCACCGTTCATGAGATTTAGCCCTGCATTGGCTCCTCAGGCTGACAGTGTGGAGCCGGCTTGGGATTCTCTCTTTGCGTCTCTCTGCCCCTCCCCAACTTGCTTTCACTCTCTCTCTCAAAATACATCAATAAACTTTATAAAAAAAATTCTACAGAATATATAAACAATTTCCCCCAAATTGTTTATATACATATATAACAGTAGCAGTGTTTTACCATATCCTTCAAGGAATCCTAAAAAGACAAAAGAACTGAGTTCTAGCTTCTACATCTGCCAGTCATTTGGTATTACTTTAGGCAAGTTACCTAATCCCATTGCTCCTCATTTTCTTAACATGTCCAATGTGCAGGCATTACTCCCCTCATTTTAACGTTTTTATTATTTTTGAGAGACAGAGAGAGACAGAGCATGAGCAGGGAGGGGCAGAGAGAGAGGGAGACACAGAGTCCCAAGCAGGCTCCAGGCTCTGAGCTGTCAGCACAGAGCCGGTGTAAAACCACTGACAGTGAGGTCATGACGTGAGCCGAAGTGGGACACTGAACCGACTGAGCCACCCAGGCACCCCTTACTCCCCTCATTTTAGAGAAGAAACATGTTTCAAGTTGAGTGACTTGTCCAAATGCACAGTAAACTTTTAGATTCAAGGCATTATGACTTTCCCATCAAACTATATATGGAGATAAAGTATGCTAATACATAGGAAAGTGTTTCTCAAAGGAAACTGCCTTTGCACTACCCGTTTTGTGGTGGCATCATAGACTGTAAGACTTAAGGAGTAACTTCACATTTTGTTCCTCTGGTTTATTATTATTTTAACATTGAAGTAAAGCTAAGTGCAAGTTTGTATTTCAATGTAAAAAGGTATGTTTTCCCATCTGTTTTGTAGTGTTTTATGTCCTAATAGAATTTGGCGGGCTGAACATTAATAAGAAATACAGGTGAAAGTTGACTGCTTCTAATTTAAAAGTGGCAAAATTTTATTTCTGCCTACTCATTTCTATTGACTCCACTTACTCCTTATGCCTCAGTTTTTAACCATGTAGTAGAGGACACCCTATTATTTGTCTTCCTCCTCTTTTACATTTATATGGATATTCTTCATTTATAATGATGACTGATCACAGAGAGCAGCAAAAATTCATTCCCAGGCATGAGGGGAATGACGGCTTCTTCTGTTTCTTCTTCTCATGGCGCCCCTTAGTAGCCGGCTCACCCAACAGGAAGAGGGGTTAATGGAATTTACTACTACATCAATACCTGGAATGGAAAAAAAAAAAAAAAACACCAGGAAGAAGGCTTCCAGAAGAAACATTATGGTAGGACACTTATTAAATAAATGTAAGTTCAAACATATCTCATCTTTGAAAATCAAATTAAGTCACAGCTTTGATGCACTTGCAGTTTCTGAGCCAGTTCTTGTCTAGCTTTCCTGAAGCTATCCAGACACCGGTTTAGGATCTTTCAGTGTTGCGAAACCCAAACCAAACCAAAACAACATCAACAACAATTAAACTCTGTGTTTTCTGAATACCATTTTAACAATTTTGTTCCTTGAATCATTCATTCAACAAATAGCTATTTCGTTCCTACTATGTGTTAGGTTCTAAAATAAGAAAATGTTGCTAATATATTCAACAAGGCACTCTGCTAGTCGCTAATGGGTGTTCAAATCCTCATAAGATTGATTTGTCTGGACCCCCCTGGCTCACTTAAAAACAGGGCTAGGCTGGCTGGACCTTTGGCCTGGCCTCAGGGGTAACTGCATGCAGGGACTTGATTGCCATCTTCTTTGTCTCTTCCTTTTCTTTGCCCTCACTCTTGCACTCTTTCCTCTATTTCCATCTTAATATCTTTTCTCTATTTCACTCTGCATATTAATTTTGTTCCCCCAAGCTACCTATTCCTACAAGCATACAATGACAGCCATAAGGATCTCTGGGCTAGAATCCTTTCAGATTTATTTCTGGAGTAGAAAGCAAACTTTTCCCAACCAGCTTCAGCTAATTGCAAGGATTCTACTTGTGCTGAGGATGTACCTAACTTTGGACCAAGTGGTTGGATACAGTATTACCTTTTTCATGGTATCTGCCCATCCCTGGGGTCAGGGAGGTAGGATCTGTTACTAGAATATGAGGTGGGGAGATGAGGAAAAGGGTACAATGCTATGTAAAAATAACCATTGCAAAGACAGAATTTCACTAATGTGCTAAGACATGCCATGAGGGAAAAAAAATCTAAAATGAATACATATCTGTTTAAAAGCAGATGCAATTTCAGTTAAAAGTATAAAGAATATGGGCAATTTAAAAATGAAGAGATAAAATAGTCCAAACAAATTTTCAAATGTTTAACCAGCTTTCATTGGTCCCCAAGACTCAGCTAATACCTTAAGTATTTACTTGACCCCCAAGACTGGTTAGGATCTCCCTATTATACATATTTGCAGTACTGGCATTTCTCTTTTCTCACAGTTAACATAAGGACAATTAGTTAATTATTTGTTTAAAGTCTTTCTCTGGTGGAATTGTAGCCTCCATGAGACCTGAGACAAATCCAGAGTCTCACATAATGCCTGACACATACATAGTAAGCACTCAGTAGATGTTAATTTAATCTACTGAAATGAGATGAATACAACAGTTCAATAGGGGACGATAGTCTTTTACTTTTGTTTCTTTGTATATGTCAGAATTTTAAAAATAATGAGTTCTATTCCATTTTTTTTCTTTTAAATATTTTGGAATATGCATAACCCTACATCCTTACATCCTTCGGACAAACCTTTATAAAATGTGCAAATGTGTTAAATGAGTAGGGGAGTCTGTTCAATAGAACTTTAGGAAACAGAGACCAAACAATGAAAATTAAATTAATTTTCATTTTGAGAATTGTTAATCTGTAACTATACTCCCTTGCAATCAGGTAACAGGAGTACGTGATGTAAAAGCCACTGCTAGATAATGATATAAATCTATTTTCTCTGTGATAAAGTGATGTGAATCTTACTGTTCTTTATAGTAAAAGAACATGCAATTGTTCTATATAAGTTGAATCAGGTTCACTTCAGAAAAATTTAAAAAGTGTAGAATTCCATGTTAGAATGTTTTCACTGCCAATTTTTAAAGATTTTTTTAAAACATTTATTCATCTTAGAGAGAGAGAGAGAGAGAAGGATAACACATGAATGGGGGAGCGGCAGAGCAGAAACCAAAACAGGCTCCAGGCTCTGTGCTGTCAGCACAGAGCCCATCGCCGGGGTCAAACCCACGAACTGTGAGGTCATGACCTGAGCTGAAGTCAGACACTTAACCCACTGAGCCACCTTCACTGCCAATTTTTAACCTCTTTTGCTGAAAATGGGACTTAAGTAAAGCCTTCACCAATCTCCTATTCTAAAGCTAAAGAAAACACATTTTCCTTGTACGTGCTTATGGCTTTATCGGTAATCCAGTAATAAAGATATTTCCCGCCCATTAATTCATTTAAATTGTCAGAACAACCCTTTGAAGTTGGAATTATTATTTTAATAGCACATCACTTTTATGGATGATAACCTGGGGCTTGAAGGAGGAAGTCACTAGGGGAGGGATGCAACACCACGGACAGTACTTAGAAACAGTGGTATTTACTGAATGAATAACTTCTCAATATCATACTGATGGTTAAATCAAGGGTAGAAATGGGAAAATATACAATGATCACTAATTATGTGTTATTATCATACTAAGCCTGTTACATGTGATAAATCATTTAATCCTCACTATAATCTCATGAGGTGGACACCATTATGCTGGTTGACAAATAAGGAAGTAGAGGCTTAGAATGGTCAAGTAAGTTGTTTCTGTTCTCACAGCACTGGATGGGCAGCAGTGGCAAGGCCAGGAGCCTCACACATCCCAGATCACTGCTCCCTGTATCTTCTCCTCAACCTCATGGGAACATATACTGAGGCCTCCACCAAGCTGACCATCCTTGACTTTTGATCTGTGCAGCTGCCTGGAGCTGCTGCAGCCCAAACCATGCATAAAATTGCACTAGGCTTCCAAAGATGTAGGCCTTTCCAGCTCCCAGTTCCAGAAGCATCCACATTGGCACTTCTCTTCTCTGTGTGCCTGTCCATCAGCCTTGGATTGACTGTTACTGGAGGTTTGCTTTCCATGGCCTTCAGTAGCAGACATCATGTGCTATGTGTCTCACATGCACAGTGTTTCCCTCTGTGATCTCACTCCCTCTGCATATCCACTTCCAACCTCAGCTTGCCTCCCTCCCATCCTAGTTGGTTATTAGTCTTTAACTAATAATGTTTCTGCTTTCCTGGAGACTGAACTGTGCAACCCAGTGAACTTCTCCACCATCCATCATTTTCTTCAGCCACACTTCCAAGATTGTCCTTCCTTGAGTATTCTCTCTCAGATTTAATATCCTTTAGAGTTCTCCTTCTACCATTCTAATTACTCTCATGTGCATAATCATTCTTCATGCTAAGATTTCCCTGTTTAAATTACTGTGTGGCTTTTGTGTTTTGACTGAACCCTTCTTAGACAAAAGGCTGGTCTAAAAGGACAGTAAAAACTTAAAGAAAGGAAATGGGAACTCTTCTCACCCCACGCATTAACCTAGAATTCAAGCATTCACACCTGACTTGTTAATTCTTGGTCTTTAATAGGTCTGGATCTTCCAATCAACTAAGGTAGAAACCCATTGATTATTGCAATTTATTGACTCCTTACAAGCTAATATACATGAGAATTTTGGGGAAATACACAAACAAGTCTTGTTTATCTTACTACATACAGATTATGGTTACTTTTATAAACTTCAGGGCTATTTTGTGTTTATATCTAAGACTCAGACATAATAAACAGATATGATTCTCAAATGTAGTAAATTCCTTTCTGTATAAATAGTGAGACAAGAGTCTGCAATGGCCTCTGAGTTGATAATTTCATTTTATTTCTGTTTTAAAAGAATTAATGACATTTTTCTTTAGCTCTGGTTGCTTAAATGCAACTGTGGCCATGTTTAAGGGATCTCTAACAGGTTATCCGGGCTTTATTGATTTATGTGGTCCCAACAATAAACTCAAAAGTTTATGACAAATAGAGGCTCTGATAAGCTGTGTTTAAATACTTTAGATTAGGTGCAGTTATACTGAAAGTCAAATTTGTTTGAAATCCTTAAAAAAGGTTCCTCTTAATTTCCAAATGGTGTCTGTTACAGTTAACATTGTTAACACGCATGCATTGAATTACTTGTTATCCAAGCATATATGTATTATTTTTTAAATACTATTTTTTATACTTTCTATTTCCTCTTTATTTACTTGTTTATCTACTATCACCTTGTTATGCAAAGGCTTGGGGTGGACAAAAGTACAAGACGTTGAAATTGAAATCAAGAGATGGCAAAAGGTAAGTGTTGCAAGCAGGTGGAGCAGGCAGGTGACAAAACAAGGGGAGCCTGAGGCAGTTCTCCCTAAGGGACGGCTACTCCTGTTTCAGCAGGTCACTGGAACGCTCACCCAGGGTTGCCAAATCTGATTTCTCAAAGGATGAAGAAATGCAGGGTTCCTGATTTATAAATATCAGAAACTCAGTGGGAAAAAAAAATAACAGGGTTGAATCTCTGACGCTAGAAGTTAGGTGGTAGTTTTCCTTGAAGGAGTGAGATGGCCAGGAGGGGTAAGGTAAGGAGTAAGGTAAGAAACTGGATTTAATTCTGAATGAGGAGGAAGCCATTGGAGTGTTTGAGTCACCTGGAACAACAATCTTTAATTGATTACACAGCCTTCAATGACTAGGTTCTTAAATGGATAGTTGGCAGTAAGACATTACCTGCTACAATATTATCTGACATATTTTACTGCTCATTCAGATACTTGTATGAAGAAAAGAATATAGACAGAGAAGTAGGCTGAAAGCCAGGAGATCATGTAGGAGGCTATTTACAATAGTTCAAGTGAACTTGAATGATGGTGGCTTAGTCCAGGAGGCAGTGGCAGAAGTCTTGGTAGAAGTGATGTGATTTACTCCTGAGCCTGCCCTATCTATACAACACTTACATTGAGTCTACCGGCTCTCTTTCTTCAGTCAGGTCTTTTCAAGGTGGCCTGACTGCTACCTCCATTTTACAGATAGAGGTAAACATGGTAATAAGTTTGATGAGGCTGGGACTTGAACACTGGTGGGATTGTAAACCCTATGCATAAGTCACTTGAGTGAATCACTGTGTCCATTTTAAAAGGAGCAGTTAAATCTTGGCAAGAAAATGACTATCTTGTTTCATTGTCCAATTGGGAACACTGCTTTAAGTGTTAATACACCCAGAGCATGACCTTGCTGCTCTTTCAGCGGCTGGATCTGTCCGTGTAGCCTGGCCAGAGAAACACTTGACTCTCACGTGGTCCAGCTCCTTAAAGCAGAGACTGCCACAAAGGAAACAACATTAATCTTTAGTGGAGCATGGTTCCCAAATAGGCAACTGACAAAAGCACTTAACAATGCCCTGAAAGGACTACTGATAATCCCAGGAGCTAATAGGTTGTGTTCCAAAGTTTCAAAGCAATTCAGGAAAGAAAATAACACTGAAAAGTTATAATTGGGCTCTTTGAGAGATGTGTTTTGATCAGAGAATCTTTTGATCCCTTCTTGCAATTCCTTGTGTCCCTCATATTTATATAGCAAATTAGAATGTGGTGCTTTACAGTTTTACTTGTTATCATGTGGATTTTCTCTCTTGAGCCCTGAAAAATGATGTGAAATACACAAGAAACCATTTTATTCCTCAGAGAGAAGAAGAAACTAAGCTGAAGAGAAATTACATATTTTGGCCAAAGACACCCAGTGATAACAGTGCCTATGTCTTTACATTTCTACCCTGAACTCTCTCCATGACATCACACTGCCTCCCAAACACCACCACCTTGGCATCAGCCTGGTTTTTCTTTCCTCCCAGAGTGGGAAACCCACTCAAGTCATCCTTCAGAAAAGGATTTATTATTATTATAGAGGAATATATATATATATATATATATATATGTATATATATATATATATATATATATATATATGCTCTCTAACCTCAAAAAATCTGAAGCTCTGTGGGTTAACGAAGTGTTTCCCCTTTTGATTTGCTTGTTATTTGTACTCAGACTGCAATCTGCTCGTGTGCTGCACATGTTATGAGCTACATTCTGGGTAGCTTTCTGTCTCATTCATTTTGCACTCAGCCACTTTTTTCTTTTTCATTTCATGCAATAACATTCAGTACCGCATACTCAAAATCATCTTGCCATCATGCTGTGAAAGCTTACCCTTTTTAAACAGAAATGGAGACATTACTATATTACTATTTAGAAACTCTGAAAAAGGTTGGGTAGCATACGTATAAATCATCTAGGCATTCATTGGGAATTAATTGCTTTCAAATACCAAGAATGCTCGATAAACAGCTGATGAAAAATTAAAAGGTATCTTAGCAGTGGCTCATTATCTGAAGATGGGGATCTTAACTGTGTGAATGCATCTGTTACCAAAGCAGTGTACTTCTTTGTAAAACCCAACCACAAGGGAATCAGAAGCTTCAACTTCCTTTTAGAACAGGAATTCTTAAAAATAAATTCTGAAAGGCATCATAAAATGATCTTGCTTTTCCCACTGAAAAACCTGATACATCATAAAGGAAGAAAAAAACCTTACCAATATCTTCTCCTGAGAGCAGAGACGAGACTAGGAGTCTTGATTTCTGAACCCACCAATCATCGTTTTACCTGTCTTCAATTGTCCCATTGGCTATCTGTGTTTCCAGGGTTTTTTTTACATTGGTTTTTGTAGATCTACTCCTTAAATTCCACACCTAATTCATCTGTTCCACAGTCATCCTTTCAAACACTTACCAGTGGCTGTTCTCAGCAGGTAACCATATAAAAAATATTGGAATCACCTAGGAAATATTAAAAAATACACCTCTCTTTTCTTTTTTCTCTTCCCTATCATGCTCTGACCCTAACCTTACAAGACCATTTCTTAAATAACTCCTCATAAAGGTCCTTGAAACAAATTCATGGAAACACTGGTAAGATCATTTTCTCCAAAGCCTTTTTGACTGCGTTAATCGCCAAGAGAGGGAAGTATTTTACTGACTGCAAACAAAAGTCACAGATCACCCAAGCTTAGCAAAACACAGAATATAAACTAGGGCAATAAGATATGAGAAACAAATTATATTTTTAATATTCTTTCCATGTTAATAATTTCTAAACTGTTTCTGACAATAGTTACAAGGAATTTGAAAATGTATTACCTCCGTACATTCATGCTCCCAATGGTTTATTATAATAAGATTTTAATCTTACAGAGTTGTTCCAGCTCATTTCTCCAAGATGTCATTACTTTGCAGAATAACTAAAAGATGGGCAAGTGCCTACCCGACATACTCTAGGGTGTTCATCATTAAGCTCTGAATACCTACACCTGGAGAATTGAGCGTAGTCAATCACTATACTTAAAAATTAACTGGGTAAAAAAAAAATAAGCATAAGTACATTAGAGACAGCTTAGATATTTCCCAGAAGAAAGGCCATAAGTTGGTGTGTGGGCCAGAGAAAAAGCTGAGGAGATAGGTTCCAGATACATGAGAATAGAAATGCCTTGTGCTTCATGTTAGATAACCCTGACTTTTCTCGTGGGGTGTCCTGTTTCTAAGTCCTGAAATTGTAAATAATTGAAAAGTCCTGCCCTCTCTGCGTTCTTCCTCTCATATGCAGTTGATTTTCTTCTTGATGTATTATTAGTGTGCATATTGGACGCTGCCCCACTTTTAGCTCCTTACTTAAATAAGAGTCTCCATTTACTGCCATTGCTGCCCCCTAGTTGGAGCTAAGACCAAGAGGAAAAAAAAAATGGGGCTGAAAGATCTCATCTAGCTTGGCCCAAACCTCTGACCTCACATGAAGGTATGGGCCTGGGATTGGGGGATGGAAATCCAGTTCCTGGAGAGAGAGCCAAGATGAAAAAATCACAAAACTCAAAGGCTGAGTCTAGATCAAGAAAAAATTAGTATGCTTATTAATTTTAGGCAAGGGAAAAGGGGAAACTATCAAAATAGAAAATGGATTATAAATTACCTAAAACTTGGAAATAGGCAAAAGAGCTTACTGGGTGTTCCTTCAGGGTAGAAATGGTTGTTTTTTTAATATTGTCTAGGTACTGAACAACTCAGTGGGGGCAGAAGTTAAGTTATTGAGTTTGGTAAAACAGATACAGCAAAGCTTACAACTTATTGCCTTGGAAGACATTAAACACTTTTGTATGTTAGCCAGCTATCTTATCCTGACATTCTTTGATTAAACTCCCCATTTATATCTTGCTCCTAAAACGTTCTTGGGTCTGTTTTAATATCTTCAATATCTTTCTCATTATTTAATGAGTTAAATAAAATCTTTGACATATGTGTTGTGTACTTGTATGATGTCATGATTTTTAATCTTTTGAGAATTAGACTTTAACAATTTGGCAGTTCATCTACCAAAGTGTCCAATAAAACTCACCTGACAGAAAGAAGTAAATTGTGTTGCCAGAGGGGTATACCTCATGGGCTACTAAGCCCAGATACATTTTTTCCTTGGCTCCCTCAGTGAATTCCAAGTAATAAGACAACTTGAGCTTTTCTTACTCTCTAGTTTTTTTCCATCTGGTTTCATTTCTCATTCCCCTCTACCCCCGCTTCAGTTCTGTCATTGCTGGTAAATTATTCCCTGCGGGTATCACTTCAAACTCTGTGTTTGGCTTTATGATCTGACTGTTTGGTGATTGCTGCAAGGGACTGATGGAGATCTATTGTCTGTTGGAAGAGAAACCAGAATCTAGTTTGTTAGTCTTTTTTGTTTGCATCTTTTTGTGAGCTCAAATCAAGTAAGAATTTCGTGCCCACCAGGAAGAAAAATAGTTGCATGAGATCTAAACAGTGAACTTTTGTATTTTTATGTTTACATCTGACCTGTGACTGAGTTGTAAAATAAGCCAAAAATTCCATGTTTCTGTATGCCTGTGAGCAGGAAAGTACTTTCCTAACTGTGAAAAGTGTTAATAGATTATTGTCTCCTAAATTACAGGAACTTTGTCCTGATTCATTTGATGAGATAAGTGCTTATAAAATAGAACAGTTGCCAAATTTGCAAATAAAAAGAAACCAAACTTAAACAATTATAAATATGCTAGACCCTTAAGGAAAAAAAGAATCCTTCTTACATAAGCTGCTAGCTTAGAATAACTTTTGGATAGGAATCTTAGTTTACATAATTATAATGACTATTTAGACAAATGAGACTGATTTAGTGATTTTCATTTAAAAAGCAATAACTTTTTGTCTTTTCCTTGAATGAATCATTATGAGTATGAAGTAAGCACAGCTTAAAATAAAAGAAAGGTTTGGGTTTGTTTTCTCATGAAAAGACTAGTCAAACTAAATTTTTAAAACTTCATTTATTGGTTTTCTGATCAAATAACTTAACATCAGTCCTACATTTTATTTACTATTGTTAATAATGCACATTTTCTTAGCCGAATTGAAGCATAATTCCAACATTCTTATAGCAATAATCATGTTTTACAGTACGTCAGCTTACTTGCAATGTCCGAGATCTTTAGGAACTTAAATACTTGTATTAATGTCAAACTGAGTTATTTTTGAATAATCTTTGAATAGTTGGATAATTCATAATTAAGGTGGAATGCTAAAACATTGATTACTGAGCATAATTTTAAGTTGATAAACTTTTGCTTCTTATTTTTATATACTCCATAGAGTGGATATATCTTTGAGTTATGTTAATGAACATGATCATTTTAGTTTCTTTAAGAAGACATGAAAGGGATCAAAAAACAGATGTGTGTGTCTGTAATTATTGAACTATGTGTATTCATGGGATTTGCTTGTTACCTAAGAGCCTTGTGAATGATAGACTGTTACCAATTCCTACCTTTTGGTTGGCTCTGTAAAACAGAAGCTGCTACTTTCATTAAAAGTTACTTAATTTTTAAGTGGTTGAGGCTATCTTACTTAATTTTGGGTGGTCGAGGGTATCTTAGGAGAAATACAACTGGGCATATGATTTTGTTTTTTAAGGCTTAATGAGAGTACTTTTGTCTATCATAAAAGTTCATCCTGTTTTAGAACATGGAAAGGCAGAGTAAATGACAAAACCAGAGTGAGTTATTTGTTTTGTAACTGGAAGTTTGTACCTTTTGACCACCTTTACTCATTTTGGTCACTCATGATTCAATCTTAACCAAACAACCACATCTTTCTACTGTTTTGTTTTGTTGCTTTTTCCTTCTCAACATTGGATTCTAAGTTAAGAAAAAAAATGAGAAAAGTTTTAGGATATTTTTTACACCTGAAATTAGTTTTGGGTTTTCTCATAAAGCCCCTGGAAATTTTTAAAAGTTTCTTATTATGTCTTATAAAAATAAGAGTGCTAAAATAATTGTTTGTTTGATATGCTCCATATTTCTTAATTAGTTTAATGCTTTTGTAAGAATTGCCTGGGAAGAACTGTCAAATCAGAAAACATGCCCAGTCTTTCTTAGGTTGTTTGTACAGAAAACATGATATCCATAGAGATATTTCACAAATTATATACTTTACGGGAAGGCCCTGAAGATTTTTGATTGCTTTTGTGATCCATGATATGTTCTTACTTTTAAGGGAAGCATTGATAGCCTCTTAGGAAATAGTAATGTACTGCACATCAATAGAAAAATTTCCTCTCCTCCATTCTGATATTATTGGTCATTGGATTAAAATAACTACAATTACTCAGTCTCCTTCTCAAATAGGTTTTTGCTTTCTTTTGATACTTGCTTAAAGATTCTACTATATAAATATTAGGCTACAGAATGTATCTTCAACATGTATAGACGGACTGAGAGTCTTGCAGAAAGGATTGTGTTAGGCACTCTGAATAATTGGTGTGTCAAAAAATAAGCTCTTGGGTGTGGGCCCCCAAGCTTATTTTAGTTTGATAATTCTCAGACTGAGTCAACATCTTCAGGACTTTTTCCAGTGTGGAAGTCGATCTACTTCCCAAAGCTGACTGCTGATACAACATTCAGATTAATACTATAGGTCTGAAGAGGGAAATGAAATTGGTGTTCGTTTTGATTGTTGTTGATATTACCTTTAACTTTCTATTCTTTTAATGTATATATATGAGGAAGTCCTTTTTCTCTCCTTGTAGTCTGTTTCTAACCCATTAGGTTGACTATGCTTTTATAAACAGAAATGAAACATTTATTCTTAATTAATTTTTTTTTAATTTTAGAGAAAGAGCACAAGTGGGGAGAGGAGCAGATGGAGAGAGAGAGAGAGAGAGAGAGAGAGAGAGAATCTCAAGCAGGCTCCATGCTGAGCATGGAACCCAATGTGGGGCTCAATCCCACGACCCTGGGATCATGACCTAAGCCTAAATCAAGAGTTGGATGCCCAACTGACTGAGCCACCCAGATGCCCCAGAAATGAAACTTTTAAAAATAGCATTTGATTCTCACTAACCCCTTGGAATTCAGAAACAAATCTTTTACTAAGTCTTCTTACTTTGTACTATTTATATATTCAATAATAACCTGTGCTCTTTTCTATCAGCATATGGTTGAACAAATCAATTATGCAACCTAGGCCATGCGTGCAGTGCCATGCTTGACAAATCTCATTTTATCAGGTATGATAATCCCCCTAATAAGGAACAAGGATGAATCTTATGTGTGAATCCAGTGTGTAGCTAGGCCTCTTAAGAAAACCGGGTTGGTATTTGGACGAGAGGATTGCAGTCCCATAGGTGATAAAAAAGGATACTCTGAGGCAGGCTACTCCTTAGCAAATTTTGAAAACCTCCAACAAAGATGTATTGTCCCCAATTTAGAGGTATGGCAGAGAAAATTTGGAGAGAGAGATTATCTTGGTCTTGGTTTCCTAGTCTCAGGATAGAAGGGCCAATAATAGAAGACTTGAAAAAATTCAATCCAAGATTCCTTATCAAAATCCCAGACAGAATTATCTTGTATTAGCAGCTGTTCAGTGCTGTGCAGCTCTGGGTTGGCAGAGTAAACTTGAAGAGGCCACGCAGTTATGGACGTGCTCATTGTGCCTACGTAAGTGATCAGACCAAAGTTAATGAGCCCAGCTATTTTGTGGTCATGGATGTTATTTGCAGATTATTTAAAATCCCCAAAGGGGAGAGACTGTTAGAAAAATTACCCCCGATTTGGAAACTGCTAGAAGAGATGTCTTGGTGTGTGTTCAGTATAGTGTTGGGCTCGACCTTATCTTGACCAGACTATTTTGCAACTTGGTAGGAACAGAGATTAATTTATAGATTGTTTTGACCAGTTCCCTTATTAATGGAATTAAATAAAAATATTTGACACGTGCTTATTTTATATTTGTATGAGAATACAAATTTTTCTAATCTTTTGAAAACTGTACATTCACACTGGTAATGATAATAGAAGTTATGGACAGATATCTGGTAGAGCAATATGTCATATTGCTAAGTGGAATGGGCCCTTACTGTGGTCTTTTAAGGCACTTGACTAATTGTTTTAAGGATACAACTAGCAAGAATAGCAATAATAGTAAAATTGTTAAAAGTGTGCTATTTAATACTCTAGAGACTTTGCTTCTATTACCCATTATTCTCACCATAGTCTATGTGGGAAGTATTTTCATTCTTTTATAGGTAAGGAAATTGAATCTCCAAATTCACACAGCTAGTAAGTGGCAAAACAGTTTTCATCCCAAATCTGTCTGACTTAAAGCTTTTCCTCTTCAATAGTTTTCTACTATGCTAATCAGCCTCCAATAAACACAGTTCCTATCTTCAAGGTGTTCACCAAACTAAAAGGATGTTTTTTCTTTCAATGTGCAAAAATGTTGGCAATAGTTTCTGAAAAAAATCCACATGTAAGTGGGACCTGCACAGTTCAAACAATGCTGTTCAAGAGCCAATTGTATATTTTGCCTAATCTCTATTTCAGATTGATTTTGGCAAGTTATGTTTCCTTTCTAGGATTCAGTTTCTCCTTTTCTGAAATGTTTCATCTCCAATACATGGTTTGTTTTTTTTTTAATTTCACACCATTTGCTATCTTTTACACTTTATGTTATTCCTTCCCTCTTTGCCAGCTTGAATTCCATTGTTAATTGTTAGAATTACTCCCTGATTTACACTATCAATCTTTCTATTGACTTGGTAAAACTGAATTTTGATTTAGTCCCACATCAGCTCTTTGTGCCTGCATCTGGGCAGCTGAAATGTGCCTGAAGAAAAATGCACAATGATCCTGACTGTTCTCACTTTACATAGATGACCGTTAATGTCAAGGCAGTCCTTGTGGAAACAGACCCATTATATTTTTACTCCTAGTTAATTCACTCTCCAGTCTTTTAGATAACTATTTCTTTCTCTCTCTTGCTCCAAACCTCCAATACTTAGGCCTTCTTTTCACCATGTGCTGATGACCCTGAATCCCCTGTTTTGTTTGTTTTTAGAGTTATTTATTTATTTATTTTGTCTTTAATGTTTATTTATTTTTGAGAGTGGGGATGGATGGGACAGAGAAAGAGGGAGACAGAGGATCTGAGATGGGCTCTGTGCTGAGAGAGGAGAGCTTGATGTGGGGCTCGAACTCACAAGCCATGAGCTGATGTCAGACATTTAACCAACTGAGCTACCCAGGTGCCTCTGGATCCCCTGTTTTTATTGAGAAAATGGGCGTATTTATAATACTTCCACATGATGCCACCACTACATCTTCCTAGCTACTTGTAACTCTATCCATAGACTATAACTTCACTCCCAGTTGAATGGATGAATTGTCCTTGCTCCCAGCTAAGTCTCCCTCCACTGATACAAAATGTCTCATTCCTGGTTTTCTCCTCCATGATATTGCTCCTACAAGTGTACCCCTGGTGCTTCATCAGTTTTTACAGGCTAGTGGATTATTACCAGAGAGCACACAAAAGTGTTGTAATAAAATTGCCTCTCTGGCTACTGCCTCATTCTTTAGTTCCTGTGTACAGAAATGTCCTCGGAAGACCTGCCTAAAATCATTGTATTGCTTCTTCTGCCCTCTTCTATCCTTTCTTGAATCCATCTTATTCAAGTTCCTCTCCCCAGCTCTGACTATTCTAAAAGGCATTAGTGATCTCCACATTGACAAAAACTGTGTTCAGTTTTCAGTTCTTATATTATTTGAACAAAACCAGCATTTGACCTGATTGGGAGTGCTCACTTTCTTTGAACACTTTATTCCCTTGCTTTAGGACTATCACTTCCTCTCTTGGTTCTCTCTCTAGCTCTCTGGACACCAATTTTCAGGCTTTATTGCTGGTCATCTCCATGAATTTTAGGTATTGGTGTTCTCTGGGACATAGAACTTAAACCTTTTCTTTTTGCTATCTAAATTCATTGCATAGGTGAATTTATCTAGAATTATGGCTTTATATACCAGCTATATATTGATGAGTTACAAATTCATGAAGCAGCAGTTAGTGTGTTGAGCATATGGGTTAATATGTTGGGGAGTATCATGGGCCTAATCTTTCTGCCTGGTGGAAGCTACTCCCCTGCTTCTTGTCCTAGGTCACTGCTATGGACTGAACTGTGACGCCCTCTACCCCAAATTCATGTATTGAAGCCATAGGACCCCAGTGTGATGGTATTTGAGATGAGGGCTTTGAGAACTAATTGGGTTAGATGAGGTCATGAGGGTGGGGTCACGAAGGGATTAATACTCTGGATCAGAAGAGGCTAGAGAGCCTTCTTCCCTCACTCTCTCTCTCTCTCCATCCCCACTCCCTACGCACTCAGGACCCAGTGATGACACACCCAGAAGCAGCCACCTACAACCCAAGAGAGAGCTCTCACCACATACCAACCCTGCAGGCATCTTGATCTTGGACTTTCAAGTCTCTAGAACTGTGAGAAATAAACATCTGTTATTGAGGTCACTCAGTCTATACTATTTTGTTATGGCAGCTCAAGCAAACTGAGAAAGTCACCATGTAGCTTCAGAAAACCAGGGCCCAATAACCGGAAAGATGGACTCTTTTTTGCCATGTCTTAATTCACAATTGAACGTGAACATCGGCATCTTAACTCTAAGCCACGACAGCCAGATTATAGCTTGCTTTCTCTAGAAACGTCAGCAAAATCCAGATGCTCAGCTGAAGGTCCCTGGGTAGATTCTGTTTTGAACTAGTCAGAAGCCAACTGTGACACTTGATAGTCACTGGCAGTCTTGGTGCTCATCCTATTCAACACTAGATTCTGGGTACTCAGCATTGTTCATGGGACATGAGACTAGTCATTTTATGCTTGAGGAATGTTGATTGAATGAGTGAACATGGAGCAAAGTCTTCTTTTATAATATTGATCATTAAATAAGCTTTTCTTTTTTTTTATGGCTTACTTTTCAATACTACCATTAGAAATGAGGATGTTTTCTGTCCTTTCGTGCCTGCAGAGTTAACACAATGATGTGTAAATGAGTTCACTGGAGCTAACTATGCCACATTCAGATTGATATTTGTCACACCACTGTTTGTCATTTGTAGGATTAATAGTGCTTGTGTCCAGACTAGAAGTTACTACCCCAAATCATTCGGTAAACATTCATTACTATAATTCTCATGAAAAGGGTAAGAAAATGCAAGTTTCAAGTCAATGTCAGACTGGTGGTTTAAAATCATATTCAGAATTCTCCAAATTCTTAAATAATGGCTTAATTGCTATGTAAAAGATAGGAGGATTGAGTTGGTTTCATTATGGCAAAGCAAATGGATTCTGTTCACTAGTTTGGAAATAAGTGAATGACTCCAATTTATGCCAAGTGCTTTATGTGTATTTTCCCATTCAATCTTCCAACATTTCTCTGGAGTACATATTATTGTACATATTATGAATAACCACATATTCAAGGCTGTATAAAAACTTGGCAACTTCTACTGCCAGGAAACTACTATATATCCCAGTGTAGTAAAGACTGTCAACTTTAGTAACACACCTACTGTTCTGGGTCTTGTAGATGAAATTAGTGGACTTTCAAACTTTATAGGTCATAATCTATACTAGTGCCTTAGAATACTAACAAGAACTGAAGTTTATTTATGAGGTAGGTTGTAGAGGGAAACATGAAGATTTGAATTGCCTTCAAGCTGTGTATTCACTTCGAAATAGGTCACTGTCTGTTTACACCCACTCTTCCAAACAATGGGTCACAGAGGTGAAACCAGGGCAAGTCTGCAATTTCCCCGACCACACATGACCCTTTTCTTCAAGTACTGACAAGGACCCTGACTTTAAATTTTTGCCAGATGACCTTCTGTGAGATGAGTTGATGTCTTCCTTAGGCTGACATGATCAGTGGATGATTCTCGGTTTCCACCTAAGGACTGAGGTTAGAAAACAGCAGGGTTGAATTTGTAGATGCTGCAGGTTCATTAAATAGCTAGGTTCAACTTGATGCTTTCGAAGTCAGCCAGGCTTGGCCTAAAGTCTAATATAAAAGAGTATTTACACAGGGCTATGGGTAAATACATTTCCTTAGAAGTTGCCATTCCTTTTGACACTTGAATATATGATTAATTAATAAAAAAAGGAAGATTATGTACCTGAAATAACCACATGAATCATGACTGCTAACATGATTATACCGTGCACGTGGAAATTAGTTTGACCTTTTCATAAAAAGAAAGTACGTGCAGTACTATTCTTGTTCTGTGGCATGGCACATTTTTTTCCAACGTTAAAGAGAGGATGGCAGATAAAAACACATAATTCACATTATGCCTAATGACTTTTAAATTAATTTAATTTAAAACTTAAATAGCTAATAATTATGATTTTCAAATCAAATAGTATTAAAGTGGAAAGCTGGTTACCCATGTCTCAGATCCCATCCCACTCCCAGAGGTAACCACTTTTATTTGTTTGTTGAGTATCCTTTCAGAGATTTTTAAGATGCGTATTCAATTAAGACAAATATATATTCTCACTTTTATCCATTTGCTACTTAAATATATAGTCCTACTTTTAACCTTTTGTTACTTATACGTAACCTACTATTTTTTTTTTAACCTAATGACACATCTTGGAAAATTCTCATAGTAGTACACTTTCTCTTATTTTTTATATCTGCATAGTAGGATCCCATTGTATAGCTGTATGTATGTTAAAAAGCATTTGAGTTGTTTCCAATCTTATTATTTCAGACAATGTTGCAACAAATAAGTTTGTATAGTATTTCCAGATATACTCTTAGATTTTCTACAAATAGTGACAATTTTACAGCCTAATTCCAATGTATATATCTTTTTTTTGTCCTGCATCCCAAGGTTATTTTTTAAAAATCTATTTCTACCTTTTTTAAAGTTTTATTTAAATTCCAATGTTTATATCTTTAATTTCTTTCTTTTTTCACTGACTTATAACACTAGAATAATGTTTAAAAATGATGATTGTAATGCATCATGATCTTTTCCCTTACTTTAGTAGGAATTCCTTTAATGTCTGATCTTTAAACATGGCTTTCAGGCTGACATAGATGTATTGTCCTATTAAAGAAGTATTCATATATTCCTAGATAACTGAGAATTAAAAAAAAAATCAAGAATGGCTATTGAATTTTTCAAATACCTTTTCAATGTCTCTAGAAATAACCCTATGTTTTTTGCTCCATATAATTATTTATCTGAATAATTTTACTAATGTTGAATTATTCTTACATTCTTGGATTCTGAATTTATAAGATGGACTTTTATGTTTCCTTTATATTCAAACTTTGTTAGATTTTAATTTGTGTCATTTTCTTTATAAAATTTAATGGGAAATATTCATTCTTTTTATGCTTTTTATAACTTAGATATCATAATGATTATCTCCTTTTTAACTTGACTATATCCCTTATGCTATACTTTTTATTCTTGTAACTTGTTTATTTTAGAAATGGAAGTTAATGTAGCTCTCAATCCCCTTCCCTGTTTCGTCCATTCCTCAACCTACCTTCCTTCTGGCAACCACCAGTTTGTTCTCTGTATTTATGAGTCCACTTCTATTTTTGTTGTTGTTGTTGTTTTTCATTTGTTTTTTGTTTTTAGATTCTACATATAAATGAAACCATATGGTATTTGTTTTTTATTGTCTGATTTATTTCACTTAGCTTAATATCCTCTAGGTCCATCTATGTTGTTATAAATGGTAAGATTTTATTCCTATAGTTGAGTGATATTTTATTGTATGTATGTATATACATATAAATACATACATGTGTGTATATATATACATTATATATACATATACGTATATGTATATATATACATTATATATACATATATGTACATGTATATATATACACATATATACATATACGTATATGTATACATACATATACGTATATGTGTGTGTGTGTATATATATATATAGAGAGAGAGAGCACTTCTTATTTATCCATTCTTCTATCAATGGATACTTAGAGGTTGCTTCCATGTCTTGGCTATTGTAAATAATGCTGCAATAAATATAGGCATACATCTATCTTTTTGAATTAGTGTTTTTGTTTTCTTTTGGGAAATATCCAGAAGTGGAATTACTGAGTTTTATGTGATTTCTATTTTTAATTTTCTGAGGAATTTGTACACCATTTTTCATCATGGTTATATCAATTTACATTCCTACTAACAGTGCACAAGGCTTCCCTTTTTGCCACATCCTCACCAATTCTTGTTATTTCCTGTCTTTTTGATACTAGCCATTCTCACTGGTATGTGGTGATAACCTCATGGTGGTTATCTACTCTTCACATATCCGGTAAAATTTCCCTGTGAAGATCATATTGTCTTGGTAATTCATTAGAGGAAGATGGGGGACTGACAATTTTCACAATTGGTTCTGTTTAGATTTTCTATGTCCTCTAGGGACAGTTTAGGTTAATTATATTTTCCACTAAAAGTATTCGTTTTACCCAGGTTTTCAAATGTATTTTTCTATGTGTAACATGCATTCACAATGGAGCAGTATATCTTTGATATTACAAATACCAAATATCCACCCTCTCCACAGATCTTATTCCTTAAAATTTAATTTCTCTTACCAGGGAAAAATTTAATTTTATTCTTAAGGGGAACAAAAATGAAAGTATGATGGAGGCATATTATAGTATGTTAAAGTAGTTTTTAGGATTATTTCAAAATTCTCTATTTGTATGTTTTAACCCTTTATCCTTTCTTATTTTTTGGATTTATATATTTTTTCTTGATAAATTTAATGATTATTTTAAATATCTTATTTTCATAATTTCAAAAACTGCTTTTGGAGTTATATATTAATTCTCCTCACTTTCTTTTCTTAGCTTATTTATTTCTTCTAGACTACAGGTTTTTTTCTTCTGTTTTCCCTCTATTTAAAATTTTTAAAAATATGTTTATTTATTTATTTTTGAAAGAGACAGAGAGCACAAGTAGAGGAGGGGCAGAGAGAGACACAGAATGTGAAGCAGGCTCCAAGCTCTGCACTATCAGGGCAGAGCCCGACGTGGGGCTCAAACTCACGAACCACAAGATCATGACCTGAGCCAAAGGTCGATGCTCAACTGACTGAGCCACCCAGGTGCCCTTGTTTTCCCTCTATTTAATAGTGTTTTTATATCTTTTTGAGTTGGTGCTTATTTAATTATTTCAGCTAATGCTGTGTTACAAAATTCTGATAAGTAGTGTTTTCATTTGTCATTATTTTCCAGAAATTCTACAATTTTTCTTCATAAGAGTACTTAAGAGAGGTTTTATGTTTATTTCCAGGTTCAGAGATGTTTGTTTTTCTGATTTGTCTATTAATTTCTAGTTTTATTATGTTGTGATTACAGAATGTTGTCCACGATTCCTTATTTTTAGATTTTATTGAAGTTTTCTTCATGGCTTGATATTTCATATTTCATGAATATGCTCTTAACCTTTGAAAGACATACAATCTCCACTTTTGAGGCACAACACCTGGTATATCCATATTTAGATCAAGAGAGATGAGTAAACTTCGTCTATATTATGATCTCCTTTCTATATGTTTTTCTATTTCCTGCAATGTCTGCTTATATAAGTTGTTGCTATGAGGCATTTAGATCATAGATATTCATAACTTCCACATCTTCATTGTGAATTTTACTTTTTGTGTTATAAAGTGACACTCTTGTTTCATATAATACTTATTTGTCCTGAATCCAACTTGCCTAAAATTAAGGTCAGACTTTTGCTTTTTTATTATTATTATTCCTTTATGTGTTTGTGTGGGAGGATGGGGCATTATTTCAGGTAAAACTTTGATTTTCTTTTTGTTATGAACCATTCTGAATCTTTCTTTTTGACATATCTGTCTACAGTATCAGGTTTGCTTTTAATGCAATTTGAAGATCCTTTTATTTATTTTTTAAATGTTTATTTACTTATTTTGAGTGATAGTGTGCGCACACATTCGTGCGTGAGCAGGGGGAGGGCAGAGAGAGAGGGGAGAGAATCCCAAGCAGGCTCTACCCTGTCAGTGCAGAGCCAAATCCAGGACTCAATCTCTGAACCCTAAGATCATGAACCAAAATTAAAAGTTGGTTGCTTAACCAGCAGAGTCACCAGTGCCCCAATTTGAAGATCCTTTTAAAAAATAACTTGAAGTATGTATTGATTTGGAAATATTTATGTCGATTCTTAGATACGTGTGTGTGTGTGTGTGTGTGTGTGTATGCATGTGTTTATGCTTCCTCTTTTTACAAAGGTGTGCATTAAGGTATGTATTCACTCTCTAGTGGCTACCTTTATAATTAAGTCTTCATATTATATTCATAATTTTCTATTATTTTAGACATTATTAGTTACAAGCAATGATAACATGGCATGTATCTTATTCTTTTGACTCTGCACTATTATATTTCGTTTAAAAAATTAAATTTCCTAGTGTTTATCTTTGCATTGTTATACACATTTAGTGTACTACTATGTCAGCTTTAAATTACATTTTCAACCTCAGCAGTTACAGATGAGTCAGTCAGTGAACTTGCTCTAATCACCACCAACTCTTTCCTTTCTCTTCTGAATACTTGTGTTTTGCATCATCCCTACATTTTCAAAGTCTATAGCATTCACGCATATTTTAATGGTCTAATTTTAGAACATAAGTATATTCATTGTTCATCATGAGAAAGTTTCCCCACATTTATTCTAGTAGATTCCTCAGAAAGAAAGAATAGTCTTTGATTTTTAAAGTTTTAAGTGTCTTTAAATGGTCTTTATACTTGACGGATGACTTGGTTGATATAAAATACTTAGATCATATTTTATTTCCTTGAGAATGTTGTGTTTTTTTCCATTGACTTTGCTTTGGAGAAGACTGAAGTGAAGTTGAACTTATTTTTCTTTACACAAATCTTGATCTTTTTGCTTTTTGGCTTCAAAGATTTTCTTTATATTCAAATTTCAATAATTTGTTTGCATATGTTTTTGCTTGAACATTATGAATCAGCTTTCTGTAGTACATGGCGTTTACTTTCAGTATGGAGACTCAAGACTTTTGTTTTAATTTCAGAGAAGTTCTTTCTTAATTTTGTTTGCAAGTATTTGCTCTGTCCCATTGTTAAGGTTTTCTTCTTCAGAGACTCCAACTATAGGTATGCTGGTTGTGCGTTGTATTTCATCTATCATTATCATTTTCACACAATGCTTAAAAGTATATTTCTCTTTGTTTTCATTTTATTTTGGCCATTATTCTTATATGGGTCTTTGCTGTCTCTTACTCATCCACAGTGCTTATTCCCCTCTGTGTTTCTTCCAATATTGTCTTCGTTTCTGTCATGGTTTGGTTCATTTCTCTTTTTCATACCTGATGTATATCGGCTCACTTCATCCCCATCCCTTTCTTGAGTTTCTTCATTTGTGCTTTGTCACATTGCCTAATAGAATACATTGCCTCATTAACCTAATGGTAAATATATCTCATTTAGGGATTCAGTATAGCTTCATGAATAAGAGACAGACACTGGAGAAACACTGAATGGGTTTAAATCCTGGCTCCTCTCTGAGTAGCTGTGTGATTTTTTTTAAAGTTTATTTGTTTATTTGGAGGGGCACCTGGGTGGCTCAGTCGGTTAAGCAACCGACTCGGCTCAGGTCATGATCTCAGTTTGTGAGTTTGAGCCCCGCATCAGGCTCTGTGCTGACAGCTTGGTGGAGCCTGGAGCCTCCTTCAGATTCTGTGTTTCCCTCTCTCTCTGCCCCTTCCCTGCTCATGCTCTGTCTCTCTTTCTCTCTCAAAAATAAACACTAAAAAATTAAAAAAATAAAGTTTATTTATTTATTTGGAGAGAGAAAGCATGTACATGCAAGCAGGGGAAGGGGAGAGAGAGAGGAAGAGAGGGAATCCCAAGCAGCTCAGAGCCCCACATGGGGCTTGATCTCAGTAACCATGAGATCATGACCTGAGCTGAAATCAAGAGTAAGATGCTTAACCAACTGAACCACCCAAGGCACTTAAATTATTTAACTTTTATGTACTTTAGTTCTTTTCATATATAGATAATGGGAATAATAATGATGAGTCATTCATGGAGTTGTTTTGAGAATCTATTCAATTCAAATCTGCAATGAAGTTAGAATAGTGCCTGGCAATAGCAAATACTATGCAAGTATCTATTTTTAATGGAGTTTTGTTTATTCATTGCAAAATACATGAAAAATACATTGAAAAGTCACAATTTTCAATGGCTCTGTGGCAACTTTTTCCCCACATTTTTTGGTAATTTTGATGCTCCTTTTCAGGATCTTTCTTATAGGATCTTTGTATTCTCTTTGTGTCAGTTTCTTCTTTATCATTACTCACTCCTGAATCAATTATATTTTTCTGGCCAGTCTTTGTAGAAAGCCCCTGACATGGTGGGTTCAAGGTAGTTTTCCTGTTCTCTCAATCAAAAAGCTTACTTTCTGTGGCAGATTGTCATATGAATGATGGTCTGACACCTCCCCACACACATGCCCTTATGAAATCCTGTTATGCCCAGAATTTGCGATCCCCAAAGACCACCAGGGAGCTGAGTCCGATGCAAAAGCAAAGAGCCTTTATTTGAGCTAGCTCGAGCTCAATCCCCTACCTGCACCGAGGCAGCAGTGAGATGCTGGAGAAAGTCAGCGAGTTTCAAAAGCACAAAGGGTTTATAGGGATATAGGGGCAGTTGGTGAGTAATGGCTGTGGCCTCAGCCGATTGGCTGGGGAAGGGTTGTGCCCTCGGCTGATTGGCTGGGGAAGGGTCGGGGTCCCCTTAGGCAGGTCGCGGGTGTGTTTTGATCGGGAAGTTTGAATGGGTAAGCGGGAGGTTACTCAAGGGGAGGAGGCATGGTCTGAGGTTTCTGGAATTTCCCAGAAAGGGGCCCTGTCGGAGACATAGTCACTCAAGGTGGAGAACACAGAACAAGATGGAGTTGGCCGGCGTAGATCCGCACTTTCAATCCCCCTTACATTGACTCTAGACTTAGCTAGATGACTTACTTTAGCCAATGGGACATTAGCAAACATGACACAGGAAGAAACTTAAAAGGAGTGTGAATATTGGAATGTGCCCTCTCTCTTACTGCTGAGAACTATTCCAACTCCACATGAAAAAGCCTGAGCTAGCCCCCTGGAAAGATGCCCCAGGTGCCCAGTCTATCCCATCTGAGGCCCAAATATGTGAGTGAGACTTGTTGAGTGAGACGGAAATAAAGCAGAAATAAGCCAATCCAGTTCAACCCATCCCCATTTGTCACTTAACTCAATTGTAGGCAAAGAATTGGTAACTCTTAAACCATTGTTTTGGGTGATTTGTCATGCAACAATAGATTACAGATTCACTTTTATTGCTTACTCAAAAGCAGTCTGCTTCCAGTAATTATGGCTTTTCTGTAGACTCACCCATTCTAAGTCTCTGAAGTAAATTTGGTTCAGGAGACTGTCTGCCAACAGCTCTGTGCTCCCCAGTCCTTACAGGCAAGGAATAGGTCTTCTGTATCTCACAGTGATTACGTCATCCTCAAGGATTATAGTTTTGCTGCCTCTGAGACTTGATACTGGTGGGTTCCCTGGAATCTCTAGCAGGGAGGTGCCTTTGTGCTTCTTCTCCCCATCTCTTTGTGCCTCTTCTGCCTTACCTGTTCCGCTCTTGCTTTCTTGTTTAAGAGATGTGGCTGTTTTTGTATTTTATGGTGAGCCCCTTACTTTCAGGAAACGTGTTTTTGCTGGTACTTTCTGATGTCCTTACTTTTGGTTCCCTTTACTCTCCCTAGGCCTTTTCCATATGACTTCTGCTCAAATGTAGCTACTTTTAGCACCCTCTACAAGGACTTTGGAGTTTGTGAGTAAAATCTGTATAGGGCTGCTGAAAATGGCATTTAACAATTTTTCCATTCTCTTTGTTAGTTTATACATGATTTCTAGGGAGAAGTGGGAAGGATGTTTAAATTGATGACATCATCTTCATACGGGAGTCCGTTTAATTCTTATTTGCAATGAGGACCCTTTGGACATGTTTTTCTGAAGATGAGGTAACAACATTGGGTGCTTTAGTAATCATTAATACCTTTCAAAGTTCTAATATTCGCAGGGGGAGCATGTCACTCAAACTGGTTCTTTTTTTCCCAGATTGAATCACAATTTAGTTTCCCATCCCACACTCTATTCGGGCAATGGTCTCTTTCTATTTAATAAGTCTGACTAATTAATCCTCACTGTAGTTCAGGAAAAAGAGATTATATTGTCATCGTTTTAGAGACAAAGACTGTGACAAGAACCATGACTGCATTGCAAGATTTATTGGCTTCCCTCCAGATGCTCATTGCCTCACTATTATTAATTTTGGCTTTGGGCTTAATTTCAAGCTAACAGATGAGTGGATGGTATAGAACATAAACCAACAGGTCCAAGAAGGCAGCATTTCAGCTGTGAGCACTGGGTGTTCTACACTCCAAGGGCTAGTATTTGAAAATGTTTCCTCCAAAAACCACCCAGGGATAACAGTGCAGGGCAGGAGTCCATTAAGTTCCTATATTGACAAGCTCGCAGGTATGACTTTCCTTGTGTAGGTATGTGAAGCTGGTTGGGTTAATGTATGAATAACAGAAGGTTACTGTTACTTCTTTGGCAAACTCCTATTTGCCTTTTATTATACAGTTCAGAAGGGATCAAATTCCCTGACCCATTTCCCCTCCAACTAGAGAAAATTCCTTCCACTGGTGTAATTGGTGTGTGCTTCCATGTGTAGTACTTGTATTGTCCGTTTTGGGCTTTCCTAGTAGCTTCTCCCACTAGGCGGTGAGCACCCTGGGTGCAGGGACTGTGGCCCTGATCATGTCTGTACTCCAGCATCTGGCACAGTGTATTGTGCTTAGTGCAAAATGGGTGTGCCACAATGTTCTTTGGAATAAATTGTGAAATAGGCCAATTTTATCCATTAAAGTCTCTTCTGGTTTCTGGCTAGTTATAATAGTTCAATGTGCAAAGTTACCATATCCCTGTCTGCCTTCTCTTTCCCTCACCAGCTTTCTTCTCTCTTTCTCCGACTGAAAGAGCTGGACAACTGGAGAAAAGCAAATCTATGTTTTCTCACACCTGGCTCTCCCTACCCCCTGTCCCCCCGCCAGCACCCCCCCCCCCGCCAGCACCGCCCCCCCCCCCCCCCCCCCCCCCCCCGCCCCAACCCAACTCGCAGGCCTCCACCCATCTGCACTCTTTCAAGCTGGGGAAGTCAGGCTTCCAAGTGGGGGTCTGCTGATTGGCCATTACAAATGCTCAAGTTGTGAGACCCACTCCGAGGGGTCTTTGCAGAGCACCTCCTTGGAGGTGAGCTGACCCACTGGTTCAGTGGCACTGTGCTTATCCACTCTGGAGCTCCTTTGTGCAACAGGAGAGCAGCGGGTTCTCACCTTCACACCGGCTCCTTCCGCGTAATTCGTCCCTGGCTTCCCCCGGCCCCTCCAGCTGAGTGCTCTTCTCCCCATCCCCTTTTGTGCAACCCGTGGCTGCGGAGCTTCTAGTACTGTATTCATGGCAGATGAAGAGCGAATGACTGACACGTTCCAGGGACGGCGAATCGCAGCGAGCGCGGGCGGCAGGGGGAGGGTGTGTAGTGGCAGACGGCCGCTGGGATTATGAATGGGGGCGGGGGGGGGTGGCTAGTGTGGGGTTCAAACCAGGATTTTCGGCATCCGGCTTTGGTTAGGCACGCAGGGCTGTGCGTAATCCTTCAGCTCTGGTGGAAAGAGAGATGCCGTGAGCTCCTGGCTGGGAGTGAGGGTTATTTTGCAAAACTCCCTTAGTATCGTGCGGCAGAGTACTGCGGGAGGTCGGCGAGGTAGGAGGAGGAGGAAAAGAAGCGGGTAGGGAATCAGGGAGAGGCCAGTCCTCTGGGGACAGTGTGCCTTGCACCTTGGAATTGACAGGTGGTGGCCGCAGCAGTTACAACCTACTACATAGCATCTAGTCCGTGCGGTAAGATCACATTGTTATTCCCCGCACCGGGCGGAAGAGCGCAGCGCGGCAGAACAAGTGCCACCGGCGAGCTGTCTCCCGGTGGGGGGTAGTGGGGGTACAGAGAGGGGGTTTGGGGGGGCCAGCGGAGGAGACCGGAGCTGGGGCGCGTCGCGGCAGTCTGCACCGCCCCGGCCGGGGTCTTCATGCCCGGCGGCTCCGCGCGCGCGTTCCGCAGCCGTCCTCGGCTGGTGCACCCCTTTCCAGGGCTTCCGGACTCGCCACGGCAGCTGCGGGCTCCACACCGCCGGCCGGGTTGCACGCGAGCTGCGCGCGAGCATCTCCCGCCGCCTCTCGTGCCCCGGGGAGCGCACTGCACGCAAGAGCTGAGCCGGGCGGAGCCGCGGCGGTGCACCAGCGGCGCCTCAGCCAGCAGGAGGGCGGCTTCCGAGAGGGCAGCCTGAGGTAAGGGCTGCCCAGGAGGCTGCGGGTTTATTTTCCTCCTTCTCTTACTTCCTCACACAGAGGAGCCGAAATGGAGAGTGTGGGGTGCTGTGGGTTGATGGGGGGCGAGGGAGTATGGGGCCGCACCAGGGTGGTCGCCTTGACGGCGTCGTTGGTGCCCCTAGTAGGAAATCCGCCAACCGGCCCTTCTTCTTCGCTCCCTTCTTCTCTGCCTCTGCCTCCGCCTTTGAACCTCTTGGCAAACCCTTAGGCAGGAGAGGCGGCTAAGGGAGGAAGGAGAAAGGCAGAAGGATTTGCCCAGGAGTGGGTGGATTGGCGCGCGATGCCCAGTGATTGCGGGCGGCGGGCGCGGGAGGGAGACCGAAGTACCCAAGAGTTTGCTGGGTTGCGGCCCCAGGATGGTCCTGTGCGTCCTGGTGTCTGGGGAGCCAGGTGGGGCGCGCCTAAGGCACAGCATAACGAAGGCTCTGTCAGCAACTTTTGGGAAGCCCTATCTCTTGTCTGGGGAGGGGTGCTGGGATGTGTTCAGGGCCTGGCCCTTTCTGAGCTACAAGTGTGTGTATGTGTGTGTGTGTGTGTGTGTGTGTGTGTGTGTGTGTGTGTAGGGCTCTCCTCCCCTTCCTTCCTGCCATCCCTCCTCTTCCATGTTCCTCTTTTGCTTCCTTCCTTCCCCTTTTCACAGACCACCCCCGCTTCCATGTGCCATACTTCAAACAAAATACAAACCCACTGTAACCAACAGCTTTGAAGCAAGTATAAAGAAGAGAGCACAGAGGAATAGCTCTCAATTACATTGTGGTTCATTTTCAAGATGAAAATATTTGTATATAAATAACATATAATGTATTCTATATAGTATAATATACATATATGATATACACACGTCTGGGGTAATTTTTAAGAAATACTTTGAGACTTTCACCTAAAATTACATTACATTTACATTATGTTTACATCACATGTATTTGGTGCTATTAAACAGAAATGGTAAATCTATGCATTCTGTGTCTTAGAGCTGTATGAGCTATAACTGTTCTTTGAATCACATCCATCTTTTAAATTCAGAGATTTCCAGCTACTTGAAAACCCTGGGCTACACTGCAAGAGTAAAAGGCACATTAAATTAAAAGAAAAAGTACGGATTTTTTTTTTTTTAGATCATCCACTTAGCCCTCTTTCCTTTCACTAAAAGCGGGTAGTTATGCCAGTAATTTTTATAAAAACAAAAACAATTGGGGGACTTCAAAGTGTTTTTACCTAGACCTGAGGTATAGGGAGAGGTCTGGAATATATCTGGCCATGAATTGACAAGAAGGTAGATAGGGCAAATGATTTCACTTCAGGTAAAAGAAAATTCAGCCACACTTCCCTCTGAGGGTACCTCATCTATCCTCTGATATCCCAACTGAGAAACCCCCTTAATGTCAACATGTGCCTTTGGCGTCACAGTGGTCTGATCAAGTCTTCAAATCAATATTGTAGGACTTGGCTAATAATGTACTTGCTGGCTGTTCCTGTTCTTTTTCTTTTTAAACAACAGAATGTCAATTACAAAAAAAAAAATAAGTAAAATTGTTAAAGATTGGAATTGTTGAGATGGCACGATTGACACATTGAGGCTATCTATATATGTATCATCTCTCTATATTCCTTATTGCAATTGTGAACTAAGCAATTTTGCATTTTGTCTTCTTTTAGTTTTTTTTCTCAGCTGATCTGCTTTAATATCTGATTTGACGTATTTGACAAAGATGAATTATCTTAAATTTCTCTAGAGGGTACCCACCTGGGCCTGCTAATTTCTTTTGAATAGAGTTGGTTTTGGTTTGAAGAATAAGAAATCAATCATATATGGTTTTCTGATCTTGGAGTCCTTTGACTGTCTAGGGATAGGTATTTAATCATAGTGGTGGGCACAAGTAAGGATGCATGTTTCATAAAAATATTAGACACAGAAATGATATTTTCATTTTGGTTGATAAGCTGAAGATTTAAAATTATGAAGGAATAAAGAGTCCCGTGTTGCTCTTAATATCTTATGTGGCTCACTTTGGTTAGGGAGCAAGAGGTACAGGATGCAGTCTTGAGTTAGACAGATTTAGGGGTTAGTAATTTGGACTTATCTTTCATTATTATTATGACATAAAAATCTGAGGAACAGAGTTTGTAGAAGGTGTGAAGATGTCGATTACGTGACAAATGGGTTCCTTTGAGCACTGGTTGTTGCAGTCACCTTATGGTAATATGGCAGATACTGTGATGTGTCAAATCTTCCTTCAGTGAAGAGCTTGTTGCCCCAGCTTCTGAGACTCCTGTCAGCAGATGGCCTTCAAGGGCCCTTGAAGGAGATAGCCTGTGGTGTAGAAAGTATCTTTGTCCCGTCTCACTCCCCTTTCCAGGGCAGCTCACACCCAGTGGCTGGTCCATGTGGGAGAAGGCCTGGCCATCTCAGCCCTACTCCAGATAACTCTGAACATTCCAGCTCTGGAACTCCCTACGGGACTTGCCTTGCAGGTTGACATTTCCCATTTCTGCTTCCTTCCCCATTCTCAGTTGTGGATAGCAGGGCAGTCCTTAATAAGATTTCATGCTCAACTGTATCGCCGAGTGGGCTTCCTTGGGGAAGCCAACCTGTAATAACGTCTGTGTGCACATTCATTTTGCCAATTTTAATCTTTTCTCTTTTAAAAGGTACTGCCACTTCTCATTATAGGACATTTCTCTGACCCTGTCACCCTTCTGTTCCTCCTTGTTTTATCATTCTTTCCTTTTATTGGATTTGCAGTTTCTTTATTCTCTTTTCCATCTATTGATTTCAACATTATATATCTCATTTCTATTCCTTTAGTAGGTATGTTTTGTTTTTAACATTCAGATTTTGTGTTAGCAGATGAAATTAATTAAAATATCTACTCTTTTCATGACTAATATAAGGGCCTTACAATGTTATAATTCTGATCATGCCCTGTATTTCATAATATTTTGTAGCACATATTTCCACCACATTTTTTTCACATGCACTGTGTCATTTTATGTAATTAGTTCTTCTTTTGTGGGATTGTTTTCATAGTCCATGTTTATTTGAATTTACCCACATTTTCTGTGCTTACTGTTGTTTCTTGCATCCCTTCTTTCTGGATTCAAAGTCCTCTTACGGAAGTAGTTCTTTGGCAAGTGTGCAAGTGATAAATATCTCTTCATGTATTTTGTTTGTTTGAAACTGTATTTTATCCTAACACTTGAATAATAGATTATCTGGGAGCAGAATTCTAAGTTGACAATTCTTTTTCTTACCACTTTGAAGATACCGTCTTCCAGCCTCTGTTGTTAATGATGAGAGATTGTTTCTTGGTTGCTTTTAAGATTCCTTTTTGTCTTTGGTGTTCTGCAGTTTCATCATGATGTGCCCAGGTGTGGGTTTGTTTTACTTTTTCTCCTTGGGTTTTCTTATTATTTAATCAGACAATTCTTATATTTCTCAGATTATTATAAATTTGTGGCATATCTCATCATGTATCTTGCCTCTATTCTCTCTATTCTTTCCTCTGGAATTCTTATTACACATATCTTGGACCTTCTTGGTTTATTCCTCATGTCTATTACCTTGGTATTTTTTTTTCCACTTAGGAACTATTTTTAAGAGGCATTTGGGGAATCATTCAGGACTGTTTTCCAGCCAACCAATTCTTCACTAGTGCCTTATCTTTTAAGTTGTAACTCCATTGAGCTATGATTTATTGTTTCTTTTCTAGAAGTGCTAACTGATGCTTTTTCATATCCACCTGATTTTTTTCCCTAGGGTTTCTATCATTTTATTATGAATTTTGTCCTTATTTTATCTGTTTAATAGTCATAGCTGTACTATTTTTTAGTCTCAAATTGTTCTCTTACTTGAAATTCTTCTGCTGGTTCTTCCAAAGCTATATATCGACTATAAATAGATCTTTTCCTTTTATGGTTTGTTATTGGGATTATGAGTTCATTTTCAGGCAGGTTTTTACTTTTGGTTGTTTCCATAGTAGTTTTATTTTTCCCAGTTTTTGAATGTTTTCATGTAGAGTGATATTGTGTTTGTTTCTAGAGAATAGCCCCGGGGTTTTCCTGGTCTAGGGTCAGGTTTTAATTTTTTAAACTTTTTTATTAAAAATTTTTTAGTGTTTATTTTTGAGAGAGAGGGGGAGTGCGCCTGTGTGTGAATGGAGGAGGGGCAGAGAGAGAGGGGGACAGAGGATCCTAAGTGGACTCTACACTGACAGCAGAGAGGCTGATGAGGGGCTCCAACTCATAAACCGTGAGATCATGACCTGAACGAAAATCAAAGTTGGATGCTTAACTGACTGAGCCACTCAGGCATCCCTAGGGTTAACTTTAAAAAAAAAATTATTGAAGTATAATTGACATATAACATTATATTTTCAGGTGTACAACATAATGATTCGATATTTGTATGTATTGCAAAATGATTATCATGTTAAGTCTAGTTAACATCCATAGCATCAGCTTTTATGTTAATTTCCTGGCTTGAGATTCCTGTACCATGCAGGTAATGTAAATTCAAACTGTGTATGTGTGGGTTTAGGGATTTAATCCAAAAATACTTTTTTCCCTTCTATCCAGAGTCCCAGAAAGAGACAGATTTTCTTCGTACTTCCCAGGCCAGGCTTCTAGTCCTCAAACTAAGTACTCAATGTCTTTAGAGTTCTTTATGCAAAGGTCTCGCTCCAGTTACTTTCCTCTCATGGGCCCCAAACCAAGTTACCTGTCCTTAGACACATATGAAATCTCTAGCCTCTTGGCATTAATGCCTGTGTCTAAGTTCTGTATCAGTTTGGATTGCTGTAGTGCCACCTTACTATTCTGCTATTTGTTTCTGTTCTGATATCTAAAGAATACCTTTTTTTTTGTCTCTTCAAGTCTAACTATTTAACCTATTTAAGTTATCCTGGTCTTTTAAAAAATCTAAGTATCTATGTTTGTAGCAGAAAGGAATTTGGTCTCCATTAACACAACCAGCCATGCTAGTGGAATAAGACATCTGTTTGTGACTGTATCCACTTTGAGAATTGACTCTTCAACTCATTTCTTTTTTTCCCACGATCTATTGACACTATTTTAAAAAACTTAATTATACTAGTCCCTTCCTTCCTTCCTTCCTTCCTTCCTTCCTTCCTTCCAACATTAACATTTGTGTTGAGCCCAAGGAAGATGTCTTTTTTTAATGCTTATTTATTCAGTTTGAAAGAGACAGGGGGAGGGGCATAGGGAGAGGGAGAGAGAATCCCAAGTAGGCTCCGCACTGTCAGTGCAGAGCCTAATACAGGACTTAATCCATGAATGTTGACATCATGACTTGAGCCAACATTAAGAGTAGGATGCTTAGCTGACTGAGCCAGCCAGATTCCCCCCCTGTCCAAAAAAGATGTCTTACAGACTGTCCCACAGCCTGGATTTGCCTACCAGTTTACTCACTTGATTAGATTCAGGTTAAAGGTTTTTGTTAAGAATATTCCTACTTGGGTGCTGTGTTCTTCCTGTTGCATCACCTGTTTGTCCCATTACTAAGATTACTTGAAAGGAGATATCTACTAGATTTCTCCTGTTTTGTTTTTCTTACTTTGAGACTACATGAAAAACCTGCTTCTCTGCAACTTCCACCCTGTTTTTAAAATTTAATTTTAAATTTGGAGGTAGTTATAGATTTACATGTAGTTGTAGGAAATAATATAGGGAGATCCTGTGTGTCCTTCACTAGGTTTTTCCCAGTAGTAGCATTTTGAAAAACTATGATATAACACAACCAAGAAATTGGCATTCATGGAATCTACAGATCTTACTCAGATTTCACCAGTGTTATACTTGTGTGTGTGTGTGTGTGTGTGTGTGTGTGTGTGTGTGTGTTTAGTTCTCTGCAGTTTTATCACGTGTGGAGGTTCATGAATCCACCACCACAGTCAAGACACAGAACATTCTCATCACCACCAAATCCTTTATGCTGCCCTTTTTAGAACTATGCCTGTAGGGCACCTGGGTGGCTCAGTTGGTTAAGTGTCGATCTCTTGATTTTGGCTCAGGTCATGATCCCAGGGTTCGTGAGTTTGAGCTCTGCCCTGGGCTTTGTGCTGACAGTGCAGAGCCTGCTTGGGATTCTCTCTTTCCCCTCTCTCTCTGCCTCGACCTTGCTTGTATTCCCTCACAAAATAAATAAATAAACTTAAAAAAAACTTAAAAAAAAAAAAAGAATTACACCTGCCTCCCTCTCACTCCCTGGCCCCATTTCTAACCCCTATCAACCACCAATCTGTTCTCCATCTCTATAATTTTATCATTTCAAAAATGGTACATAAATGGAATCATAGATAATATGGCCTTAAAGATTGTTTCTTTTCTCATTTACTACAATTCCCCAGAGATTCATCTGAGTTGTTGTGTTATGAATAATTCATTTCTTTTTATTGCTGAGCAATATTCTATGGTATGGATATACCACAGCTGTTTATCCGTTCATCCA